>NC_092675.1:29324744-29641911 GCF_964355755.1 Antedon mediterranea
TGACGCCACAGTTGGATCTAGAGTGCTCTCTTTTAAGACAACTTGCCTACCTTCTCCAACCCCACAGCTCTTTCTATACATCAAAAGTTAACATTGACTTAAAAGTATTCATAAAAATGTAGTTTTTATTACAAAACAGATTAATTAAATCAACAGTATTATTCATTTGAATCTATTATACATTAAAACAATTAAAATGTCTCAATATCTTTTAGTTTACTATAAAGCCTCCTTTCATTGTTGTCTGTCCATCCAGTCATTATATCTTTACTTTTACAAGTCCGTGCTAGGTTTTGAAGGATACAAAGTGCAGTTTGTTGGTAACCCTTAAGCTCTGTCTACACTATCAAACTAAACCAAACAAAAAAAGTGTGATGTGCCCAAATAGCACATTTTTTGGTCGCATAAAGTTTGATAGTGTAGATAGAGCTTTACAGTGGGTAACTAGAATATTCAATGTCTTTAGCAGTAACTCAGATGCTAGCTTAGTCTTCAAACTTGATATGAGAGCGGGATGCCACTGTTAAAACTCTTTCTGCTTTATCCATTAACTAAAATTTAAAAAGGATGGGATGTAAAGCCGTTTCATGTGTACGAGAAATTCACACATATACAACAAAGAAATTTGTACACTAGAGGTATGCTTACTAAACAAGGTAACATTTTTTGTAAGAGGTATAGCTACTAAACAAGATAGACATTGTTTTAAGAGTCTCACCCTGTCTGTCCCTCGTTTCTTCTTGCCTTTTGTTTTACTTGAGAGTCTCGCGATTCGGTCTGCTTTTAATTTCTCCCAATATTGTTTCTCATCATCGCCTATAACAAGTTTCAGAAAAAATATATGAATTAATTTATATATTCTATGCTATTGTGTTGCTATGGATTGTAGCATGGCTGAAATAGTAACGATTTACATACTGCTAAAACAAATTAGATTGACACACAGATTGATGCAAAAAAAAAATAACCACTTAATCACACTAGACCAATTGACTTACCTGATAGTAACTGAGCAGACATTTCATCCTCCATTTTAAGCCTGTTGATGACATCACTGGCACCCTGGGCCGTTTTAACTCTTACAAATCCCTTACTATCACCATCTTCAAGATCCAAGTATGCAATGGGAGCCATTGTTTCTAGGTACTCCTGAAAGAAATTTCATTGTGGATTCTTTATATTATGTACAGTATTGCTAAAACTCTGTCTACACTATCAAGCTAGTTTGACAAAAAAAACTCCCATATCCCTCTTAGTACCAAATTCCCGAGAGAGAGCCATTTTCCCTCAACCGAATTCTTTTCAGAACAGCATTTTTATAGTACTCCAGGGAGTTGACATTTTTAAAACAGTAATTTCATCATTTTATCATAAATGTATGAAAATATGTTTCTAAAAACAAATATTCCTTATTAAATTTCCTGTAAAATGATGTATATTTGTATGATTTATTTTTATTTATGAAATGTATGAATTAAAAAAAATAAAATTTTTAAATAAAATTTCCAAGAAATTGCTTTAAAAAAACGCCGTGGTTAGGATTCCGGCACCGGAACTCAACTGCCCACCGTTAGGGAATCCGACACGCTATTGCGCATGCCCAGATCTCTGGGAAGTGAATTATAGCTTGCACTAATAGTGCCACACCACGGAGAGTCGGAGTGTTATAGGGATTTACTGTAGCCGAGATAGAGAGCGATGGATGAAACTTGGCCTATGCCATACATGAATTAATAATTAAAATACGACTACGCCACGCGTTAAAATAATTATAATGATATTATGTACAGTATAATGCGTTATGAAAAATCATAAAACTAGTCATGTAATTATATAATTCATAATGACATGAAGTTTATATATGAATGAAGCAACCACTTTTTAATTACAAAATAAATACTAATAGGCCCACTGGTCACGTCTAACTGGTAGCCCTAGCCTTAGTGGATCCCATATTAGTAGGCATCTACTAGGCTAGTTCGCCGTGTGTGGCGCAGCTACGAAATGATCCATCGATGTTGATAAGTATAGAGTCGCCGATGACCTCGCTCTGGGCATGCACAATAGCGTGTCGGATTGCCTAACGCTGGGCAGTTGAGTTCCGGTGCCGGAATCCTAACCACGGCGTTAAAAAAATTGTATAAAAACGATAATAAAATGATATTTAGGAAACCCCAAGAAACAAATATTTATAATACATACCTATAAATGTACATTTACTTGAACAAAAGTAATAATAGGAGAGTTAGATACGAGTTATTTTATTCAAATAAACCGCCATCGTATAATTTTAGCCTAGGCCCAATCAAACCATCCTATCACCATCGTTAGTTTGAGCATGCCCACTACAAGCAAGTTGCTCAGGCGAGTAAATTCTGACAACGTGCTGCATGGGCCTACAAACAATCCTTCTCGCGTTGCACATTTTTCAACAAAGGAGTCAGTGTTTCCGGTTGTCTGACTAGATACGGGGAACGTGTAATTCACAAACAACATGATTTTGATTAATTATCAGTTTTTAATTAATACAGTATTTCCAAAAGATTTTCCTATAGCGAAAATGTTTTCGTTGACATTTTTCGAAAGAAAATGTTACGCTTGATCGAATAAAAGCTATCCCAGAATCCTCAGACAAGCAGAAGTTAGTGATTATCGCCCTCAAACACAGAAGGTACGTTTGGTGTGTAACCTCGACTAGGGGTTTTCAACGCATGTCCCATGGGGTTTCTAACGCCGCCCGTGGCACTAAGAGGGATATGGTAGTGATAAGCCCAAATATGGTAGTGATATTACATCATCAATTCCATATATGGGCACATCACATTTTTTGTCACGTAAAGTTTAATAGTGTAGACAAAGCTTTATAGTGAAAATTGTTTCAACTGTATAATATAACACATTTAATCTATACTAATAACACTACTAATACAAAATATTTTAAAACATAAATACATTTTTACAAAATTATACAGACACAACACAAAATGCTGTCCAGTAAAATGGCATAAATAGTCGCAACTAATGGTAATGAATAATATCACGTACGCTATAGCATTTATATACATAAACACACAATAATAATGTAGTAATTGACTTACTCTTAACTGCTTTCTTGATGGGATACTGTCTTTGCTTACTATCTTAATCACAGTTGAAGCTGTGAATTCAGGTTCTTTGGATTTTACATCATCTACTGGAGTCTTCTTTGAACAAGCTGGAATTACGGTCTAGAAACAAATACTAATGTTGTTTTATGTCTATTTATGAATTTTGTTCATTAGAAGGAAATTAAGTTTACAAAATATTCATATTTCTGCACCAGCCTTATTCTCAATTTGTGCAGTTTTTCTCAATTTGATGTCATATTCTTAAGCTCTGTCTATACTATCAAACCAGTTTGACAAAAAAGTGAGGTGTTCAAATATGGTAGTGATATGACCAAATATAGTAGTGATAATCATCATGTCCATGCACATCACATTTTTTTCACATAAAGTTTAAAAGTGTAGATAAGAATTTTTAGAAAAATTGTATCTTTATATATTCTTTCTTTGACCTATAATAATCTATAAAAATATAAAATTATTAAAAATGTACTGATGTACATCATCATGTCCATATATGAGCACATCATTTTTTGTCACATAAAGTTTGGTAGTGCAGACATAGCTTAATTGTGTCTTATCTGCCTATGTATTTTAAATTCATTGGACGTCAATTACTGCTTATATTTTGGACCTAATAAACAAGCAATGCTTACCTTTTGCTGTAGTTCCATCTTCATTACACTATGCTTAAGTTGCTTCTTACTTTGTTTCTGAAGATCAATGTATTCTTTTTTTAATTGTAACCATTCTGTCCTATAATAAAATATAAAGTAGTCATGGGAAGTGGGACGTCAGTCATGAGCCTCAGCTAATCAGAGCTTGTGGAATTCATTGCAGGAATACAGTAGAACCCCTATTGGGGGGGCACCTTCTGGACCCATCCAACTATCCCCTTAATAGGCATTTCCTTGGCCATAGTGTGAAAAAAACATAGATTGCTTCTTTGTGATAACTAATGTCTATTGAGTCCAACAAATGATACAATAAAACAACTTACTTTGTGATAACAAACGTCTAGTGAGTCCAACAAATGATACAATAAAACAACTTACTTTGTGATAACAAACGTCTAGTGAGTCCAACAAATGATACAATAAAACAACTTACTTTGTGATAACAAACGTCTAGCAAGTCTAACAAATGATACAATAAAACAACTTACTTTGTGATAACAAACGTCTAGCAAGTCTAACAAATGATAGAATAAAACAACTTACTTTGTGATAACAAACGTCTAGCAAGTCCAACAGATGATACAATAAAACAACTTACTTTGTGATAACAAACGTCTAGCAAGTCCAACAAATGATACAATAAAACAACTTACTTTGTGATAACAAACGTCTAGCGAGTCCAACAAATGATACTTACTTTGCTATGACTCTCAGCTGATACTGACAGCCACCTTTCAACTTGTTTGCTTTCTTCTTCCTCTTTCTTTTTTTCTTTAATTTTTCATCATCATTTTCACCCATGTCTGAATCTGTAATCTTTTTCTTCTTTTGTATCACTGTTTTCTCTTCACCATCCTCCGATTTTCTTTTCTTTCCTTTTTGTTTTTTCAAAGTCTTTATATTACTTTCTTCTATTTCTACACTTCTTTTTTCTTCATCTTTTATCCCAACCTCTATTTTTTTTTCATTCGATTTTTGTTTCTTACTCTTCTTTTTCTGCTTTGTATCTCCCGTATTTTCTCCCTCTTCGTCGTGGCTTCTTTTTCTTTTGCTCTTTTTTACTGGTTCTTTGTTTTCTAGATCATTCTTACATTCTTTCTCCGCCGCTTCTCTTTCATCTTCTTCTTTCAGCTTTTCTTCTAATAACTGCCTTTGTCTTTGTACCTTATATGGCTCTGGATTGGAATCAATGCTAATTGATTTTCCTTTTCTCATCGTTGGGAATTTTCCAGGTTTATTTGTGGCATTTAGAGGTGGATTATTTAACAACTAAAAATAAAAAAATCATTTCACATTGAAGGACAATTTTCTTTTGACTTTTTAGTTGATTGTCAAGCTTGGTTCCTACTACTGTATAGGATACAACACGTGAGTGAGTTTAATCAATAGCTTGTGATTGGTCAAATCTCCTTGCATTGAATTCTAGTGACAACCAAGCTTAACTGTTAATTTAATGTTAAACAATATAAATTAAATTTAAAAATCCTGAAATAAATAATTCTCAATTTTAATGAGTACGGCTTTTCTGTCCAAGCTATCAACTTCTATAGCCTGGAATGGACTATTTTTAACTATTATAGGCCATTTCTGGGCATAGTTAAAAACAATGAATGGCAAACAAGCTATTTATTATTTGTCTGGGAAACACAATGTACATACGTTTTTGTCATTCCATGGAAGGTAAGATATTTGAATTACTGTAAATATAAACAAATTCAATTACCTTACACGCCCTTTTTGCTTCTTCTGGTTTTTCAAACTCAATGAATGAGAATCCCTTGATATCACCAGTAGTCTTGTATCTAGGAATACTGACATAGGTTACCTTGCCACAAGTTCCAAACACTTTCTGTAACCAGTCATGATCAGCTGTCTTTGGCAAGCATTCCTTAAAAACAAAAACAAAATACATATCTTAAATAGATAAAAGCCCTAATACATGCTTTTGTTTGAATACTGGGCCTCGTTGCCAGGAGTGTTAATTGTGAAAAAACATCTAATTTCAATTATTTTAGATGAAAATTCTCTAGGCTAGGCCTAGCTAGCCCTAAGCATAAATCGTCCAGATTTTCGGGGGGAAATAACCAATTTTTAGGCGGGGATCTGCATTAAAAATCGGGGAAAATCGGAACAAAAGCCACACATTTCGGGGAACTTGGGACCTCTGGATAATAGGTGCTGTCCATACTACAAACTGTGCTGCTGAAGTGCATGATGGGAGGGAGATAAGATAATAAGATTTATAAAGCGCACATCCACAAAGTGCTGAAGCCACTTAACAAAGCTTCTGTCCGCACGCCTTGCCTCTACACGTCTTTCCGAGATATTGCTAATAATCGTAGTTTAAGCAACAAAATAAAATAACACAAGAGAAATAATAATTTTGGAAATGTGTTTTTGAATTGCATACTGTACTGTACATATAAAGTATAAACAGTAAGATCAAAAGAGATACATTTAAATAACATAAACAAAAAGAAACAATGTAACTTACAACATAAACAGTGAGATCATCTATGTTGTACTTTGGCGACATCATTTGATTGATTCTACGTAATCTGGTTTTATCCTCACTTACCTGTAGTGATAAAAAAAAAGCAAATACATATTCGCAAAATTAGTATTTGTAATTGTAGTTTCCTCAAAGAATAAAATAATATTCAGCAACAATTTTAAAGTTGTTCATGTATGATATAATATTCAAAGAATAAAGATCCTATTACATGAATAAACAATATTTTTTTCATTTAATAAACACAGTTCATAACATTTTTTAATTTAAGTTTTCACGATGTCAGAAAATCCAGGAGCCTCACACATTAGATTTAATGAAAGTTTTCCAGTTTTAACTTTACAAACCTGTAGAAAATTAGATTTCTTGACAGCTTTTGCGACAAGCTCAGCATCTGTTGTCATCATCTTCAGTTTGTTAAATGACAGTAACACTGATATATCTACATCTAGAATGAAACAAATAAACTATATTCAAGTTCTGAAAACCTGTTATGTAAAAATGTGACCAGAACCTCATTGGTTTTAGCTTATAAGTTAAGGTAAACATATTTTATTTTCATTATAATTATGAGTACATGTTTTATATTGTGGGTTTAAAATCAGAAAGTTACTTAAAAGGCTGCAATAGAGAGCAAATCCAGGATTTTTTAAGCTAACAAATAATAGAGCAAAATATATATTATATAACACCTAAATAAATTGTACCATTACACTCATACTTTTCATTATTTGTATAATACAGTAGTAATAAATTAGATATTAAAAATGTTTTATCATACAAAACATTATTGTAGCCACTGTAACATTCACATTTATTGGGTGGTTGCTTATACATTATTGTAGCCTAGATTTTATTAGTTTTTTTGTTTTAACTAATAAATGTAAAAAATAGGTTTTTTTTCTTCTTTCAAATCAAATTGACTATTTTGCTTAAATTGCATGTTTTATACACTTACATCTGTCTTTATCTGCCTCAATTTTTTGCTTCAAAAAGCGGTCTTTTCTTAAATTTGCATCACTAAAGTAAAATTTTAGTTGATCATGGATGTCAGACAACTGTTTCTTCGATCGTTTTCTTTTTTTCTTGTCATCTAAATTCTGATCATTCAAGTCTTTCTCAACTTTAACTGACATGACTCTTACTTAGCAATCTGGAACACAATCACAATTTGCCTTTTTCTAGTATTAGCAACCTTAGAATATTTTATAAAAAAAAAGTTGTTGTATTAACATTCTTTTCATAATTAAAAGATCACAATTTTACCTTGCTATTAAATGTATTTATTTAAAAGTAAATTAATATATTGTATTCAGGTATAAAAAATGTACCAAAAGCAGACAAAGGTCTGAAAATATTGTATTACAAATATTGAAACATTAAAAATGATGGATCAAATTCACAGCAAAACTACACATACAATTTAAACATACAGAAAGGCATATGAAAAAAAAAACACATTAAAATGTAACAGTATTGTACGGTTATTAGGCATTTGTGGGTTACAGTACTAACCAATCGTATTGAAAAAAAAACATGAAAAAAAATCATATATTTTTTATTAAAAATAACCTTAATCTTCAGTTTTGGAATAAATCTTATCTGCATTAAATATCACAATAACATTTTAAAATATAATATTAATTTTTTGATAATAATAGTTATTAAACTGGGCATTGATAGATTCGTAGTATGACCCGACCGATTAGTTTGTAGACGAGGTGACACGGAGCAAGTTGAGAACCGGGACCGAGTTGACACAGGGAGACTGAAAAGAAAAGGCACCGATTGATGTTTGTTTTGGCCCTTGCCTTGTATAGGTTGGTGTTGCCTGGCTGGTTTCTAGCCTAGCTAGGAATAGGAGGCCTATCAGTATCTATTATTTTAACTAGCAGGCACTATCTCTATGCCTAGTCTAGAGTAGGCTTAAAGCTAGGCCCATCTATATCATTTATTAAATATAAATAACTACAGTAATATCAGAAGAATTAATCATTTATCTTCATTATAAACAAATAAGTTTAAAACCATACACGCAGGAAAAAGTTGTAAACAACACCAACGTTGAGCGGACGCTTTGGTAGCCTTCACACTCGCTTCGTAAGTAATACATATGACTGGTGACTAGAGGCTAATATTATTTTTATTATTCAACATGTGCAACAGAGCAGAACATGTGTACGAACTACACACCCACTTTCTCCGCTAGTTGGTTAGAACATTTAGTAGGCCTACGCCTAAAAGGCTAAGACTATAGCATGCCATGGATGTCGATGCAAAAAAAAAGTTGTCGTTATTAGACGTTGTTCAAAATTGTGTTTCTATAGTTGATATTGAAGATCATGTGAAAAAGAACATAGACAAATTAAATCAAAGAGGTAGGCCTCCGGGTTTACGATGAAATCGGTCGCGTCTGAAATCGGTCGCGTTTGAAATCGGTCGCGATAAAATCAACTTCCGGTATTTTGTATGGCGCGCCGCTAGAGCTATAATCCTTTTGATGATATCGGTCGCGTTTGAAATCGGTCGCGTTTGAAATCGGTCGCGCTATTTTGTATGGATCGAGCGGGATGCATGCTAGAACGGGATATACATTTTTCGTTTATATATATTTAATTGATATTTTCTAGGAACTAGATTATTTATGTGGATATTTTTTACTTGGTTAATAAATATTTATTATCAATCATTAAATTAATTTTTTTTTTTGTATTTCACAGGTCTCGGAGAAGGACGGTGTCTTTTCAAAATGGCCATTTCTAAACACGTTTAAATATCATATTAGGCATAATGTTATATTAGGCATATAATAATTTACCTCTATTAATATGTACTGTAATTAATATATTATATAGAGAATATACGTCTGTCGTGTCTTTTATTACGCAAACAATTACGTAAAAGAGAACAATTTATTTAAAAACAAGAATTTTTACAATATAGCCCGTAAAGCCAGCGTATCAATTTTTATACTTATGCATACTGTGGCAGATTATATCATATCCAATTAACAACATACTATTCGATCACCTTATTTTTATTTCTATTTTCTAAGTGTATAATGATTATTGTTGAGGCAAATCACGTGTATGTTTTTATTTCTAATGTTTAAAATAGTTTTTAGTAAAATGATCATTATATGCGGATGGTTAACAGGCGAGTTACTGAAATAAACCCCCGAATAAGCCATATTGGAGATGCGCCTTCTATGATCGTGCAGCTGTTTCCTCTAACAATACGTTATTTTGCTGACGGGGATTCCCCTTTTTAAAAAACACGCACTAGTAGTGTGTCAAATCATGGAGAAAACACGTACGATCGTTGTCCATGGCGAGGTAAAGATGACGTCTATTACTAATAACCATACATTTGAAAGGTCTATAGGCCTCCTGCACGTGTTTTTGTGAAACGATCCAATGAGCTATAGATGCTCGACGCGATTATGAGATCATGTTCATTCATTCTTTATTTAGCCTTTAAAATCGAAATACATTTAAAACATAGGTAACCAAATCAAGACACGTGGAAATGTAAGGAGGCAAGGATAAGCAAAAGCAATTAAATCGCTGTAGCTAACAGGCTTGCTTATCCATAATAATTCCGAATAAAGCACTTTTTCTATAATTTGACAGTATGATTTATACGTATATACGTCGGCGATACTATAGATTTTAATTTGAATATTTTTTATTTTTGTCTTCATTTATAATAATCATTTAATGTAAATAATTAAGTAAGTGCAACTCAGTGTCTCGCATTCATACGCCGTTCGTAAATCTAAACGTTTAAATATCAGTGCAGATTACCTCTTTGAGAATTGTGTCCACCTTTATTATCCATACATTATTATTCTCACATCTATCATCGGCATATATTATCTATATATTTTATTAATATCCTAAAACCATACGTAATTGTTTGCATAATAAAAGACACGACAAACGTATATTCTCTAATTATAATATATTAATTACAGTACATATAAATAGAGGTAAATTATTATATGCATAATATAACATTATGCCTAATATAATATTTAAACGTGTTTATAAATGGCCATTTTGAAAAGACACCGTCCTTCTCCGAGACCTGTGAAATACAAAAAAAAAATTAATTAATGATTAATAATAAATATTTATTAACCAAGTAACAAATATCCACATAAATAATCTAGTTCCTTAAAAATATCAATTAAATCTATATAAACGAAAAATGTATATCCCGCTCTAGCATGCATCCCGCTCGATCCATACAAAATAGCGCGACCGATTTCAAACGCGACCGATTTCAAACGCGACCGATATAATCAAAAGTATAGCTCTAGCGGCGCGCCATACAAAATACCGGAAGTTGATTTTATCGCGACCGATTTCAAACGCGACCGATTTCAAGCGCGACCGATTTCATCTGACACCGGCCTCCGGACCTAGGCTAGTAGTACTAGCTAGTAGTAAACATTCACTAGTAAGTAGGCTGATAACCTCATATCCAACAGCCGCATATTGCTTACTAAAGTATATTAATAAATTGGCATAAAAAATAAATGTTTTTATTTTTCTTTGTTTAGGTTGGCATGGACTGACACCTCTTCATAAAGCAGGTTTGCGAGGTGACTCTAAAATAACAGAGTTGTTAATTAAATATGGTGCGGATGTGCATGTTGTAACTGACTATAGTGAGACCCCTTTACATTATGCATGCAAAAATGGTAATTTAATGAATATTCATTTGATGATTGAGCATGGCGCTGATATACAGCAGTTGGATCAACATGGTCGCAATTCTCTTCATCATGCAGCTATGGGAGGCAGTGTGTAAGTGCCGGATCTTAACATTGCCGCTTTTGTTTTTTTTTATTTGTAAAAAATATTGGGGAAAAATTTGTACTGTACCTTCTTTACTAAATGGCGTATTCGACTACAGACTTTGACCTGGTTCACCATGCATATTTTTAAGTATGCTCTGTACTATGTTTTCCAGTGTTCTTTTGCCTTGTGTTGCGTGAAATCAAACTGATTTGTTTTCCCGTAGTGATGTTTGCAGCACTATTATGGTATCGGTTCCCATTTGTGATTACGCAATACAGCACTTTGCGTCGATACGTTGATGCATTACGTTCTACAAATCAACTCTCACTCGGTTAAAATAGCAAGAAGTACGAATAAAAAAAGACCAGTCTAAAATAAGCTTTTTTAAACTTAAACAACTTGTAAAACATAAAAATGAGATATACCTGTATCTGTTTTTCTTTTAGAATGGTTCTGCATTATTTGTCCACTGTTCATAATATGGAACTAGATGTACCAGATAAATCGTAAGTAATAGATAAATCACATGCAAAGATTTTAGATATCTTTCTTGTTTTTTGATTTTCAATTTACAAAGGCAATGAAATATTTGAATATATTTTATTTATTTTTTATTTTCAGAGGTCAAACAGCTTTACATCTTTCATCTTACCATGGTTACATTGACACAGTTGATTACCTGCTAAGGCGAGAGGTAAGCAGTGGTACAGTATAGTGGCCCCTAGTTTAGTGTGAGCCCTCCAACTCTGGGTAGTTATTGGGCCTTCTTATACTCTGAGGCCCCTGGGTTTAGCCAGTGTACACTCATAGCCATTCCACCACTGGAGGTAAGCATAGCTACACAAAATTGTTCACATCCATCATTTGACAATCATCACCACCAATTATTAGTTTTATCTGTATCTTAAATTATTCTTGTATTTGCTGATATTTTACACTAGTCTTTTTAGTACCTACTGTAGGATGTCATGTTAATTTATTTGCGTATGCCTTTGAGTTTCTTCTGGCACTTTCATCAATTATAACCTTCTTATTAGTGCACTGTAGTTGCAAAAAAAATTGAAACTTGAGAAAAATTATGTAATCCATAATTTAATAAGTCTAGCTCATCACAATTCAAAGTTCCCTATTTTAAATCTACATATATTTAAATTTAAAAACATTTAAAATGGTATATAATGAACACAAAGATTAACAAAATAAACATATTCTTTCAAAGCGATGCAGTCCTCTTGTAAAAGATATGAATGGCAATACAGCACTACACATGACATGTATAAATGGCCTGCAGCTATCTGCTTGGCAGATACTACAGAGTGGCACATGTAGCATGCTACATATAAGAAACAATGATGGCAAGACTCCACTAGATATAGTTGCTGACAAAACAAAATCATCATATCAGTAAGTATGCATTTCAAGATAAACAACATTCTTTGGAATTGAAATGACAGTGATACTGATAATATGAAAACATTTGAACGATCTCGCTGTTAAAATAAAACTTTCTGTATCTTTAATTACTTTAAAAAAATCTGTAAAACGTTAGCCATTTAAACAACTTACTTTTGTTATGCTCAATATTTTATCTCTTTCTTTTTTTGACTTATTTTATTGTTTATTGTTTTATACAGTATATCCTTTTATTTATTTCTGCATATTTGTATTGTAGGGGCCCCTCATGAGACAATCTATTGCTTCTAGTACGGGCCCCAGTTATTATTGTCAAATAACTGAATAAATGTGTATGAATGAATCAACATTGGAAATGCATTTTGAAACTCTGGTGAATAAAGTAAAACAGCAATGATATAAAAGATAAAATTTAATTAATTATACAGGAATATGAGACAAAATCAGATTAATCTAAAATAAATATCTTATTGCACTAATGTTTCAGTTGTAAATTAAAAAAAATATATACATGATATAAGGATTGTCCTTTATCTAAAGCTCTGTCAACACTATCAAACTTTATGTGACTAAAATGTGATATATATGATCATGATGATGTCATATCACTACCATATTTGGTATCTCAATTGGGATTTGTATCTTGCATATCACTACCATATTTGGACACATCACACTTTTTTTGTCAAATTAGTTTGATAGGAAAGACAGAGCTTTACACCATTCAAATCCCATTCATTTTTTGTCATTTTTATTTTACATTTTAGGCATCGTATGCTCTTGAAAGAACTGGACTACTGGGGCAAAAGCAAGCTTCAAAATAAAGCACCCAAGGGTCCACTATTTACTTGGTATTTTCTCATGTTCTTTCCATTTCTTGGCATGCTTTCTATCATTCTTTGTGGACAGATTGCTGGGGCCTACAGAGGTGTATTTTCCATTATTGCTACAATAGTGTTGAGTGTATTTGTCAGTGGTAAGATTCACAGGTTAAAGCATATAAGCAGGTATGTTTATATGTGTGTGGTAAATTTTTATGTTGCCAAGTTTTTCGATCCTAAAGACTGAATAAATTTCATTAATTTCATTTATTTATGGTCAAACACAGTTTGAAATGATTTTCATTAGTTCAAAGTTAAAAATTCAAATAAATTCTTCAATATTATGGTTCTTATGAACGCCACCAGCCGGCGTTTTAATTTTTGTCCTAGATTCCATCTCAAGTATATGTATGACATGCTTTGTGTGCCAAAATATTTATCTTTTTACCAATATTAAGTTGCTTTCTACAACCTATACTAATATAAATATATGTAAAATAATCTGATTTACTCTATTATAACATAACCTTTTTTTCAGATGGCCAAATCCAATACATGCTGGTGCCTTTGCTGCTGGCATACTGCATACAATAATTTGTTATCTTTTTTTAATTCTTCCTGATATCCTTTTGAATGCATGACTCAGTATTTAGTAGTAAACCAAATAGAGAAATCAATACACTCAACTTTCCCAAAGTTAGACACCCTAAAGCTCTGTCTACACTATTTTGTGATAACAAAATGTGATGTGCCCATATTATGGACATGATGATTTCATATCAGTACCATATTTACGAATATCACTGCCATATTTGGGCACAGCACATGTTTTTTGTCAAACTAGTTTGATAGGCCAATCTAGAGTTTTATGATTTCAAAATGCAATAATGATAATATTGCCTTAAATTATTATGTTTTTAGAGATTGAATCTTTCTTTCTTCCTAGGAAGAACAATACAATAAAATAAACTCAAATACTTTTTCCTTAAAAACATGTGTACTTCTCTGGCCGCATTTCTATGCATTATGTTTTAATATACCAAGCTTGGCTGTCATGTTGTACCTGTATCTGCTGGTGTTGACCATTGACCCAGGGTTATGTCATTCATCAAGGGAGGGGCCAACTCTCAGTCAGCCCTACATGACTGTTGAAGATATTGCTAAGGGTATTTGTGATAAACAAGATTTCTGTTCTAGATGCGAGGTAAGATTTTACTATTTTATCATATATTTTTTCATGTTGATCCTTAAGCTTGGTTCCCACTAGCGACGCAACGTAGCACAACCTATGCAACGTAAGAAAATGCCCTTCCAATAATTGTGTTTGCCCCCGTCTGCGTGAAATCAAACCTACAATGTTTGCAGCACTGTTCCCACTTGTGATTACGCAATACAGCACTTTGCGTCAATACGTCATTGTGTTACGTTATGTTACATCGCTAGTGGGAACCACACTTTATAAAACATCGGAATAATTAGTGATTGCAAAACTTTGAAATGCTATATTCTACTCTATTATAGTTTATATATTTTTTTATTTTGACACATTTAATACCTGAATTCAATAAGCCAATTATTCTTACCCTAATCTAACATTCAAAAATTAATTTCAAATTGAAAATTGTGCTTCTCTTTGCCAAAAGTGATAATTTTTGTTCATTTTCACTTCTTTCATTTAATTCTAACACATTAATTTTAAATAAGCATAAAAGTCTAGCAAGTACAAATATTTATATGTATTTATTCAGAATCTATTATGACACTTTGACATGAAATAAGGCTTCAAGTACAGGTGTTTTGTGGTGCCTTTAGCCGTTATTCCTCTATCAATAAGATTTAATGGCTTATGGCTTGTCTTTTCGAGCAAACCATCAAAAAGTGTCCCTTAAGTGGCCTCTTTTTAATTGTGACACATTTTTTAATGTGACACAATTGCTTTAGTAAATTGATAAGGTTTAGAAATCGGTCAATAAAAACTAGGTATTTTATTCTTGAGGTCTCTTCTGTGAAACATTTATTATTTTTATTGATGCATAAAACCACTAACGTGAAACATTCCACGCTGTGTTTATATGGTTAATAATTATGTTTAATAAAAGTATGGTTTTTACTTTTACAGATAATAAGACCTGTAAACGTGAGACATTGCACGCTGTGTGAAAAGTGCTATTATGGTCTTGATCATCACTGCCTGTTTCTTCTCACATGTGTGGCAAAAAACAACCATCGTCATTTCATCATGTTACTCGGACTCGTTGTTCTCGCTCAGTCTTTGTTCATTGTGTATGGTATTCAATACATACTAGTGTTGTATGATCCATTACCGGAAACTTTTATGTTAATTAAAACTTTAATTCTGGAAGAATCGTGGTTCGTTGTGTTAGCGGGGTTAAATGTAGCGTCTATCGTTTGGGAAACATGTTTACTTATTTATCAACTGCGTATGATCGCTAATGGGTTGACAACGTTTTATGCGCTAAGGCTGTTATCAAAAGATGTGCGTCGTCTTACTACGTTTCAGAAGATGCAGAATGTTAGGAATTTCTTAATGGGACGTAAAACTATTTCAGCTGCTGATTTAGGCACTGCATTTTTCAAAGTTTGAGGGATGTTTACACTGTTTTACAAAGCTTATTTTCTACCCACCAAAAAAAGCTTTCTTGCAAATTGCTGAATAATACAATTGCTGTGGATGTATAGTGAATTAAATACAATAGAAACAGTTTTGATAATTATTATTTTAAGCAATAAAAAACCACATACAAATAATTGTATGTCTTAATAATATGTTATTAATCCTAAAATAAGTGTTATTGATATATTTGTTATAGCAACATTTTAAATTGAAAAATTTCTCTACCAGTTTATTAGACATTAGTGTTTTAAAAACTTGATTTTTACCAACAATTTAAATTTATTTATCAATTATTTATGATATATATTTATTTTGTGTTATTATTTCATTAAGGCCTTTACAACATTGTATGATGGCTTCAATTTTAACGGAATGTTTTCAAAATGTATCATTTCCATTTAATCCATGTACAGTATTATTAACTATTTTATATTAGGTTTTTTACTACCATTAAATTGACTCAGATTTATAGTTGTTTAATATTTGTTTTTGCTTATAAAAGCCAGTGTAAAATGTGTGTGTTATATTGTAAAGAAAAAGATGCTTAAAGCTCTGTCTACACTATCAAACTTTATGTGACAAAAAAAAAATGTGATGTGCCCATATATGGATATGATGTCATATCACTACCACATTTGGGCACATCACTATCATATTTGGGTACATCACAATTTTTTGATCAAACTATATGATAGCGTAGAAGGAGCTTAAGAGTGATCATGACTGATAAAAAGATTCAATAGAAATATAAATTGTCATTTTTTTTATTGTATGACGTACATGTTATAAAACAATACTTGAAAATTGCACAGAAAACTGAAAATGAAAATACTCAAACCATAAAAATACTGAAAAGTGTCTTAGACTACACTTATATCAAGAAGCATATATAAGTGTAATAATCATTTAGTTTTTTCTAAAACTCTGTATATTCCAAGATTACAAATTTCACCATTATTCTCCAATTCAGGATTGTCTTTTTCTTTATCGATTTCACCAAAAGACTTTCTCTAAAACCCAACATACACAATGTTTGGAGAATGAATTTGTATATGGAATGTGTATTATCATTTACTTACAAACAACTACACAACATAACCACTAACGACGTCCAAATCTTGTTACCGCGGTAACAAGATTTGGTTTGAGCAGTATCAAAGCACACAATGTGACATTTTAGAGGATCTTATTCTTTCGTTCTGACAATTTAAAGTTACATAAAATAATAATATACAATATTAGAAAGATTTTGGTCTGTAAAAAAGTAAAGTAAAAGTATTATACGTATGAAACGCCATGTGTGACAAAATGTTTATCTTTTTACCACTATTAAGTCTAAGCACCTAGATTAGTAATAACAGCACATGATAAACCTATCGCCTTCTTTAGAGAATTGTTATACATTCAACTGTAAATAACTTTAATTCTCCCAGATGTGGGAGTACAAATGTACATTTAAAATCTCCCAACAATAATGTTCAATATACTGTACTACTGGACTGGTACAAACATTATTTCTCCTTTTCATATGTAGCACCAGCAGTAGGCGTTTTTATTTTATAGCTCAAATACAGTTATGACACGGCAAGTGTGCCAGAATGTTAATCTTAGTCTATAACATCTAGACTATACAAAATATGAAATATTGTACGAGTCTTAAAGTAGATATTGCACAATAATGCATTTAAAATTTAAATTTTGTAGTAAATTAGATACTGATTATATTGAATCTATAAAACATGCAGGCAATATAAAACAACATTTTGCTGGCTTTTAATAACATAATGAAAAAGTGAATTAAGCACAAAATGTGTGGTGTTGATCAGGGAACTATTGTGACAAATGTATTTTAAGAAAGGACACAAAGTTCTATTCATAATCTAACATAAATAATGACAACACATAATTACAAATAACATCATAATGTGACATTAATTTGTTTAAATTATATTTCATTTTACGAATATTTGAGTAATTCCAAATCATTATTTATAGCACATTGTGTTTTACTAATACAACATTTGACATTATTTTATCTACCATTTTTTGTACAGTATCTTAAAATTTTACAATGGAATACAAATTTGGTCCTTGTATTGAAAGATGTACACACACTTATTGTATTAATTAACCATAATCAAAATATGTTCAGCATAATGCAGAGATATTGTTTACTTTTTACTATTTATTTGGTCACCATCAATGATAACCATCAATGAAATGGAGTACAGTAAAAGTAAAACTCGCGTATCAAATACCAGTATTGGAGTACACAACAAATGTTGTTTCTTTAACATTCTTAGACTTCAACAAATACATTAATAAAGGTACACTAAGCGGTTGAGATAAGTAGTATCAAATTTATGTTATTATTCTATTATACGGTTTATATATTACTTTTTTTTAAGCACTACTTGCCGTTAGCTTCTAGACTATAATGCATAATTAACATTCATTAGTTGTTATTCTTTTTAAAAACAAATTTTGCTCATGATTCCAAAACTTTCTTAGTATTTATAGAGTTAAAAATCGTTTTTAAAAACTTCTTTTTCATAATCTATTATTTCATAAAATGTGCCTTTCACATAGTTTAGGTACTGTACTAGAATATTCTAAATGTTCATTCCATTGTCTGAATTCAAAAATCTTTTTTTTTTTATCACTCTAAGTTTATAGAAACTGTGGCAAAAAACTCTCTCTTTTCAGCAAACTTTATTTATTCATGCCATTTTCATGATAACATTCCAATACGATCCAACTATCCCTCACAACACTTCCCAATACCACCTAACTACCCCTCACAACACCACCTAACTACCCCTCACAACACCACCTAACTACCCCTCACAACACATGGCAATACCACCTAGTGTATCACTCACAACATGTCATAATACCTTGTTCATAGGGCCTAGGGAGTTTTACGTATGGAAAACACATATTTTAATAATTTTATATACAAAAGAAATGAAAAAAATTACACAAATAACACATTTGGAATATATTGACACGTTGAAAACAGATAAAAGTTTAAATAAAAAGTACAAATAAAAAACAAGAAAAACGCCCTCTGCCGGATCACCTAAAATTATTTTGTGTAATAACGCAAATATATTTAGAGCAAAAATCCAGGCGGGTTATGTTGAATCAACGATGGTTCCACGTCACATCTCCTTTCAAAACTCGCTGTTTCTTGGCCTTTTCGTCTTTTCCGCGAAATAAAACCATTCGGTAACGATTGTGTTTTGCAGAAACATTGATCATTTTCGTGACGGCAGCAAAGTTCAACGAAAGTGCTGACTAACACTCAACGCCTTTCCTTTAATTACTTCATTGCTGTTATCACAAAGACCTTTAACAACATCGTCAAGCTCTTTTTCTTTTATTTCTTCCTGTAAGCTGTCTGTAAATATGATAAAACAAATATGTAAAGGCCACAGGCACAAGTAGAACATTCTGAACCTATAAATTGCAGGATAACAACTACATTAGTATGTTCTAGACACATCATTGATAATGCAAATGCCTGTTTTCTATTATAATATTTCCATTTATTGTACTCTATGGTTTTAGACACATCATTGATAATGCAAATGTATGTTTTTTTACATTACAATATCACATTTATTGTACTGTATGGGTCTAGACACATCATTGATATTACAAATGTATGTTTTCTATTATAATTTTCCATCTATTGTACTGTACGTTTCTAGACATATCATTAACATTGCAATTTTATATGTTCTTTATGCTACAATATCCCATCTATCATATGGTTTCAAAGTCTTTAGGGCACAATATAAGAAATGAGCATTATAGTACAATTTGAGCTAATGTTCCAAAAATCAAATATTTAGGTTTCTAAGAATTAAAATTATTATAAATACAATTAGTATATTTTTAACTGTGATTTTAACTATATTCTAATTTTCATGAAATATTTAGCGTAAAGTTTAAATAAACTTTAAATTACCCTGATTCTTTGGAGCACTTATTCTAGTACTTTGTTGTTTTTCTAAAGAGTATTCCTCATTTAAGCGACTAATTCTGAAATTCAAAATCTTACCAGACTCTGTGAGAAAACTGATGAGGGACAAGACGTTGCACTGAATTTCAGCTGCCGATCCCTCATTGGTTAAAATAGTTTTGCAAACACCAATCAAATCAGATGAATGAATTGCAGGAACAGCCATACCTAGTGGAAAACATTTTTAAAAATTCTAACAAAAGATCATAAGATATGACAATACTGGAAGGAAGCTTTACATCAGGTTCTTGATATGGAGGTTAATTGGTTTAAGACCAATCTAAGAATTACCCACAAGTTTTGTCAAAAATTTTCTCAAATGTACTTAGTATAAAGTACAATTTACATCAGAGTATGGCAAATATCTGACCAATTAAGTATTGCAATGGTCAGTAGGCTCACCTAGGTTAGATGAAGCTATTAACGTGAGGGCAATAAGTGCTTCGTTCTGCATCAACGTGTGCTCTGACATTGCCATCTTCACCAGATGAATCATACCACCCTGGTCAATCACTGTCTGCATCACTTTCATTGACGCAGAGTTTTTAACCAGTGCTGCCAGCAACCTGATACATTGACAAATATTTGTTAATGGTTAAACAGTAACCAAATTTTTTGTTTGTATTATAGCGTAAATCTCTGTCTACACTACCAAACTAATTTGATTTTAAAAAAAAGTGTAATATGCACAAATATGGTAGTGATATGCCCAGATATGGTAGTGATATGCCCAAATATGGTAGTGATATGACATCAACATGTCCATATATGGGCACATTACATTTTTTTGTCACATAAAGTTTGAGTGTAGCTTAAGAATACACTGCCTCATATACCTCTACATTGAAACAAATTAAAATCATGTTATTGCAGTAAAACATTTAGTTACTGCAGTAAAATAATGCAGCGATAATCTTTTTTTGTTAGCTTTAATCCTGAACACGATGTAAATTAATTAGAATTGTCAATATCAATTTCATGCTATTCTGCAATGTGGTACATCACACTAATTATAATATTTGATAATTTTAAATGAAGGCCAATATTGTTTTGTGTCTTCAATTATACTTTCATATTGGAATTGTACTTTTACCTTTATGCGCTTTAGTATATTTTTAAAAATAAAAATTGAAAATCATATAACATTTAGTCTACATATATCATGTTAATTTTGCAAATACAATTTAAAATGATGTAATGGACACTATAAATAAATACCTGTTAGCTTCTCCAGATACCCCAGCATGTACTTCACAGCTGCAAAGGTCAGCAACCCTTTCAACAAGGTCAGCATTTGACCCCATCTTTATTGCTGCTGCAGCTGAAATAATTAATATACTTTATACATAATTATGCTATTAAACACATCAAATAAGTTTATTCTCAGTCAAATGTAAAACTTAATAAAAAGGAAATTGCAATAAAAATTATGAAAAACCTACCTGATCCGTCAATGAGTAGTCTAGACGTTCCAAGAAGTTTAAATTGTACAGGATTTCTATCAGTCTCTAACAATGGTAATATCACTTCTATTGTTCCTGCATCTAGCATTCTTCCCTTGTTTAATTCTTCAAAGAAAAAAATAAATAAATTTTGTTATCAATTTCAGTTCTCATTGACTGATTCTAGGGTCTCATTTGGTCTGAGCTCTCTTTTCTAGAAAAATTCGTTTAGAAAGCCTAGATTTCTGAATTGATTGATAACATTTTTATACATGTTACAAATAACTGCAACCATAGAGATATTATAATATCTATAATAATCTAATCCTGCAACTTTTGGATGTAATTTGGTTTGATACGATGCGTTTGTTACTCAATAGATATAAAGATGGTTTTTATTGTATATGCTATGAATTTGTATTCATACAATTCTCTTTTATGTTATTTCATCGTATGACTGATATAAATAAAAATATTCATGAACAGCTTTTGTGGGTAATTTCCCTTGATTCGTTGAAATTGCCCAATGCATAAAACTGAAATTTTCATTATAGAAAACATGATTATGCATTATTAATAGACAATCATTTATGATTTCCAGGTTGTCTTTCGATACTTGAATATTAAATCATATAATATATTTTTCAGGATCATATTACAATATCGTTAGAAGGCTTACTTACTAGGAACCGACAAGTTTCTCAGGGCACTTAACACTGCGTGTTGTAAACGCACATCCATCTCATGACCTTCAACCTTTTCAAGCATTTTAAATAACGGATCAAGAATGCCTAAGTCTAGAAGCTTCAAACAATTACCATCTGAAATAATCAAATAAAACAATACAATGATGATAATTCAAGCTTTGATGCTCCCAACTGAGGGTGTAGTTTGTGTTTTATATCTCTCTCTTTGAGGAAAATAGGCTTTTTTCGTACGCTAGGCACGAAATAGACAATATTAAACAATACACTCACAGTATTTATGACTTCTAAAGCTCTGTCCACACTATTAAACATTATGTGATGTGTCCATATATGGATTTGATGATGTACATCACCACATTAAAACATATAACTACCATATTTTTTTGTCAAACTAGTTTGATAGTCTAGACAAAGCTATAATATAATCCAAAAAACATTAAAAGAAAAGATTACAAATTACCATTGCGGGCAAAGTTGCCTAAAACAAGTGCACCGGATATTTGATAAACATCAATGGTACTGGGTAGCCATGACGACATCACATGTTGATACAATAAACCTTTACCATCGTCAAATAAAATTGTCATGCTAACGTCTGAAATAAGAACAATTACGAATTGTATGCAATATTATACAAATAATGAATGTTTATGAGGAGAATGGTGATAATTTCTCATAGAATGAAATATTCTTTCCATTCAACAAATAAAAAACATTCGTTATTTGTTTTATAACATAACTACTGTACTTTTATTCAAACTATCCATTGTAAATCATTGAAGAATGGTAAGCCAGGAAGCTGGACCATTAAAAGAGGCAGTGCTCCAACTTTTGATGCAGATTAGTACAGTTTATAAACGCCGCACACCACTAGCATGTTAATTATCACCATTAGATATCGCTTTTTCATTAGATAGGACTAACTCCAAATGACACATTTTATTTATTTTTATTTTATTTTATTCAATTTCCAGGTAACATACAAAAATCATAAACAAGGTACGGCATCATTCAACAAAACAGAACAAAAGTACTATCAGCACATGATATGTGATTGACAAATCAAATTGCAAGAATACCATCAGGTGTGTTATAAAATAAAAAAAAAGATATATAACCTAATTAATTTATTTTTTACCTTCGGTTACAAGTAGAACAATGATATCTGTTGCTAGTTTTTCCACCTGTACCTCATCATCAGTAGCACAAGCCTTTGCCCCATGTAGGTCTTTATAACCCTGTAAAATCTCCAATAAACTCGCTACCAAATTTGCTTGAGTAAATTCCTGTTTCATTTCATCTAAAGAGTATAAATGTTAACTGAACTAAAAACAATAATTAAATATACTGTATACATTAAAGACTTAATATAGTTTTTAGTTTCATGTGGACAATTGCTTAGGTGGTCAATGCTCATAATTCTTAGTGTTAGTATAAATATCTGTTCTATTTTGTTGAATGTGTGGAAGATAAATGAAAAAAACAAACAAACTTGAACAAAATAGAAAACTATACAGAAATACTATACAGAATATAACTTGTATATTAATGGCAATATCATTGGCTTTGATTCTAAAGCCTTGTTCACACTTGAAAAAATAGTACATTTAGCCATTGAGGTAACTTAACCCAAAATGGAAAATGTTTCAAGAGAGAGAGTTAATATAGGCTTAATTCTCTAATCATTGAATTCTACTCAAATCTCTTCTTTTTTCTTATACTCAACGTATGTGGCTCTTTTGTGTGAGAATTAATTTTGTTAAATGCACACAGCTGTTATGAATTATGTATTTAATTTTTAAATCTTTATCCTGTTGCTTATACTTCATTTAAACTATTATGATTCTTTTAAATTCAATCATATTAATATAGTATAATCAAGGATTGAAATATATCATGAATATAAATTACAAATGAATTAGCATCAGCTATGAGGAAGATTACACATTATTTTGAGGTAGAAATGTTTGCGTTTCATGAGTATATTTTATATTCAATCATATTAATATAGTATAATCAAGGATTGAATTATATCATGAATATAAATCATGAATGAATAGCATCATCTATGAGGAAGATTACACATTTATATTTTGAGGTAGAATGATTGCCAGCAAAATTACCCATCCAAATTTACGGTTTATTAGAAGTGCTGAAATCATGAGAAATTAAAAAGGCAAAATTACATGGCTGTACTTTAATCATTATATACTGTTATTAATGTTAAAATGATATTGCAAACCATTAACCTAATGTTGTTGGAATTGGAATCGACGTTAAAAGGCAAGACAGATTACACATATCTTTTACAATGTATAGATTGATTGCTGTGTTAATGACTTTAGTCACCTATACAGATTATAAATCCATTTCATTTACAATATCACTGTATATTATAACGTACATCTATTATTTTCATTTAAGATCAATATGCTTAGGCTTTAATTAGTGCCCAAGCTAAAGTGTAATGTAATTGATTAGTTTTAATTAATGATTGGTGATGAAATACAGCATCTATAAAATGGCTAAAATTGAGGAAGCTCAATATTTTATGCAAGATTATATAATTTACACCAAAAAAAAAAAAAAAAAAAAATTATGAACATATAGTACGGAGTGTAACATTCACCACATTTAATTTCACAAGTACCAGAAAATTTAGGTTTAGAAGGGTCACATTGGCACATGAATTTAAAACATAATCAAATATGATTGATAAAAAATGGACTGTACCATTTTCTGCAAGGGATGCTATAACTTCAAGTAACGCTTCTTGTTCATCTTCTTCTGCTACCATTTGCAATGCATTTACTAATAGTTCACCCATTCCAGTGCCAATGAAAGCTGCCTTATTTGCCTCTATTCGGAAAAAAAGGGTATTATGCAAATGAACTGAATTAATTTAAGCAATGTTCCCAGGAAATTTCTTTTATCTTGCATAGTAAAAGGTCATACACATAGGACAGAGGACAGAGCTTTATGTATGAGTAGATAGTAATGAACATAAAATTTAAAACCATTTTATTTTTCAGCTGTATTTTTTTTTTTTTTTTAATTTATTCGGTATATAAAAAATACCCACAACAATCCCAGAGGGCAAACCTGTGATTTCAATACACAACAATGACGATTAAATAATAAGATGATTATAGAAATTTAAAAAGTTTATAAAAATATACTGAGTTATTATAATTATTATCATTATTCGTTAAGATTAACGATTATTTATTTATATTCAAATTTGAGTAAGCCATCTTTTGCTATTCTACATCTTTTGAGTACATGCAAAATTCAGAAAGATATTAAAAATTAAATTAAATCAATCTGAGTTTATAAAAATACAATGTTTATAATTATTATTATTTATAGTAGAATACCATACCTGCATCCGCAAGATTACCAACACAAATGACAATCTTGCCACAGAGGACAATATCCATAGAATATTCCTTGAGTAATTGCACTAATGTATCCACTAAACCTTCATTTATTGCTTTGCTCTGAAGAACTTCTGTAAATAAAACCATGAATACCAAAGCATTATATCTTGTGTTATTTCAAACAGCAAGCATGCATTTTCACAGTGTCTTCAAAAAATATCTAGGGGTCAACCAAAAAGTAGGTATGACAATTATTTTGTAAATAACTTTGAAGTTCTGGTCATTTTCTTGTGAGTACCAAATCTGTTTTCACTTTCAGCCACATCACATTTAGTTGGTTATGAGACTAGGGCAAGGGACAAACTTTGACTTCTAATAAACGTTCCATCTTTCAACATTGTGAAAATGTAGTAATTACAGTAACTGACAATAATAACATCCTTAAGCTCTGTTTACACTATAAAAATTTATGTGACAGAAAAATGTTATGTGCCCATATATGGACATGATGATGTCATATCACTGCCATATTTAGGCATATCACTAACATATTTAGGCATATCACTAACATATTTGGGCACATCACACTTTTTTTGTCAAACTAGTTTGATAGTGTAGACAGAGCTTTAGTACTACAGTATTCCATAACATTCTAGTGTAGTTGCATAATTCTTACCATTGCCAAATGTAAGATTTGTAAGATAAGCACATGCAACAGCTCGGAATCTCTCATTGGCTGGATCATTATCACCTGATAAACATCTCGTTTTGAGGATGTTAACCAGACTTTGGACTCCTCCAGATTCATTGATGGCTTCTCTTGCTGGGTCTGATGATCATTTAGAAACAAAAAATGTATTATTTATTTATATCTCAAAAGCTGAAGAACTTCAGCAAATTACAGACTAAGTTTACTAATAGCGGTTGTTGCTGTACAGCTAGTAAGCTACTCCTAGCAACCACTAACATCTAGTCATTGCCAGATGAAGATTTGTTGACAACAAGTCACACACACACTTATCTATACTAATTTCACGTAAGGAATTGTATACAGATGAAAGTAACAGTAGTAGCCATTGCATTGGGAAACAGATGTAGTGACCATAACCACAGAAAGATTGCCAGAAGCAACAACCAATAACATTAACAAACTGTAAATTGGCAGCAGGGGCAGAAAGCAGCTTCAGTAGTTCCAGAAACTACAGCAGAGCAGAATAGCAATAACTTCAAACAGCACATAAACAGAAGCAACAATACACATATCCACATGAGCTAGCCTACTGCAATACTAGCAGCTTCAGGTGTAGAGGAGCTACAGCAAGGCACACTGGCAACAGACAAGATATAGCCCTTACCATAATCACAACACAGATTGCCGAGAGCTCTGCATGTTTGGTGGAGCACATCTACGTCATTTTCTTTGAGGTAGTTATTAAGAGGAGGCACAAAACCTTGCTTTACGCACGGTCCTCGAAGATTCTCTATAACAACAAAAATACAGTACATACAAAAATAAATGAAAGGTATTTTTGATATTTTCATGGATCCATTTATATAAAACCATCCATTTTAATGAGAATTATTTACTGTATAATATTGTTTATTATAATGTCATCATTTGATACATAAAAAGACACGTAATTGACAAGATAACATACAGCAAATGTGAGTGAAAAGGAGGTCGAGTCTAACATATCCAAGTGTAAATAGGGAATTTAAATTAAATAAATATGAGATTAAATTGAATTTTACTTAGCTTAGACCATGGCTGTATAAACATAATATTGTAAAACCAAAGACATATTAAATACCAATGAATTGTATAAATATCATGAAATACAAAATCATGAATAAATATGTAAAACTTAATGGTCAGTGGGGTCATAATGGTCAGTGGGATAAATTACCATTTTCGCTAAAAATCTGATATACTGACCATTTTTTGCAAGCTCAGCTACTAAGTTAGCAAGCTTCACCTGTAACCTTCTTTCTTGTTGTTTCTCTAAAAGGTCGTGAACTTTGTCTAGAATACCTAGCTCGTCAAGCTTGCTACTGTAGACTTCAACTGAAACAGAAATAGCAAATATATTGGATGAAAATATTGCTTTCAACATTGTATTATATATTATTATTTATAATACTTATTAATATTATTACACTGGAACCCATCCTTTCGGACACTCCTATTCAGAGGACATGTTCTTATTGCACAAATGAGGAGCAAATATATGTCTTAGCACTACAATCACCTATTAAGGAGTCAAACGTTTTGGCCCCTCAATAGAGATTCTATAATATATATATATATATATATATATATATATATATATATATATATATATATGTTCGAATAAAATCCCTGAAAAGGGAATAATTAATAGAAATTGTACTGAATTATATTAGGCCTCAAAGGTGTCCTCTTAATAGAGATTCTATATATATATATACTTGCACTGATGAAGGGCTAGTGTTGCCCGAAAGCTCTGCTAACTTTTCTGGCCGTTTTACTTATCGTTTTGATTTAGCTTTTTGCTTTTTTTTTTATGTATTGAGATCCAGCCACTGATACCCACAGCATTGTCATTTTTTCAGTAATTTGCCTTTGAATTTATATATATATATATGTTCGAATAAAATCCATGAAAAGGGAATTGAATTAATAGAAATTGTACTGTAATATTAGGCCCCAAAGGTGTACTCTTAATAGAGATGCTACTGTATCATACTGTATCATACTGTATCATACTGTATTGGGTCCAAAAGGCATATAATAGACATTCTACTGTATTTTATTAAGGTATAATGAATATACTATAAAATATGCTACACATTAATTTACAAATATGGACAATATATTGATTTGCAAATTATTCATTAAAACGAAATTTAAAAACAAAATTAAACTAAGAAGTATATCATTTCTTTATAGCTTCCTAAATCAGTAATTATAAATAATTATGCTCAATATTAGCAGATATATCGGCAATAATAACCAATACTAGGATTATAATTCCGCATGAACATCGCCGGTCGTTTACCACCAAATAAAATTGACATTTAACATGCTAAAACCTGTTAATGCTCAACCTTGTAGCGCTTTGAATTACATCACCACCTTTTCTAAAACTCATTATCAAAATGCATGTAAAGGTAAATTTGTTACGGTGTTATTGCTGGCAATCAGCTTTAGTTTTACGTCATACAACGAATGTAATAAATGGAATTATGTAGTAGCTTACTAACAACATGTTAAATTTACCGTGTTGGATAGATTTTATTTCAAAACTGCTAGAAGGTTTAAATTACAGTTTATTTAACAAGGCTAAAATAAAACGTATTAAACAAAACGATTCCTATTTCTTTATCATAAATAATATACAAATAATTAATGTTTATGAGTGCAATGGTACAAATAATTTCATAAGGTAAAAATAAAATATTTCATCACAGTCATGTTTTGTTTTATCACACACCTATTTTTATTTATATAATTTGCTGCTAAAAGAAGTGGCTAGGCCGTGGCTAGGCCTTACCCATGCTAAAAGGCAGTACAGGCAGAACTATTATAGACGGCCACATTTCAAACTTGATCAGTGAGATCAGTCAACATCCTAGCCTTGTGTCATGCATGGTTGCTTATTGTAATAAGAATGAACGTACAACTCGCATATAACAAAATTGCACTCTTGATGACGTAAAGGTTCATTGGAGTAATTTATTAAATATCATGTGAGTCGACCCACAATCGTCCAGTACATGACAGAGTAAGGATTTGAACTTAGACCCAAGAAATAGTAAGCAAGCATGTTAAACAACAAGCTACAGTGCAGTGCCACTTATGGTGGATCTCCACAATCTTCTCAGCTAACATGATATATACTGTATTGTTTGAAGGTTTGCATGGTGAAATCACTGTAGTTTGCGGTACACCACGTATATATAGTTCTGAAAAGATCTCTTGGAAACTGGGAATATAAGAAGGGAAATTGTGTGGGACTGGTGTGAAAGCAACAATAATAGCATAGCATTCTCACTCTTGAGGATGATCAAAGTATATAGATCGAAACATCAAGAAACTCAATAGTTCTTTTCAGAACTATATATATATGTGGTGTACCGCAAATTTTATACCAACATAACATGATATAAACACATTTCTGAAAAGTGTTATGATATTAATAGGCTACTCACTGTCTTCGTCTAGAACCTTCAATAAGGCAGTGATGGCATCAAAGTGATTATCCTCGGATTCTCCTATTGACAGCTTTGCTAAGGCTTCAGCAAGATCTGGTGATATCAAGACATTTTATTACACTTAATAAATTGACAAAAAAACACAATCAATGGTGTTCAGAGATGCAAGAGGGTGGGAACGATCACACACAAATTGTTGGAATTTAAAAAGTTTCATTTGGTTGTACAGTAGTACAATGGACAAAATAACACAAGGACTTGCATCAGTGGTGAGATCAAACAATATCAAACATGCTTGACTATGCTAAATGTGTAGCTAAGAAGTTTTTGTTTATTTTGTAACATTACGGGCGGTCCGTGGTCGGTTGGCAACGTTTGATTTCAGACTGTTGAATATCATTGTGTTTATTCATTTGACCATTGTTGTACAGAATAATATAGCAACATAATTTTGATTACAGTATATTTATTTCATCCAAATTAAATTACATATTAATCACAAACATATAATTAAATAAATTTATTATTATAGAGATTACATTTTAATTTGAAAATGAATCTGATATTTCATTTCAGAACACTGATTAATATAAATAAAGTTGCTATACACTCAGACGTCTGCCTTCAGTCATTTTGCTAATGAGTTTGATTCTTTAGAAACATCAATAGAACGATAAAAAAATACTATTGATGATGGCAACCTAGCCTTTGGACCTTGTTTTAAAACTACATTTATGATTTGCAAACGGAAAGAGAATAGCTTTCTCTTTACTACAGGTGCAAACATACAAAATGTAACCTCTCTAAATTAAGCAAACCGATATTAAAGGTTTCCACTTTGACCAGTGTAATAAGCATTTTGATGCGTTTAATATCAAGCTCTGTCTACACTAAACTAGTTTGACAAAAAAAGTGTGATGTGCCCAAATATGGTAGTTATATGACATCACATGTCCATATATGGGCACATCACATTTTTTTTATTCACGCACAGTGTAGACAGAGCTTTAAACAGCACAATCACGGTTGGAGACAACATGCTAAATAAGTAAATAAATCATAGAAAAATGATTTTTAGTTGTTAATTGTTCAGATTTTGCCCTACCCTGGCGTAGTTGTACTAACTGTACTTTTGGCTTGAATCTAACCCTAGCCACCAGCACAAGTCCTATGTTCTAGAGGTATGAACAGCAGGCTTGTGATCTGGTTGTGGGTGTTTGAGTCCCATACAAGATTTACTTTTTTGTTATATGTACTTATAAAATACATCAAATTGGGGAAAACTAACAAATTAAAGACAACTATTAATTGATTTATCATTTACAAATTACAATGAGGTAGATAAATTATAAACATAAATAATGAAATAGATTATTAGCGCTCAGAGACTGAGCAAAAAAAAAAAGCGAAATACTGATACTGGAAATTATATTTCGAAAAAAATACATATTTTCTTTTTTTTATTTGTAAAATTATAAGGATAACTTGCAAAATAGTGGATGCCCAAAAATTAGGAAAACATTTTTTTGCCAATGAATGAAATATGAACATAACACATGTGAAATAATACACAAAATTGAATAAAATAAAATACTGTAATAACTGTGTATAATTGAAAACAACAAAGGACAGCATATAATTAGTTAAAATAGCATCATATGATTGTACACGCCATGCTAACAATTAATCTGCTTGCTTCCAAGCACACCATCATCAACAACATTGTAAGACCTTGAAATCAATACATTTGAATAATTATTTGAAAATATCAATCAAGTGAGGATAATTTGAAGATGTAGTGTCATTGGCTACAAAAATATCATCAGCAAAAACTTTCAATTCTCTCAATATTTTGTGAAGATGTACAGTATGTAAACTGTATATAGAGTAATACTGTATTAATGGTGAAACGGTATTTGACCAATTATAGAATTTGTTAAATTTAATACAGTGTTCGATTTAAGACAGTTAGTTCACTGGACAATGACCAGTGAAATCTGTGATGATGGACATGTAAAAACGTCTCAGTAACAGGTGAATTTTAGCAAGTTAATTTTTGTATCGTTAAACTGGTCAGTAGAATTGAATTTCGGACAGTACAATTTTTTGATTTAGCTTTTTGCTTATTTTAGTTCATTGAGATCTAGCCACTGATACCCACAGAATTGTCATTTTTTCCGTACTGTATATTTGACCTTTTTTGATTTAAAGCACTTGAAATTATATAAAAATGATGAAAAATATAGATAATCAAAATAGAATAATATAAATAGGGTTAACCTTCAAAAAATAAATAAATACTCAAATTTTTTTAATGTTTTCTCGGCAAGCAAAAATCCTGCAACAACATATATGAATACAATAAAAAGATAACATTAACATATAACTATAAAACCATTAGTTAATATGATAATTACATGCAATATTATTATCATATGATGGCGATATTATTACAACTAAATGTATGCTTCATGCACATCGATACGATTGAGACTTAACGAGACTAAACACCGTTTCCCATTGCTACAGATAATCACATTAGATGAAATGGTTCAAGAACCGACATTTTGGGATGTGATAATGTACAGGTAACACTAATGTAACTGTACTTGGCTAAAATTGGAGTTAAACCAAGCTAGAGTACACTCTCACTGAATTTGGGCTCAAGTGTTTAATTTGACATATCCGCTTTGACCGATATTTATTTTTTTTAATTTCTTCCAATACCTTGTTACGGCTATTTAATTGAAAATAAGTTAGCTAGAAAAAAATACAAAAGCCACAGACAAACAATTAAACAATTAGATTAATGAATAAGAAAATATTGTATAGTATGCATCAAACAATGAGACTTATATCATAATCGATGTCATTAATATTATAAATAAAATCTCATGAATATGCACAATGTATAATAAATACTGTAGGCAACATCTAATAAAATATACACAGAAAGTGAGCAGGTTTGGTTAGATCATTGCACAACGCCTACTGTACTTGTAAGCCTACTGTTATAATAGTACTCTGTGTCATCTATTTTAGGCCCTACCAATGGCATTATGTGTAAAATATACACAGAAAGTGAGCAGGTTTGGTTAGATCATTGTACAACGCCCACTGTACTTGTAGGCCTACTGTTATAGTACTCTGTGTCATCTATTTTAGGCCCTACCAATGGCATTATGTGTAAAATATACACAGAAAGTGAGCAGGTTTGGTTAGATCATTGTACAACGCCTACTGTACTTGTAAGCCTACTGTTATAATAGTACTCTGTGTCATCTATTTTAGGCCCTACCAATGGCATTATGTGTAAAATATACACAGAAAGTGAGCAGGTTTGGTTAGATCATTGTACAACGCCTACTGTACTTGTAAGCCTACTGTTATAATAGTACTCTGTGTCATCTATTTTAGGCCCTACCAATGGCATTATGTGTAAATGCACAGGGTACATACTTACCTGGCTATCTAACCACACCCTTCCAGAAATCAGGGTATATTTTTGTGCACTCTGTAGTATAGCAAAATACTACTGTACAGTATAGAACTACCTAAAGGTCTGTCTACACTATCAGTATCAAACTAGTTTGAAAAGTGTGAAAAAGTGTGCCCAAATGTTGTGGTGAAATGCCCAAATGTTGTGGTGAAATGCCCAAATGTGATATGACAGATGATAGAAACAAATGAAATACAGAACTTAATTTTCTACTCCAAAATCAGATTGATTAGCTGTTCCCTGCAAAGTTTGAATATCAAAATTTAGTTTTCACATACAGTACTTTACAAAATTCAGACTAAAATAAGGTTCATTTCGCGAGGAACATCATTGCACAAAGCATGATGGGAAGGATGTGGGAGCAAATGTCATGATGCGTACGTACAAACAACAAATCATGTACGTACACGTTCCTCCCAAACCCTTCTCACCATGCATTGCACACACTATTTGCGATAAACTTTATACTTGCTTTAATTGATATTTGTGCAAGTAAAATGAGTCGGTCATTGCTACACAGTGTTTTTATAGCAACTTTATATACAGTACATATCTTGCAATGTGTTTGGTTACAATATCGCAAAATGTTATGCACAACAGCTGCTAATAAATAGTATCTTTGAATCAAAATTTCTATAAAATTCAGAAAGGTATTACTTACCCATAATGCACTAGTCAGTCAACAGACTTCTATTTCGGTTTGATGCCCTCTAAAATACAAAGTAAATTTTGTTTTGTTCAATTTTCAATTAATTACTACCTGCTGTATATTTTGAGTAACTGACTTGAGCAACAAAACATCTAAGAACATATTCAATCAATTACTACATCGTAAATTACATTATATAAGAGGTTTGTGGGTTCATTAAAATTTCATTATAGTACATTTAGCCAAAATGTCAACTGTAATGTTTATTAAATACTGTCAATGTTGTTTTATTAATGTATTTTTTTCTAACTCATTGCTTGATATTTTGCTAGCAGCGACTTTTATTTCATGATATGGAACATGTTTGTTTCTAATATTAAACCATTTTTCTCTAATAAATAGCATGAAATGTACAATCAATGCAATAGTCATCTATCCATGTATGATATGAAAGTTTGAATAATGAATAATATTATTTATAATAATTCTACATTTTAAAGATTTTTTTAAAAACTTTTTTGTTGAATATGTCATTTTACACATAATAATTATTCACTTCGACAAAACATTTTAAAGCAAAAAATTGTATTTTTTCTTTACATACAGTAGTGATTATCTTTATTAGAACTACAAATTGGCCTACAGTATTCAAATTCTGATTTTCATATTTTTTGGGGACAATACATCTTTAATGTTTGAAAACTTGTGAATTTTAACAAATTTGTTTTTGTTGAATTTAGTGTAGAGAGATGACAATGGGGCACTTAAATTGTGAACAAATGGTGACGCATTGTCTTTGTGCCAACGATCGGGCCTTATGAACAAATGGTGACGCATTGTCTTTGTGTCAACGATCGGGCCTTGTGAACAAATGGTGACGCATTGTCTTTGTGCCAACGATCGGGCCTTGTGAACAAATGGTGACGCATTGTCTTTGTGCCAACGATCGGGCCTTGTGAACAAATGGTGACACATTGTCTTTGTGCCAACGATCGGGCCCAGCAAATAAGATGGTCGCGTTTTATTTTGGTTGCATTGAAACCAACTTTCTGAATTTTGTATGGAACGCCTTTAACTAATGCTTTAATAAATGTAAAAATATTGTTTTATGAAATTAAATAAATGTTAAGATTGTTGAAATTTAATTACTTTTAATTATTTGAACATACCTGTATGTCAACAGTGTGGTTTTAAATTTATTAGCAACAAATGACATAGAGAAAAATTAATTTTAAATAATAAATGTATTTAGCTAATGCTTTGACTTAATTAAAGTTTCTATAATTAATGTTTATTTTTATAAGAAATAGTTTTAAGTGATGGGTAGATAATTTCAGTATAGTAGGAAATGAGGTGAACAGAGCTAGCTTCCTTTAATAGCGCCGATCCCGAAGATTCCTATTTAAATAAACACTTTAGTGTACATCATATGTGTCAATGTTGACGTCTTTTTAATTTATTAAAAAGGATGATAAAAACGGCAAAAATGTATCTAGCGCATTAAAATTAGCCCGATAGAAATAAAATGTGTACCATCTGCTGTAGTAATGGCGCTCTATACAAAATATATACTGAACTGAATGCTGATTTTATTGGGACCAAAATTAAAAACGCGATCAATTTTATGTCTCTCACCATATCGAGACGATCGACCCCTGCGCCAAGATGCGAGCGAGCCCAACAAATAGGACGATCATGACCAATAATATGATGCCGAACACGAGACGATCGGGGCAACACCGATACAGTATGAATGAGACAATCGGGCCAACACAAGAGACGATCGGGTATTTTCTGGGCCCGATATTCTGTCAACCCCTTCTACTAACCAAACTTGTCTAGACGTAGGCCAAGGTATGGCCTATCCTCTCTCTAGGCCTCTCTCTCAGTAGGCTTCTCTAGGGCCTAGGCCTACCTAGCTGCTGAGTGAGGCTAGGTCTACCGCCTAGCCTACCTTCCTTGCTTTTCTAGAGATTTTTCCGTATCTTATTAAGCAAAATAAGAAACAAATAGTTAGTTTAAACTTATATTAATTACCACCAATCCTAATGTCAACTCCAAAAGCATATGCTGTAGAGTAGGCTTAAAAGGAGCCGGTTTGCTGTGTTGTTTTGATCTTCGCACCACCACCGTCAGTGTGCGCACCTGCAGAGGTCCTCCTCCTCCCTGCAAAAATGGTTTTAACGCCCTTCTCCGTGTTTCTAGCCTGTCGGCAAAACTGGAAACGAGTCAACAACTGTTTCAACGCGTTATATTATGACGCGTCACAATTTGTTTGTTTCGCAGCATGCACGAAACTTTATTCGTCTTCATATACGGTAATATAATAATAATTTATTGATTTATATAAAGCAATATCCTATTAGACTTAAAACTAAGACAATTACTGGCAATATGTGCACATGGGTGTCCTGTTGTCGCTGCTGTAAATGTCGGCCAACTTAGTTTAATCTTAAATAATACAAATTTTAATTACTATTATATTTAAATATTTATTATAAAGTTATAAACCTTTTCATTACTCATTGTGCAATTTGGGATTGGACCGTTCTAGAGGTGTTTACCACCTGTTGGTCCCATCCTTCATTGAATGAACTCTGTTCTTTATATATGTTATGTCTTTTTCATTTCTCATTGTGCAATTTGTGATTGGACCGTTCTAGAGGTGTTTACCACCTGTTGGTCCCATCCTTTACTGAATGTACTCTGTTCTTTATATATGTTATGTCTTTTTCATTTCTCATTGTGCAATTTGTGATTGGACCGTTCTAGAGGTGTTTACCACCTGTTGGTCCCATCCTTTACTGAATGTACTCTGTTCTTTATATATGGTATGTCTTTTTCATTTCTCATTGTGCAATTTGTGATTGGACCGTTCTAGAGGTGTTTACCACCTGTTGGTCCCATCCTTCATTGAATGAACTCTGTTCTTTATATATGTTATGTCTTTTTCATTTCTCATTGTGCAATTTGTGATTGGACCGTTCTAGAGGTGTTTACCACCTGTTGGTCCCATCCTTTACTGAATGTACTCTGTTCTTTATATATGGTATGTCTTTTTCATTTCTCATTGTGCAATTTGTGATTGGACCGTTCTAGAGGTGTTTACCACCTGTTGGTCCCATCCTTTACTGAATGTACTCTGTTCTTTATATATGTTATGTCTTTTTCATTTCTCATTGTGCAATTTGTGATTGGACCGTTCTAGAGGTGTTTACCACCTGTTGGTCCCATCCTTTACTGAATGTACTCTGTTCTTTATATATGTTATGTCTTTTTCATTTCTCATTGTGCAATTTGTGATTGGACCGTTCTAGAGGTGTTTACCACCTGTTGGTCCCATCCTTCATTGAATGAACTCTGTTCTTTATATATGTTATGTCTTTTTCATTTCTCATTGTGCAATTTGTGATTGGACCGTTCTAGAGGTGTTTACCACCTGTTGGTCCCATCCTTCATTGAATGTACTCTGTTCTTTATATATGTTATGTCTTTTTCATTTCTCATTGTGCAATTTGTGATTGGACCGTTTTAGAGGTGTTTACCACCTGTTGGTCCCATCCTTCATTGAATGAACTCTGTTCTTTATATATGTTATGTCTTTTTCATTTCTCATTGTGCAATTTGTGATTGGACCGTTCTAGAGGTGTTTACCACCTGTTGGTCCCATCCTTCATTGAATGAACTCTGTTCTTTATATATGTTATGTCTTTTTCTTTCTTTGTATGTACATTTTTGGTGAGAATTTGAATAAATAAAACAAATGATAAAAATTAAAATGCATTACCAGAAGCAACAGTATGCAAATGCATACATTTAATCCTAGCAGCTTGGGGGAAATCCGCAAATCAGTCAAAGCAGACAGGAGGCCCGATCCGGGCTCAAAGGTAAAATACATAAAGAATACCATACATTTAATTAACAAATCATTTTATATAATAAATACTCATAAATAATATCTATTAAAAGTAACAATGATTCATTTTGACAAAAAAAATCGATTGAAAAATATACGGATGATGATGATATATAAAACCAACCCCAACAATTTAAAACAAAACAAAGCCATAGGCCTACATGGCTGCAGTCACGTGCTTAAATTTGAGTTAGTTTGTACCGACTGACCGACCAACCGAAAAAGTGAGCCAACCACCAAAGCAATTTGTTAAATTAACCGGTTGGGGTTTTTTTTGTCGTTATGAAATCATTATTTTTGTTCATTATGTGTTCTCTTAAAACTACAAAATATCCTGTTTTTAGCCGTTGACTTTTTTGTTTTTAGGACTCGGGAGGAGGAGGAGGAGAGAAAGCGATATTGAATGATAAATCCACATAACAAGCATGTTTTTTAGCAATTCTTATAATAATCACCATTTTACATTTTATCGATAGGTAATGGCACCAAAAAGCGGGTGCTTTTTCTGGATACCAGACATGATACTCAGAAATAAAAAACTAAGACATTTAATTTAAAATGTTCATAATTAAAGGGTAATTAATTTATATAGGCCTAGTTACTATTACTAATTTTAAATTAGGCACCTGAAAATAGTAAAACACCCCCAACCTTTCCGGTCAGCAACAGCAACAGCAAAACAATAAAAACAAATTTGTTTGAACTCAAATTTTATTTTAAACATCATGGACCATCTAGCTGCTGTAATTTTCCATGGCTTAATCCAGGACTAGTTAGTCCAGGTTTCATGATAGGCCTACCATATCAAAGATAGTCCAGGATTATCCTTAGTCCAGGATTATCCTTAGTCCAGGACTGAGGATAGTCCAGGACTAAAGATAGTCCCCTTTCATGAATACCGGCTAAAAACACTTAATCCTCCTCTCCCACTCCCGAGATCAACATGCATTATCTCATAATTTCAAAATACGGCTGCATCAAAATGACCAGTCTTCATAATGTCATTTTGTCAATAGTTTTTGTGACTCATAGTAACCCCCATGGGTTACTATTACAGTAGTGCGTTATTATTATATATTGACTTATAAGGTGGGTTACTGTTAGAAGAGGGGTTACTATTAGAGTGTGGGTTACTATTAGAAGATTTACGGTATATATTCCAAATGTTTGGTGCGTGATTAAAAATTGACGTACTAAAACTGGTAAGTTTTCAACTAGGTACCGTGCAAAATGAGGGCAGTGTTTGTATAATTCAATTAAATGAGATTTTCAACATGTTTTCTAGAACCAAAGAATAAAATGATTTTGATTTTTATGTTGTATTAAATGTTTATTAACAAATTTAACTGATTCTTGGAGATTTTACGAATAACCATTTTATCCTTATAGATTTATTGTCTGTAGGCCTATTTGTTCTTTAAAACAATCCGAATTCTCACTCTCCTTTAAAGTAAATGATTAGTTAAAAACATCTAACTTTATCCAAACTAAATGAGTCCGCCAAAAACCCTATAGGCCTACGGTACACAGTAAACATTCTTTGCAGAGACAATCTCAGAATTTTCATTTTATTCAGGTGCCGTGATTCTTTTTCAGATGTCATGGTTGAAAAATATTTGCTGTTATTATTTTCATTTTGTGAAAAAATGTTTACTTTCCATGATAATGATTTCACCCGAAAGTGTGAGATCCGCAAGACTCCGTTGGTGATCATGGATTGGATCATGGAGAATATAACTTATTTCTCCATGATTGGATCATAAAAAATCCGACACGTCACATCATTGTCAAAATGATGCAGTACTACTGTAATTTCAGATCATCATGTCACAGTCTCTGAATCTGAACCCCGATTGGGCCCATTTCTTGAAACGGGTCGGTGACAAAAAAAAACTAATTTATTTCATTTATGGTTTATTGATTATCAAACATACTTCTAAAAACGACATTAATAAATACATACATTTTGCCAGTTTTCAATTTCCTCAGAGATAATGGCATTTTTTTTTCTTTAAATCAGACTCGCCATGTCCATAGAAAAAGAAATAAGTGGTTTGATAAAGGCTATGCGTTAAGTACTTCTTACCTATTTTTACTTAAACATAATTAAAATGACTCAGCCCAAACTTAGACTTATAAGTTCCGTATATCACCATGTCATTTAATCCCGGAATCTTTAAAAAAATGCTTCACGAAGAAACGTCATGACGGAATGATCAATCTTTTATTATAATTATTATAAATAAAACGATCAATTTAATATTATTTTGTCAATATTCTCAATGCTATCTCCTCCTTAGCCTATACTTATTTTGGTGTCTCATGCTCATCTTTATTTGTTAGCTACTTGAAGCCACTATGTGTGTGTTTTCTGTTTGCCTTGCATGCATTTTCGCCATACATTATTTTTATACCATCATTATTATAGCGTTCATCATTATCATAATGATATTTTCGCCCTGTGTTCAGATATTAATAAGCATTCTTCATTGTTGCCAATATAATACCCGCGTCATCAGGATTTATTTTATAAGACGAATGGTGTAGACAGATATACGTTATAGCCTCCAATATCCAGCTTCTATATGTTGCTCATGCTTGAGTGCACACGGTAAATGGAGTTCACTGGTGAAAGCTTATTCGTAGTGTAGGTCTAGCCACTATACAGTTAATATCATGCATAGTCCAGAAAATCATAAAAAGATGGAGGAAAATGAACACTATTTTAATACTAATTTCTCAGTGAAGGAAGAAATTGGAAAGTAAGTTATGTTTGGTTATTTATCTAAGATTTATTGTCTACAATGTAAGCTTATTTACAGTTAGGTAAATTTGTTTTCGTTGGTGTTTGTGGGAGATGTTTAGATATATGATGTGATGTGTTTTTAATTTTCAGAGGTGCCTTTAGTGTGGTAAAAAGATGTTTACATATTCCAACAAGTCAAGAATATGCGGCTAAAATCATCAACACTAGTAAAATGAGTGCAAGAGGTAAGAGCGCAATGATTATTAGATTCGATATCAATTTGTATTTTACCGACAATTAATTGTAGTTGATGGTCTAAGCTGCGATACCTAGGCTTCGTCTAGGCCAGTAAAATGTGGTTCCGGAGAGCCGAGAGTAGGCGTGGTTTTTAACCTGAGTTGTATGGATGTTTTGTACGTGGATTTTTAACGTACAAACTCATGGAATCTAGAAGCAATAGGTTGCATAGAGTTATTGAGGCCCAAGTAAAGCAATTATTTTGTTCTGGAATGTGTGAATTTACTGTTAAAAATAATATAGATAGTAAAACTTTATGATAAACACAAAATTTGATAATATAATTTAATATTTAATAATTCCTCTACAGTACAAACTAGATTAGTCATTTGTTTGCATAATTGGTAAATTTGATGCTTTTTATAGGTGCTTATGCTACTGTGTACAGTATAGTAATTTTAGGCAAACCAACGTTAAACAAAAAATTCAATATTTTCTTAGGGATATATTGATTAAGAGATGTTGTTGGTATGAATGGATGTATTTAAACAAAAACAACATCCATCTACTTAGACTAAAAACTTAAAATACATGAAATACAAAACAAAGATGAGCAGGTTTTTTACTTTGTTTGTTGGTAGTTAAGATTTGGTGCTGTGGCATATTAATTTCGTATTCAGAGTTGATCACATTGTTATGTTAATGAAGTCAATTAAAAAAATGTACTTCTCAGAAAAGACACAATGTACAGTAGTTCATAAGTTATAGGTCATAATGATGATGTCAAAGTGCGATAAAAAGCTTAACATTTTTGACGACCTAGCAATTAGTTACTTCATGTTAATTTAAATTATAATGTTTGTGTTTGTAGAAAATTCTTTCTCACTCAATTTCTTTGACACAGTTTTTATAGATTGTAGATCAGTTGTCGCTAATCTTCTTTCCCTATCAGTGAATACATTAAAAGCTGGGTTAATGTATCTGTCTAAACTATCAAACTTAATGTGAAAAAAAATGTAATGTGCCCATATAAGGACATGATGATGTCATACCACTACCATTTTTGGTTATATCGCTACCATTAATTGAGCACATCACACTGTTTTTGTCAAACTAGTTTGATAGTGTAGACAGACCTTTATGGTCTATCACACCACACATCACGCATCACACAGCCAATGATAAAATTATTTTAAATTAAAAAAAAAATAAAATACTAATGGATTAAAGATGAACTAAGGATTGTGGGATTGTACTTTACTGTACATTCATTTGTCTTTCATCACAAAAAAGTAGTTCACTCTAAAACAGGAAGTTAGTTACCAAGCTATTCATGCGTAACATACACTTGATACATTATCCTAATACATTTTAGTGTTTTTTTATACTAATAAAACATTATAGTATGTGCAATATGTGTAATGTATTTCTCATTACAATTAAATGTAAATGTGAATGAATAACCGGTGACTTGCAGCCAACTGAGCTCAATACAGGTGTGGATATTTACATCAACTTCCTTCTCCTCAAATGTCTCTCCGTGTCGCAGCTGCCGCTAAACGGCGCATTTGGCTTTCCATAAACACTGTGGCTGAGATGGACCAGTACACTGGGTTAACCTTCTATTCTTCTAAAAGATTAATCAGGATTCTTTATATAAATAGTGGTCGTTTGAGATTGTCATTAGTTGAAAGATGGACAGGTCTACTAGGTCCATCAACGCAGCGATAGAATCTTGCCACAGAGTAGAACTGTTATTGACGATGCTCTCTATAAGGTTTTTTTTTCTTGTGCGTGTTTGGATAGCAAAAATATTATCATCAACATACAGAATTAACCAATATAAATGTGAACATAATCCGGCGGCTACCTACAGTATAGAGGTATATTGGTACTGTATTATATAGTAATGTTTCAATAATGTGTAAGACCTCTAATTCTGAAGGAAATGCTAGATTTAGATTGAAATTGTTTTCTAGTCAGGAAAGAGTTGATTGATGGACACACAGTGACAAAACAGTTTATGCAACATCAATGTGATATACTTGATTCAAAGTCTACCAAAGTCAGCACTATAGACATTATAATTCAAGCAAACATTCATATTTTCGCAGATGTATTTTAATGTACAGTACGTGCATGTTGCGTGAATCACCTAACGCGTCCTGTTGATGAGTTCAAATCTTTTTTTTTTAAATAAATGTTACATACTTGTAATGAGATGATCAATATTTGATAGTTAACCTCAGCAATCTGCATGTCATGTTGTAAACAGTACGGTATTTTATTTCATGTTAACAATACTTTAATGTCACTATAATTTGCCAAGCATGGTTTAAATAAAGACAGAAACTAAATATATCAATCTTACTGACATACATTTCCATGACCTTTTTTAATTATTACTGTAGTAGTACTGTAGTATAGCCTGGATTAATGTTCAGCAAAAAACTATAGTGATGTGATAGATAGTGATACTGATAGTGAGGATAATAATAATAAAATTAATAATAATCATCATATAAATAATAATAATAACATTTATTCTATTTTGCATCCTAAAAATTGTATTTTTATTAATAAATTAATGTTTTCCAAACCGTACCATATTTTCTATTGAATAAATTAATTTTAATTATTTCTTTGTTTGATAACCTAATTTACTCTATCAATCATTATCAGTAGTAGTTAGTATTCCATTCCTATATTATACTTAAAATTTGAAAATAAATGCAAATGACGACTTTCCATTGAATCGTAATTTCTTAAACTTGTTAATAAATATTCTAACATGTTATTATGATCTTATTTATTATAATTAATTTGATTATTACTATATTTTTTATTTCTCGGATGTAGTGCTTACTACTATTATTTGTATTCGAAGTGTATAAAAAAAAGAAAGAAAAAAAGTATAGGTTATTGTATCATGATTACGTCGTCGCTATGCAACATGCTGGTCTATACAGTCAGTCATCTGCAGTTGTATAATCTAGGATAATCTGTTGTACATTGCTACAAATGGAAATACAGTACCTCATCACTGCTATGGTGCTATTTTATGGTGCTATTTAGTGTTTCAATTCAAAGCTATGCAGCTTAGCTATCTTGAGTGTGACATGAAACTGTACAAGGATTAAGATGGATTGCCACAGTTAAAACTATCAATCATCATAATCACTATCATTATAATCGTCACTATCATCATCATCAATATCATCATCATCATCAATATCATCATCATCAATATCATCAATATAATCATCATCAATATCATCATCATCGTCAATATCATCATCATCAATATCATCATCATCAATATCATCATCATCTTTATCATCACCATTATCATCACCATCACTGTCATCAACATCACTGTCATCATCAACATCATCACTATCATCAATATCATCATCATCATCATCAACATCATCACTATCATCATCATCAAAATCATCAATATCATCATCAATATCATCATCAATATCATCATCAACATCACTGTCTGTCATCATCAACATCAATTATCATAGTTTGATCAATCATTTACTATTATTCATTGATAAACTTTGCTCATCTGGTTTTTATAATCGTATACTATTACAAAATTTATTTAATACAGAGAATTTTCTAATCAATTGTAATGTTTATGTATTGCGTAATTGACCTTTTGAATATGCAAGCTTATTGGACATTCTCACAAATTGAGAAATTCAATTCATACAGTAGTACACAATCCTATTTAAACAGTTCACAAAAATGAGTTAAATTAATATGATTGAAAATAATTTAATTAAAAATTACATTAGAAATTAAAAAAATAAATAGAATTTAATTAAACAACATGGATGAAGATTAATAAGTACAAAGTCTTTGATTATCAATATTTTTAAAGCAATATTGTACAACAATACAAATAGCAACAACAATGATGCCTTATGTACATAGAATGATGCTCATGTTTAACATTACTGTAGGCCTAGGAACCATAAACAAATAAAATTATATTTTCTGAATCTTTCTTTGTTTTTATTCAATTATAGACTTAGATTTCATAGAGTTCACCGTAAATTTTCATTTAATTTTAATATAATTATTTTAATCTGTTGGTGCCTCTAAACATTTTAAATTACCTGACTATTAGTATTATAATAGTAAGTAGCATTTAAATATAACTGGCCATTCCTTCCGCTTAATAATGTATACCACATCTGTGCAGTTGACTTATGTTTAATTAGTTGATTGATTAACTAATTAATTTAAACACAATTTTACATCTAGCAAGCCAGAATTGTAATATGAGAATAGGTGTTGCAATTAATATTATTTTAATATCAGTAGAACCTCTCTTGTGGGACATGCCTATTAAAGGGACAACCCAATTAGGGTTTGTTGTGTGCCTAAGGTGTCCCTTTAAAATGGACCTGAAATGGATTTTCGATTTTTTTCATTTTAGAATGATGTTTTGGGGGCTATTAGGTGTTGCTAGAATGTATATTTCTTACAAAATATAAATTGGCCCTTTTGGGGAAAGCCCCATTTGAAAATCAAAAAAATTCGCGGGTGACGTCACTTTGTGAATATATTCCTATCCCTCCAATGGACAATTTGCAGTTTTTTGGCTATAACTCTAGAAATCTATGGAGTATTTTCTAAAAAATGCTTGTGCATTTGCAGAAACGTATTTAGAATTTTTTTAGATAAAATTATTACCATATAAACGGTTATTCATCGAGTAAATGACGATTTAAAATCTTAAAATCAACGGTTTTTTTCCTGGCAATACCGAAGTTTGCCTGGCAACGTTGTCCGGGATACAGCTCCGTGCGCAATGATGCGTATCCATATTTTCCGTTCGTGTATTTTGTATATCGTTCGTAATTTATACTGCTAAAATGTGTTAGTTTCTTTAGTTTTTAGTTTAGCAATAGCAGAATTAAATTAGTAATATGAGATGATAATTTATTTGTCACGAATCAGGCAGTTCGAAAACGAATTTTATTCATATTTTACTTTGGCTTGACAATGAGCGCAGCAAGTTGTTGATATCGCTTTGGTCCTTGGATGCACATGAAACGGAGCCTCGCCGCATGATGTGGGTGGTGGATTGACTCCGCGCACTGGATTGGGGGCCTAGGCCTAGTAAAGGTTTGGGAGGTAGGCCTTCTAAATTTGGGTTTTAGAACAAACGAAGTACATTTTAGGGACCTATATTTCAACAACATTAGATATTGAATAAATTAGTATTAGTGTCAACGCTTCGCGTATCTTTCCAGGCCGTCGATCATTCACTGACTATCGGGCGGCATACACGCTCTCGATATCATCGTGTGTATATGTGACGTCGTGAATATAGAGGCTTCCGACGGCCGTTGAAATAGAATATTGCAATGGCGTGAGTAATTTTCGCTAATTTACCATGGTATCTTAAAATTTCGTTTTTACTCAAAATACTATACATTTTGTTTTTATTTGTATGGGTTTGTGTTAATTTGAATAACATGTGTGAATTTCTTGAAAATCGAAAGTCCATTTCAGGTCCATTTTAATAGGGTTCTACTGTACTAAAGGGGACACTTTGTTGTGTGCCTAAAGTGTCCCTTTAATAGGGTTCTACTGTACTAAAGGGGACACTTTGTTGTGTGCCTAAGGTGTCCCTTTAATAGGGTTCTACTGTACTAAAGGGGACACTTTGTTGTGTGCCTAAGGTGTCCCTTTAATAGGGTTCTACTGTACTAAAGGGGACACTTTGTTCTGTGCCTAAGGTGTCCCTTTAATAGGGTTCTACTGTACTTAAGGGGACACTTTGTTGTGTGCCTAAAGTGTCCCTTTAATAGGGTTCTACTGTACTAAAGGGGACACTTTGTTGTGTGCCTAAGGTGTCCCTTTAATAGGGTTCTACTGTACTTAAGGGGACACTTTGTTGTGTGCCTAAGGTGTCCCTTTAATAGGGTTCTACTGTACTAAAGGGGACACTTTGTTGTGTGCCTAAAGTGTCCCTTTAATAGGGTTCTTCTGTACTAAAGGGGACACTTTGATGTGTGCCTAAGGTGTCCCTTTAATAGGGTTCTACTGTACTAAAGGGGACACTTTGTTGTGTGCCTAAGGTGTCCCTTTAATAGGGTTCTTCTGTACTAAAGGGGACACTTTGTTGTGTGCCTAAAGTGTCCCTTTAATAGGGTTCTACTGTACTTAAGGGGACACTTTGTTGTGTGCCTAAGGTGTCCCTTTAATAGGGTTCTACTGTACTAAAGGGGACACTTTGTTGTGTGCCTAAAGTGTCCCTTTAATAGGGTTCTACTGTACTTAAGGGGACACTTTGTTGTGTGCCTAAGGTGTCCCTTTAATAGGGTTCTACTGTACTAAAGGGGACACTTTGTTGTGTGCCTAAAGTGTCCCTTTAATAGGGTTCTACTGTACTTAAGGGGACACTTTGTTGTGTGCCTAAAGTGTCCCTTTAATAGGGTTCTACTGTACTTAAGGGGACACTTTGTTGTGTGCCTAAGGTGTCCCTTTAATAGGGTTCTACTGTACTTAAGGGGACACTTTGTTGTGTACCTAAAGTGTCCCTTTAATAGGGTTCTACTGTACTTAAGGGGACACTTTGTTGTGTTCCTAAGGTGTCCCTTTAATAGGGTTCTACTGTACTTAAGGGGACACTTTGTTGTGTGCCTAAGGTGTCCCTTTAATAGGGTTCTTCTGTACTGAAGGGGACACTTTGTTGTGTGCCTAAGGTGTCCCTTTAATAGGGTTCTACTGTACTGAAGGGGACACTTTGTTGTGTGCCTAAAGTGTCCCTTTAATAGGGTTCTACTGTACTTAAGGGGACACTTTGTTGTGTGCCTAAAGTGTCCCTTTAATAGGGTTCTACTGTACTAAAGGGGACACTTTGTTGTGTGCCTAAGGTGTCCCTTTAATAGGGTTCTACTGTACTTAAGGGGACACTTTGTTGTGTGCCTAAAGTGTCCCTTTAATAGGGTTCTACTGTACTAAAGGCGACACTTTGTTGTGTGCCTAAGGTGTCCCTTTAATAGGGTTCTACTGTACTAAAGGGGACACTTTGTTGTGTGCCTAAAGTGTCCCTTTAATAGGGTTCTACTGTACTTAAGGGGACACTTTGTTGTGTGCCTAAGGTGTCCCTTTAATAGGGTTCTACTGTACTAAAGGGGACACTTTGTTGTGTGCCTAAGGTGTCCCTTTAATAGGGTTCTACTGTACTAAAGGGGACACTTTGTTGTGTGCCTAAGGTGTCCCTTTAATAGGGTTCTACTGTACTAAAGGGGACACTTTGTTGTGTGCCTAAGGTGTCCCTTTAATAGGGTTCTACTGTACTAAAGGGGACACTTTGTTGTGTGCCTAAGGTGTCCCTTTAATAGGGTTCTTCTGTACTAAAGGGGACACTTTGTTGTGTGCCTAAGGTGTCCCTTTAATAGGGTTCTTCTGTACTGAAGGGGACACTTTGATGTGTGCCTAAGGTGTCCCTTTAATAGGGTTCTTCTGTACTGAAGGGGACACTTTGTTGTGTCCAGAAAGTGTCCCTTTAATAGGGTCCTATTCTACTGTACTGAAGGTGTTAAACTTACTAGTATTCTATCTACTGTATATAGTCACATTGCTGTACTGTAGTTTGTGACATACAGTTATGAATGTTATATTTTTTAGCTTTTTTTTAATTTTTTGTAATACTGTATATTATACTGTATTTATTTATTTTTTAATTGAATTGAAAAATTATAGTTTATTGATCCTGGGGCAAGCAAAGATTGTGAAGCATCACTGTCCTCGTCACTTTGGGATGTTCTGCTCCATCGGCGAACAGATACAAAAAATAAAAAAATAAAATACTACTGCACAGTTCAATTGGTACAGTGAAATGTGTTATATTCCAATTTTAATATTATTTTAACTTGGATGTTATTATGTATTTTATCATCATCTGAAAGTTTAAGCAACCGTAACCACCCACGATGTTGTCTATTATTATCTGAAGGTCTACTACAAATAGCAAATATATAATAATAATATTAAATACCTTTGAGTGCTAACGTTATGTGCAGTATGGGGCATGATACTCTACTATTAATTACTGGCTCTTATACTTCAAGAAGTCAACAGATTACCTAGCCTAATATCTAATACCTGATTAATAAATGTCTAATTTTTATAAGAAATTATAGATTATTGATGTGATTTTAATAATATAGTAATTAGTACATGTAGATATTTAAATTGCTTGTTTAATTTTGTGTATACTGCCCCATGGGAGGGGGAAGTAGACATAATGTCGATGCCTTGTAAAGTACAGTAATGTAAAGGCCAAAAGAGAGTACTGTACATACACTGTATAAGAATTGTTGTATGTATCCGGCTGTAACATTATTTAAACTCTACACAATTCATAAGAAAGCACATCTGCAAAACTAATAAGGATATAAATGTATTTTTTGATAGTACTTTTTTTCGGAAACACATAACAAATAAAATATGATGTCATATCAGTACCATATTTGGGTATAGAACTAACATAATATTTGGGTACATCACACTTTTTTTTTTGTCCAACTAGTTTGATAGTGTAGACAGAGCTTTAGTGTTATATTTTAATGACATTATTTCTTGGTAAATTTGTTTAACGACGTTGCTTCATGTCAAAATCATTGGCTTGAATTCTTCAAGCAACACTGAATGAATAGGTTGATGTAATAATTGCTTAGCAACAACCTAAGGCTATGCAAATCTTTAACACATTATCAATGTTTATGTTAAAATGTTGCTATTCACAAAGCTATCTATGTTGTGAATATTTATATAGCTATATACAGTATATTATGAATAAAATAAAATTGCAGACATTTCCCTGTTAAGGTAGTAAATTATGATAGTAACAAGACTTGCTTATGTTTCAACAATCAAGTACAGTAATGTGTATATGTATGCGTAAGTCAAAAACAGACTGTGATATAATAACATTTGCATTGATTTTTGTAATTCTGATATTAGCACTAAAGGCTATTCTACAACAAGATTACAACTGACTACACGATAAACAACTTAAATTAATTTTAAAAGCTCATTTAAACTTAAAAAATTGTGAAAATAATGTACTGCTTCAGTCAGTCAATATTTCAAACCATTGGAAATAGTTGATATTTAACTATAGTATTAGTACCACGCATAATAATACTGATAACCTGTGACATTGGCATGAAAACTCTAAGCGCGGTAAAATACAAACTGAAAATAAATTATTTGAAAAAAGGATAATCTGACCAAAAATAAAAAAAAAAAGAACCATTCCAAAAATACTCTCCAAACTGATGTATGGGGATATGCCCTTGTCGTTTATTAGGGTTCGGTCAAATTGAACCCTGGTCAGCCCCAGTTGTGTCTAGGTCATCTCGGAATTGGGCGCCTCCTATATAATAGGCCCCAAAAAAATGAGATGCACAAAAAAAATGTTTTCTTTCCTAAATAATATCTGTAATATTATGTGCAGTACTACTGGTAATTTGAAAATATTAACCTTCAAACGTTGATAGCTTGTAACATAATAATACATATTTGCTTTTTATTTTGAAATGTGAAATAATTATTATTTTAAAATTTTTTAGAGAAATAGATCCACTGTTCTATAATCTATCTCTTCATTCATTCTTTTAGTTTCAAGTGTTAATTGTAATTGTTTAAACTGCTAACATATTGCGGACAAAAATGTCTTGAAAATTGTGTAATAAAAGAATATTGTCTAGTGCCTAGGTAATCCATCAAAAGGACCCATGCTGCCAAATTAGGCTTGAAATTGTGCGAAAACAGTTTGACGGAGATAAATATAAAAAGCGCAAGACTTGATAAAAGCTGATTGCATTAAAATGTAACTGCTTTTTTTAGTGGTAATGCGTCAGGCGGATTAATAGTCATCTGAATCTATGAATAGATTCTCGATTTAATGTAAGGTTGCGTCTTTTAGATATTGTAGCTATGAACATATTATGCAGTGGATCTAGCAGTATTGTTATCCTGTTTTTAGCACCACGTTTTATCCCATTCAAATGCGCCATCTGCTGTTAAAATATCGTTTTGTCTTTTCCCCATTTCAATATATTTTTTTTTGCATTGTGATGCTCGTTTAGACGTTGATTTGTGAACCACAATTGTCATGACAATTTCATTAAATATATTTTGGTCAAAAAGTGTTCATACTGTACACACTATTGTTAAGTGTGCGTAGAACAGATACAGTAAAGCTCTGTCTACACTATCAAACTTTACGTGACAACAAAAATTTGATGTGATGCCAAGGACATGACGATGTCATATCACTACCATAGTTGAGCATATCACTACCATATTTGGGCACATCACATTTCTTTGTCGCATAGAGTTTGATAGTATAGACAGAGCTTATTATGAGCCAAATCAGAGTTACGTTACAGTTTCATAATACAGTATGATGGTCAAGCAAGTAAATTAAATATTATACAGGTTAACAATCGTATCCAAATTTATGAATAATGAATGAATAATTGAAAGTTAATGACCTGTGATCGAGAGAATGAGGTGAGCCTTTTATACGAAGCAAGGATAAGTTGAGGTGGTAGGCAAAAACATGGAAAACTAGAGAATCAACAATCTAATATATTACACAATTTTTAACATGGTGTAAAACTTGTTTTGATTTAGTTTGTTTATGTTTCTTAACAGTGTATATTAATACTCAATGATTTGACAAACTAAATTCCGCTATGGCATGGCGTCGCTACCAAATTCCATACATTTGGTAGCGAAGTCATGGTTTTGAACAGAGTGGCATTGAAAGAATTACCACACAATTCCCTGCAAGTGTACTGTGTGAAGTAATACTGTACAGTACTTTATTTTATTTAATATAAAGCTTGGTTCCCACTAAGGATGCACCGCAAGGTTGTAAGCCCAGCGAAATCAAAATTGACCAATAAAAAAGCAATAGTTTAAATAGTCGGCTTTACCACGTTGAAACACCGGTTCTTGTCAGATCACCGAAGTTAAGCGACGTTGGGCCTGGGTAGAGCTTGGATGGGAGACCATCTGGGAATAACGGGTGCTGTATACGGAGCTGGGGTCCCGTTAGGCATTTGAAATCAGCACTGCTGACTCTTATGCAGCCCCTGCATCTAGTATCTGCCTCAGACCTCTGGTCAAGGTGGGCACTGGACGAGAGAAGCCCTTGATCAATGTTAGGACCAATCAAGGTGCTTTAAACAGTCCTGGCTTTATTTGTATCAAACCTGTTAGTGGCAGTAATTATCGCTGTTGGTTTCGATTGAATAAAATAAAATATAAAAAAAAAATAAATAGTGTATCACTTTTGATTGGGTTGCGGCTTAGGCCCGTGCGTTGCGTCCTAGTGGGAACCAAGCTTTAGGCAGTGAAAAATACTTGGAACTAAAACAATAAATTTGCTTCAGGAATCAATTAGTTATAATCTATGGCTTTGTCATATTGGAGTTTGATTTCCTGCTTGTATGAAAACCATAAGAAGTTGTTTCCGTGTTGGGCCTGACGTTTGTTAACTGAAGTATGCTATTACAGGGCTAACACTATTTTTTCTGCTTTTAAAATAATTCAAATTACACATTTTTCTAAAGAATTAAAATTCTTATGTATTCTATAGCTTAATGTAATTAAATTGTTGTTGCTAATATTTTATTTTCTGCTACTGTATAAAGAGTGTTTAAGTAAATAGCTTCTGTATTCATATATATTGTCTAATTTATAAAACCATATCCAAGGATTTCATTCATCTAATCTAGTCATTGCATGCCAGATGAAGATTTGTTGAAAACAAGTCGAAACGTCACACATGTACTTTACGTATTCATGAATGATTTAACCTAAAGAATTATATACAGATATTCATTCATCTATATCAGAGACTAGACAATACAGTACGGTTCGGTTATTGTCTTTTGTGTATTTGACTGGTCACTCATAAACACCTCATGCTGCTCACATCAGCGAGGAGTTTAGGTGGTAAATTCTGCTTATTATTAATCGGCTCAAAACAGCTCAGTTGAATACGCCTACCGTATGTTAAAAAGCTCCTCACAGTTCCATAAAGTGAAGTCAATCATCATTTATTACTACCATATTTGGGCACATCACACTTTTTTGTCGCATAAAGTTTGATGATAGTGTAGACAAAGTTTTAGCAGGCCATTATTATTTTTGCAAGTATTTTATATAATGTACCCTGTCAGTCAAGGTTGAGAGGAAATGAGGTTAACGTCCTTGACTTGCATCCTGGTTAGATGTTTGATTCAATAGGTCTTACCTGACTTTTTTGGTCAAAAGATAAAGATTTAAAAATTTTCTGCTGCGAGGAAATAACTGGCACTATAGTATAGTATGCTATAAGTATTTGAAAAATATTAAGACAGTTTTTAGCTACAAATTTGCAATATTTGATGTTGGAGGTTCATAATCATAATTCATAATTCTTAATATTATGATGAACACTGATAACGTATTGGATCATATGTTCCTATAAGATTAAAATTAATTTTATACTGTACTGTACAGTAACTTTAATTCCAATTTACTGTAGATCCTGACAATTTCCCCCTCCCCTCCCCACAATTTTAAAATTCTGGATCCTCCACTGGTACTATTAATACTACCAGTTATTTCGGTGGAATCGGCAACTCTTCAATTATATTTATATTTATGTCAAAATAGTGAATACTACTTTGTTATGCAACATCTTTCATATAGTAGAATTTAATTAGATAATTCAGTTACCAAGATGATTGATAGCATATGACATTATTGATGATGTAATCACACTTATTAAAAGATGAATGTTAAAATTTGAAGTGCTAAATTAATTATAATATAGAATTGTTCTTGGAAAAGGATTATAAATGTTGGATTAGAACTATGGAATATATTATATTTAAATGATCTTTCAGGGCCCACCCACGCCACTTTAATTAATAATTTCTAATTTTGTAACTTAGAATTAATCAAATATTAAAATTAAAATTGAATTATTGATTGATTGATTGATCACTTTCAGAATAAAAATTATATACAACAAACAATAACAAAATAAGAAAAACACACTAAAATATAAAATAGTATTTTCTACCATTTAGTGAAGAGATTTCAAAATTTATTTTATGCCCAATTTTAGAAAAACAAAATTTCTGATGGATGTTAATAATAGATTACTAAATAAATAGAAATAATAAGTTGCGTTGCGTCCAAAATGATAACTAAGCTTTAGACTCACAGTAATCTGAGTATAGTACGGACATGTAGTAATTGAGAAGAAACATGGATGTACTGTACTTTTAACATCAATTGATCAAATACAATTTGTGTAGGGCAATATCCTGCATCTTTTAGTATGTACTGAAATATATACAGTAACTAAAGCTCTGTCTACACTATCAAACTAGATTGACAAACAAAGTGTGATGTGCCCAAATATGGTGGTGATATGCCCAAATATGGTAGTGATTAACATCATCATGTCCATATAGGGACACATCACATTTTTTTGACACATAAAGTTTGATATAGTGTAGACAGAGCTTTTATACTGTATGTATGGATATTAAAAGTAATAAATATAATTGACCTAATAATTATATGTTGTGTTTAAAAACAAGCTATTATAATTTCCTGAATTGGTCAGTTGATCTGTATTTGGGAGAAAAACAAAATCTTGATACCGATAAAACCTGTAGGTGTGGAATTAGTAGGTTGTTCTTTGCTGCAATTTACTAGACCATGAGTTATGTACTGAATTAGATAGAGCTTAAGAATTTATATATTACACTCCTTGACTAATACTCATATCTAATGGTGTTTTGAAATGATTACCGTATTCACAAGTCACACAGGTCTATAGCTCTGTCTAAAATATCAAACTAGCTTGACAAAAAAAAGTGTCTAAATATGGTAGTGATATGCCCAAATATGGTAGTGATATGACATCATCATGTCCATATGAGCACATCACATTTTTTGTCGTTTGATAGTATAGACAGAGCTTTAATTAATACTTTAGGTCAAATTATAATTAACTCATTTCAATTCAACATCAACAAGGTACAAATTACAAAACAAAGTCCTCACTTTTGCCCCTCTAATAAACATACAAATAAAAGTATAACATTAGGTACAATTAACATAAACAAAACAAGTACATGGTATTAGCAAATTACAACAGACTGGTTTATTTAATATACATCAACAGCCAATTTACAGGATTTCTTAAACAGTAACATTTTAGAATAATATAATTACAATATTACAAATAAATAGTATTGTACAAATCAAAACAAATAAGCTATATATATTTCAACATTTAATTATGTCGTCAAGAACCTTTTGCTTTTGAATAAATTTTATTTAAATTAGAAACTTCGAACAAAACAATTATTCATACACTTGAATGGAGCATATTGTGAATTATATTTCTATTAAAGAAAGCATACTAAAATGAAATTTATAAATAATAATCTTTTATTGTATATTGACTTTATAGAATTAAATTTATTTTGCATATTTGTACCATCTTAGACATAAATAGCCGTAGCAGCATGCTCTAAAGCCCATTATTAATTTTTATTGTAAAACGCTGTTGATCGCTAACAGTAGGCTATAGCCGTTGTAAGCTAACAGTAGGCTTTAGCCGTTGTAAACCTACTATAGACTACTGTATCTACTCTACTGTATATTGCCTATTATGGTAGTATGAATTATGAATTATGAATTATAAAATTTTGCTTTTAGTTTAGAAATAATGGGTCAAAGAATTGCCTAAAAAGATTGTTTTTTGGCACAAATATAAACAAATTGCGCTATTATCTGACTGGAATTTAGGAACTCTAAAACCTATAATAGTAGTAGATTAGGTACTATTACTATTAGGTTTAAAAACACAAGGGTGCCTTTTTTGGGAATGACTATTTCTAGAAAATGGAGATATTTGATAAAATATGTCTTTTAGACCAATCTCAGTTGAATCTTGTCATCATTCTAGTCACTAATAGGTCAAAATATCTGTCTGTAATTGTAAAGGTATTGGCTAGTTATGATTGTAAACGCACCAAACAAAATTAATAAATATGTTAAATAATTTCATCATGTAATAATTAATTTTATACGGTAATGTATTAATTTTTGTTGTTTTTTAATATGATTCTTTACTAGCCCTAGGGTGTGATTAGTGGCTAAGTATAACATGTTTTACTACCCTGGAGATTTAATTTTTTTGCTGCCCTGGATAAAAATGTTCAGCATAATTATTGCTGGCCTAGATAAAAATGTTCAGCATGATTATTGCTGGCCTAGATAAAAATTGTCAGCATGATTATTGCTTGCCCAGATAAAAATTTTCAGCATGATTATTGCTAGCCTAGATAAAAAATGTCAGCATGATTATTGCTGGCCTAATAGCAGTTCTTTTTTAAAATGAAGACCTGCATAGGTGATCCTCTTTAAAAATGGTTAATAAAAATAAAATAAACGTGGGACATAAATTATTTAGCTTTGAATTTAATTTCAAGTTAATCCCAGCTTTCATAAATTTACCATTATTTCTAAACCAAATTTTGGACAGATTTAATATCCTTATTATTTATTATTTATTCACCAGCCTACCATTTTGCAGACACAAATCAAAATGTCTAAAAAAATGTGAACAAGCAAGAGTACTTTAATTGTTGAAATTAAAGAAAATATATTTGCATAATACAAAACTGGCAATTTAGCAAGAATACACTTTGGTTTGTTACTGAATAATTAGCAAATGAATATGTATCTAATCATAATCAAAATATTCTTCCCATTCAACTCATATATACATTTATGTTCTAGCCACTTTACCATTTTCTTATAAAGATTTTGTAGAACCACCTTAATAATTATCATTATTTCTAAACCAATTTTTAACAGATTTAATATTATTTATTATTTTATTCACCAGCCTATCATATTGCAGACATTATCAAAATGTCTAAAAAAAAACATACAAAACTGGTGAAATTGGTCACACAACACAAAATTGGTAATCAATTAGGATACGCTTTGTTGTGTTACTGTATAATATAGAAAATTAATAAGTACAATTATCATTATACTCATCAAAATATTCTCCCAACTCATAAACATTTATCATTTGTATAAATTCTATTAAACAAAAATCAATTGATATTCCAAATGAATTGCTTATGGAGAGTTCACCTTCCAGAATTAGCATACTAATAAAACGGCCAAGTTTCCTGATGGCTTTATGAATATCAATTGTGTGGCTTTGACTGTTAATTTACAAACACACCGTATAATAACAAAACTGGTGGGAATATACGAGTCAATACAATATTATCAAGGCTGCCTTACTCGTCTAATTTCACGCCGCCATTGTCTGTTTCAGTTAGTTGCTATGGTTACTGTTGACCTACGGATTAATTATCCCAGTAGCTGCTGGTATAGCACATCATTTAAAGTTTAATGTTAATGCAGATCATAAATTTAACAAAATAAAATTGCAAATTTGATTCAATAGTTGAAAACACTTTGTAATAAGTGAATATTAAGTTTAAGTATAAGTAAGCAACATTTGCTTTGAAGAATTTTCTGAAATCACATAATTTAGAAATAATATGATAATAATAATAATTATTCATATAATATTATGTACTAAATTAATTTGTATTATTATTTATACCATTATCCATAACACATACTTTTTATATTTCTTTAATTTTTAATTATATAACATTAAAGAACAGGAAGGACAAATAAAAACTGAATCAGCTATATTTCCTACACACACCTTAAGCTCTGTCTACACTATCAAACGTTATGTGACAAAAATACCATGAGCCTATATACTTGGATATGATGATGGCATATTACTACCTACCATATATGGGCATATAACTACCATTTTTGGATACCTCACTTTTTTTGTAAAACTAGTTTTATAGTGTAGACAGAGTTTAACAGAAGAGATGGTGCACTCTACAGGTGGATTTCCCATTTCTTGCAACATGACAGAATTCCACATTTATCATGATGTTTAATTGAGATTGAATATTTAAAGCATATGTAGTAGGTGTTATGGTTATACCATTATTCAAATTTGTCATGATTGTTTTACCAAACATTGGAAAAATATAAAAATGGTTTACGGTATTGTCCATAAGTATGGGAAAGATGTTCAACAATATTAATACTGGTATTCAACTAGTATTATGATTATGAGTAATAAACTGTGATATAGTTCATTGTAAATAAAGACATTATAATCATTTTATGATAATGATTGTTATAATTAAAATGATGAAGCTGGAATAATGGTGAATTTACCACAAAAGAGAGAAAAGAAAATAAAACATTTTACTACAGTGGTTTGGCTACACACACACAAAACACATATTGGTTTATTCACCTAATTATAATCTTTTCACTTATAATACATTGGTTCCTTAGTTACTATATCAATGTTGCAACACCTTAGGCAAATGCAAGTAGGCAGGAAAATACACACACTAAAGGCTGAGAGACTGATTCAATGGGAACAATAGCATTGTTAAAAGACACTGTTATTATGGTGTTACTGTATACTTGTGCATAGTATAGGAATACTGTATATAATTAATTACTGTATGTATTACCTAATGAACTTCAAAATAAGCCTATTTTATTATAGAAGAAAAATAAAAGAACAGAATTTAATTGAGATGGTTCCCAGTATTAAAAATTATTCAGGTATTAATAAATGATAAATTACAGTATATATTATTATACAGACACAAGTATTAGAATATTTTTGGCATTGTCTCAATGTTTGTGCCATTCCTTTAGGCTACTAATATCAGACATTATACAGCAGAAGAAAAGGGAAACTATGGAGCGCCAGAAGTGCCTTTAATTGAACGGTTTGCATTAATAATTAAAGTAAAGTTTGCAATTATAATTCAATAAGTAACTTCTTTTTAGACTATACCCTCCGTTTTTTTAATAGATATTTTTTGCCTACAAATAATAATGTATGGTATCTTTATAATGTACAGTACAGTTAGTACAGTAATAGAGCATGTAGATGACTACCACAAATTATATATTGTCACTCTGTTTTTCTTCACATCATATCTTATTTTTCTTCTAATTGGAAAATGTCAAAACTACATCAGTCATATGTTTATTTTGTCAATTTTCCCTGCCTTTGTTATGTTGTGAAAATGATTAAGATAGACTTGCAGTAGATTTAAAATGAAAAATTGATAATTACAAGATTTTCAACCCAAGACTGATAATATGATTATAAAATGCAAAATTATATGTCGTAAAAATTTATGCATACCATAACATTTTAAAATGGTTTATTATTGTCTGATTTTAAATGTTTTCATATTATAAGCCCTATACAAATATGAGTCCATTTTCTACTCCTCAACTTTTAGTAATTTGAATTTGATTCATGTGTGTAATTGCTACTTAGTACATTGTATCCCTCCTTACCATCAGTATGTGCTGATTAACCTATCTACACCTAAAACATGAAATGTTATAGTGTAGATACAGTAGCACTAATGTGTATTTAATATATTATCATGTTATGTTTTTTTTCTTAAGTAGTAGTATTCCCAATAATTATTGACAAATGATATAGGTGAAATACTGCCACTGCCACAACAAAAGACTCTTTAATGTTCAGCCCACGAAATTCAGAAAAAAGAAGGTCGGCAAAAAATTGCCGACCTTAAATTCGCCAAGGTCGGCAGTCTCGGCAGTTCTAAAAATAGAAAATTCACCCCAAGCAAGGCCTAAACCTCTTGCTAACCTAAAAGGCCTAGCTAGGCCTAGCCTCCCTAGCTATATGTTATGCAAAAAGAACTAGCAAAATTAACTAAAATATAAAAACCTAACACTAAAATCTACAAGATAAATTCTATTTGATAATTAATTGCTGAACATCATGGTTCTGGAGCTAGCCGTACACAGAGCATAGTTGCTTGCTTGGCATAACAGGGTATTCCCCTACACAGGTCTGTGGCGCGCAGCGCTGTGCCCAGCCAGCTTGGTTGATAGGAAAGCATGCAGCTCACACACAAAATGATGTAATGGTTGAGTGAATTCAGGGATCATCTTAATTCCATGGTTTGTTAACTAAACACAACATGGTGGTGAATATGCCTGTTAAAATTTCAATGATACGATCCCTTAAAGTACCATGTTGTTGCTAGGAGGCTTGAAAGGAGGGATCTAGCCTAGTTTCTAGGTCGGCAATCTCTTGCCGTCCTCTGACAATTTAAGGTCGGCAATAAGGTCGGCAATTGCCGATTGCCGACGTGAAATTCGTGGGCTGAATGTTGTTGATTGATTGCTTGCCTGAAAGTAATAAATAGATATAGCTAATACGTGGGTTTAGGCTCCTAACATAAGTATTGTCATGTGAGTTGATGTTATTAGTTGTAGTAATTGTTGTTTCATTCTATTTCAACTGTCTTGCTATTTAATTAAGATTGTCATAAATACGATAAAATAACAAGATTGTAGTAGACAGTTTATATTATAGATGTACTGTACATCTACTAGATTGTTGAATAGATGAAGCAAAGTGATGCCAAAAGGAGAGAGATTGAGTAAAATACAGTGTGTGCGTTTAACGTAGGGGTATTGCGTATAAATTGATGTACTGTACATCTACTAGATTGTCAACTAGATAGAAGAAAGGTGATGCCAAAAGGAGAGAGATTGAGTAAAATACAGTGCGTGTGTTAATACATTGGGGCATTGACGTATTATGTATAAATTGATCTACTGTAGGCCTACATCTACCATATTGTCAACAAGCAAGGTGAGCAAATACAGTAGGTGCGGGTATAAATTGGGCATTGGCTGCATATTCCTGTGTCTTCCATACGTATAGAATCCTTTTTTCAACTTTGTCCTATAAGTCTGCTCTCTAGACAGTCTAATATTGATAATACCTCAAAGTTTATCTTCAACCATAAAAGCTTTTAACACATGTAAAACTACTTTAGATATTACCAGGTCATAGATCATAACTTCACATACACCACAAAGTAGACACATTGTTAAAAAAACAAAAACTCAATTTTGAATTACAATAATAATAGACATGAAGTTATTTCAATATTGCATATTGTTCTACAAAACTTACTGTAGAAGCCTAAAAGTTGATTTAATCTATAGATTGGCAGCAGTGTACTGTTAACTAATTCATGGACAATATACTTAAACTTAAAAAAGGTACACTAAAAGATATCTAATTCAGGATTTTGACAAACACTGACGAAATTCTACAAAAAATACCATTCTTATAGACATTAACACAGGAAAATTGTACTGTAACATTGATTTTTAACGAAGTCCACAAATTGGGACATAATTACATCCGATTAGTTAATAGAATGCATGACGCACCCCTGGTAAACAGTGAATTACCAATTGCGCAGGGTATTTTGTGATGAGTTTAAAACGCATCAAGTCCGTTAAAAACGCAACAAATCTGTTAAAATTTGTCAAATTCGTTAACATTATGTAAACCTCCCAAAATTGTTAATCTTTTTCACAATGTGATTATATTCAATATTATACTAATATCACCATATGTTTACATCCATTCACAATTATAAACCGCTTGCAACCTTGTAACGTGTAACAATTAATATTGATGGTCAGTTCCTTTTAATTATATGATTAGTGGTCAGTGTTGTGCTTAAATGATCTAATAAGTACATGCTGTCATAAATTAAATCATCAGATAACTTACTTATTCGCCAAGCAGTCAAGAGGTTTTGTCAGACATCAAATGCTGCATTTGTGTCTTCAACATTTATTGAAATATAAAACAATATTACAGTAAAAAATATGTTTTACAGTATATACACCTAAGATAAAGATATTAAATTATTTTTTTTAACCTAGCTGGACAAAAGGTTTATCTACCTAATATAATTCTATGTGGTCACTCAGTGCTATTATTAGAAATGGACATCGATGTCAATGGTGGAAGTGATCTTAATATATGAATCTCAGGATGAATCTTTTCAATACTGAGATTCATTACATTTTGAGTTTAGATTTATTGCACCAGTCAAGAATCAGTATGGATGTTTAAAAGTCAAAGGTCAATTTTGAAAAAATACAATCTGTTAAATTAAACACCTATGAATCAAAATTTTGTATTTGTGCAGTTTTATTTGTGATTATTAATTTTTTAAATTTTTTTCATTTCATTTAATGTCAACTACATCCAATAGCCAGAAATCGCCAATTATAGGATATAATATTAAATAACCCTTAATCCAAATTCTGTAACAGAAATCCAAATTCTACATGTACATTAAATAACTACAAATGCAAAGTGTAATTCTCCAGTGCAGTTTGATGCAATGATAATAATTAAACTCTATACACAATGATTCCTATAGGGATTATGTTAAATATGTTAATCTTTGTTTTGATTACATATAGCAATATTTAAGTTTCATATTATTTACATAATTTTTGTTTTTGTTTTCTTTTTTTCCATTTATTTATTTTCCACACATTGAACAAAAAAGAAAAGATATTTATACTTTGAAAAAAAAAATTCTATTAAAAGCAACAATGAATAGGGTTGCCATACTTCAAAAAAAAAAAAAAAATGGGCTTGTATGAAGGTAAAAATCAATTATCAATTCAATTCAATAAAACTAAAATAGCTATGAATATTAAAACATAAATTAAGAAAGAGCTTGAGGCTTAAAAAATATATTAATATCACTATCGTATAATACCACTGACTCATGTTTGTTTTCTTATTTTTCATCATGACAGTGTTGTTAATATAGTTCGTTCAGCAGAAATGTAGACAAGATGACGTTTTTGCTATCTATCACAGTGTACATTAAAGATGTATTATCCCCCAAAATCATGAAAGATAAAGATTTATAAAATCAGACTTTTGATAGCCCATTTTGTAGTTTTAATGTTAATACTTCTATAGAAAAAACCAACAAAAATAATTGTGATATGTAACTACAAACAATTAGTATTATTAGTTTAATTTAAACAGGGAGATGTACAATAAATTGTACATCTTCCTGATTTGAAAGACATGAAAATAAATTTAAATCATGTATTAATTTTAATAATATTACATTTCATGTTGGTCATCTAAAGAGCAGCAGCTTGTAAATGTAATTAAAATCTAATAAACATTGTGACCAATTCTCATAACATGTTATTATTAACTACTACAATACTGCATATTCTATTATGTTATTGTTAAGCCGGTTAACTTCTGTTTTCAGTCTCCACGGAGCAGAAATCCTCATGAACATTGATTTAAAATTCTAAATAGTCTATTTTACATCATTTACATGTGGAATGTTCCATTTTCTGACATGGATATTTTCTATATAAAAAATACTAATTTAGCTTCTGTATGACAATTTTCTAGGTTTCCCACAAATATTATGTTAATTATTTGAGTGAGAATACAAAATCAAGGTTATATAAATGTCAAACAACCATAGGCCTATATAGACATTACTATCAAATTGGTTTACTACATTTATAATTATTACTAAATTGATAAATATTATTAAAACATTTATTTAGTATTCATTTTATTTGAAAGACAAATAAAGAGAAATTAGAACAAGGGGTGTATATTTCACACATGTATGTTGTTTTGGTAATTTTATTTATTTTTTATTTTTATTTAATTCATTCAAAATATAGATAATAATTAAATCTAAGATTACAAAACCATAATATAACATAAATTAAAAGATGTCAATTCTGTTAAAAAATCAAAATCAAACTAATACAGTAAGTTTCTTTCATTTGACCAGTTTTAAAATAAAGCAAGATTAAAGGAGATTTATCCAGTTACAGTGGATTAGATGAAAGGGATTATATCAAAGGTTTAAATGAATAATTATTATTTTATTATTCATCTTGAATTGTAGCAACATAGTCGGTTGTAAAATAATTAGGATGACAATTTGTGAGAAATATCATTTGAACCAGGCATTGTGAAAATGTAGCAAAGTGGAGTGCCTGGAAATTGTGAATTGTACAACCCTGGGAGCAGTGATGGAGACCCTGGGAATTGTTGACTATGAAAAATATAGCAAAGGATAGAGAGCCTGGAAATTGTGAATTGTACAACCCTGGAGAGTAGTAATGGGGACCCTGGGAATTGTGAAGTATGGAAAATGTAGCAAAGGATGGAGAGCCTGGAAATTGTGAATTGTACAACCCTGGAGAGTAGTAATGGGGACCCTGGGAATTGTGAAGTATGGAAAATGTAGCAGAAATTGTGAATTGTACAACCCTGGAAAGTGGTGATGAGGACCCTGGGAATTGTTAACTATGGACAATTTGGAGAGCCTGGGAAGTCTGAATTGTAGGACCCTGGATAGTAGTAATGCCCTAGGCATAAATGAAATGTGGAAGATATAGGAAAGAGAGACATTAGAGCTATGGACTTTATAAACATAGTTTCTTCTTTAAAATCTTTGCGATAATTATAATATCATCAGAGGTAAAATTAATGTTTTTGTGAACTGTTAATTGTTTTTATACTGTATGCTTGATATGGGTGTATATTTTATAACATCAATGATATCACTTTTGACTAATTTTGTTTTCGGCAATAAATATAACAATAATATCTAAATTATTACACGTAATAATGAAATAATGACGTCTGCTTCTTGCGTCATCTTTTAAAATATTAAACATCATCCCACGTTTTTAACTCAAACCGTTTTTCTAAATTAAAACCTTTAAGCTCATAGCATTAATAATTACTTGCTATAAACCATTCCAAAAATTATTACCAAGAATTTAAATTTAGTTAAGAAACTATGTTTTTTTTATAAAAATTATGATGTTAATGAACTTATAAATTTGCTATTGGCGAATAAACTTGAGATTTACTTCGACTTGAAATTAAATTAAGAAACTTTTTAGCTTTTCAATTATTGAAATTATATCCTTGGGAGATTCTCCTCAGGTTTGTGGACATAGTCTATAAAAAACATGCAGTCAGATTAAGATAAAATGAATGATATCGCAAAATGTACATCAATGTTTGTGGCATGAAACTACTCGTAATATAATAATCAGATGAAATTTATTTATTTTATTTCAACAATATTTAAATTTATTCAGTATATTAATTTATTCAATATTTGTTTATTTTCTTTTTACATACCGTACTACTAATACTATAGTAAAAAAATTATTATTTGATCTGTGAATTGTATTTTGATGGTTATTTAAGCTTTTATGAAACCTCTATGGTCTAATGGTTTAGCAATTGTCTTAGAAGAAGTTGCAGGTTCGATTTCCTTTTTTTTGGTTTTTGGTATTTTGATTAAAAGTTTATTGTGTAATTTTTTTTTTGTACAATTTTAAAATATTAACGATAAATTATAGATACTTCAAGAATGTTTGATAATTATTTCCTTTTATTTTACCGATCATCTTGACATTTCTTAAATCAGTCACATATTTGGAAGGAAGAAAGCATCGTTGATATTTATCAGATGAATTTTTACAAATCACACAAAGACTATTCATTGATTTTTTGATCTTAAAGCTTCTGTTTTTGTGTTCATTATTAATATTAATTAAGATACACGGATGAGAGAGATTATTTTTGTGCTGATGACATAGTAGTAATTGCCGTACAGAGTTGTTGTGATGCTGCATAGATGGATACTTATCTTAATGCGTTTGACAGTCTTTATACTGTAGTAAAAAAGCCAAACTTAAATTATTTCTAATAGCGAAAGTTATGTATTGTGATTTTATTTTTGAAAATACAATATAGAAATGTTGTATTTTATTATTCCTATTGTTTTGTATAAAGTGATCCAAGTGGTACAATAACTTATTTCTAAAAACTATATAAATTTAAAGAACATTAAATATTTTTATTGCATAATTATATAATATGTACGCTTCATTGTCATTACATTGTACTAATTTATTCCTGTCGTTGGCAAGGAACAATCGTACCTCGTTTCTTTATATACTGTGATAGGACTCTCAGTACTACAGTATGTACAGAGATAGTGTACATCAAATGGATTGAAGGAAATATTATTGCAGTACAAGCAAATGATAATGTAAAAATCAATCAATTAATTATTAAGAACATTTTTAAAAGACAACAAAAGTTTTTAAAATAATGTTGGTTAAAATTGAATGTGTTTTAAAGGATGCTTAAATTAAATTAAGTTTATTTGTTTTCCAAATACCAGTAGATACACTACTGAATAATTTCAAATTATATGATAAACCTTTTGTGAATTTGACATTTTAATTATTTGATTGATAAATTTTCAAGAATCTGACTATTTGAAGTTACGTATACTCGTATTATTTGTTCAGGAACAATGAATAGAGTAAATAACATAAACTTTATTTTTACTCGGTAGGTTGTACCACAAAGAAATAAACTCAATTTATATTTGTCATAAATGTATAAAAACACCTCATTTTGTTCTTTTTAACAGATTTGCACAAATTGCAAAGAGAAGAGAGAATTTGCCGCCAGCTTAGACATAACAACATTGGTAAGTTTGTTACAAAACCTCAACCTGACCTCCTTCTACATGTTCCCTCTAGAGCCTGATGCAGAATTACCTTTATTCTGAATTTGATAAAATTCTATGATTGATATCAATTGAACTATTCCAATCGAACATCTACAATAGTGCAGACCTCCCAGTTTTTTTTATTGATCTCCACCTACTGTACAAGTTCAAATGTGCAATTTCCTAATTGTTTTCGATATAAAAATTGCCACGCATGCCCCATTCGGAAGTCCCTTTACATGTTTACTAGCAGTACTAATGGAAGATATTTTTTAATATGCCCTCTATGTTTGGATGTAGTTTGATAACAGTTATAATGCCCTCTATGAGTTCGTCATGCAGAAGAGAATGTCAATTTTCAGATTCACAGATTCAACTGTCTGTGCTAATCCACAGCCTAGTCCACAGCCTAATCTACATCCTAGTCCACATCCTAGTCCACAGCCTAGTCCACAGCCTAGTCCACAGCCTAGTCCACAGCCTAGTCCACAGCCTAGTCCACAGCCTAATCCAGACAAAAACATGTGTATGACTCTTACATATTTCTGCAATTACTTATTGCTACAATTACATATTGCTACAATTACATATTGCTACAATTACATATTGCTACAATTACATATTGCTACAATTACATATTGCTACAATTACTTATTGCTACAATTACTTATTGCTACAATTACTTATTGCTACAATTACATATTGCTACAATTACATATTGCTACAATTACATATTGCTACAATTACATATTGCTACAATTACATATTGCTACAATTACATATTGCTACAATTACATATTGCTACAATTACATATTGCTACAATTACATATTGCTACAATTACATATTGCTACAATTACATATTGCTACAATTACATATTGCTACAATTACATATTGCTACAATTACATATTGCTACAATTACATATTGCTACAATTACATATTGCTACAATTACATATTGCTACAATTACATATTGCTACAATTACATATTGCTACAATTACATATTGCTACAATTACATATTGCTACAATTACATATTGCTACAATTACATATTGCTACAATTACATATTGCTACAATTACATATTGCTACAATTACATATTGCTACAATTACATATTGCTACAATTACATATTGCTACAATTACATATTGCTACAATTACATATTGCTACAATTACCTCACATTTATATTTCTTAAAGTAGCACAAGCAGAGAAGAAGCAAATGTAAATAAATATTATTCAAGTTCAACTTACTATTAATGTTTATATTTTATCCTATGATGCATTTAATACTTTGTTGTAATACTACATTTTAATACAGTGATACCCTAAAATATTTAAGTTATTTATTTTTCAGCCAGTTCGGGCCGTCCTCCCTGAAAAAAAAAACCTGTGTAATAAGGTTAGGTTGCAAGCTTAAGTAATGCTGGCCAGTATACTGTATATTATACTACCGTATATCTTTAACTATTCTTACCAGTGTGTAAAATGTGCTTCACATTAAGGAGTGGCCAACAAATGACCACCTTTATGCAAATTAGCCTCCACAAACTTGAAAATGTCTTCCTACAGTACATTCATTGAACTTCATTTTTACATATTTTGCATTATGTAATTATCCTGTATTTTGTCTTGATTTGCTATTGATATCTTAACTAATTATACTAACGATACAATGTTATTACCAGAAAGTGCAAGATAGTTTGAAGAGCAACGCTTACTGTTCTCTTTGAACTTTTATAATTAGCAATAATTCTGCCTAGTCGTAAGAAAATATTTAGTTTAATAAACTCAAAAGAGAGGTAACAAACACATTTTCAGCATTTTCAAGTAGTTTTATTATTTATGTGAATTTATTTTGTTTTTAATATTTTTATACTTTAATATGAAAACATATTATTGTAAAACTGTGATTTAAAAGAAAAAAAAAGTCAACTGGAAGTCGATGAGATTTTGGCTACAAGACAAGATAAGATAATAATCAAAAATATTTTCCTTTTTGCAAATTTAATATTAACTGAAAGCTACAAGAAAAAGTCCTAAATTCATCTTTATGTTTCATGTTTTGAGAACAAAACTCTTTAAGCAAATGGAAAGATTCATGTATAAACACTGATTGGTTGATTGATTGAAATCAAAATTTGATAATTCTAATTTATTAAATTTATTTATCACATAGAGAAGTTTTATTTTTAAACAAACAATATGGCAGATTTTATTATTTTAAAATAACCAAATTGTGAATTTAATAAGATTCAGGAAAACCATTTGAGACAGAATGTTCAACTGGTTTTATTGCAGAATAGGTGTTTGCAATTTAAGTAAATAATTAAATGTCCATGTCTTTCAGCACATTACGTCAACATAGAATTAATCAATCCTGACATGCTGTCATCATTATCAAAATATTTAAAATGTCACTATGACTAACTAAGTAAGAGTATCGCAAATCAGAGAAAAAAAATAAGACATTATGAAAGAATAGAAATCATATTCTGCAGTTACTGCAGTAAACTACATTTTTTACTGACAATAATGTATGATTTTAGTTTGTTTCATTATAAAGAAGTTTAAAATCATGATTACCCCTAAAAAAAGGCTTGCGAAATAATTACATTTAAAAAAAAAAAATTTTATTTATATAATACTTAATAGTAATACACGGTATCATCAGGCACAGAACATTAATTTAAACCGCCTGGTGATATACTGAAATTTAAATAATTAATTTGAAACGATGAGAAAAACTTGCCCCAACCGATATTCGAATCCGGAACCTTCTGCTTGATATGATCATTAGTGGTCATTAGATCACATTTCATGGTATTAATTCAACCCGATTGGATAGCGACTTTCTCGGAGTGGTACGGCGGAACAGCGATAGTCCCTTGTACGCACGAGCACCAGAGATCAACTTGATACGCCCTTATCTTTCAGTATTTTATTCACGAAGCAGGATCTCCGAAGAGATACTTTTACAAACACATCAGGCACAGATATTATTTTAGTTTTCAGTTTACTTATACAATTTTCTTTTTGGGCAGAATTGTACCAATCTGCCAACCATGTTTTAATCAATTTTTGATTAGATACTTGAAGATTTATTTATTTTAATTTTCCTGATTAATAAATTTGTTTCATTAGATAGTTTCTAAGATGAACAGTTACAGATTAAGATGAAAATTTTAGTCTCATCAATCATTTACCGCTAAATATTAATTACGTCAAATTAAAAATTACATTTGCATCAAATATTACATCGCCCTGTTTATAACTGACCTCATCTGAATGAGTTTATCGAGCAAGTATGAAACGTAGCTGGCAACGAAGTATTAATGAGGCGTTTTTATTGGCCCGGTAGATTAAGTTTACACTTGAGTATCGTGTATTAGTCAACCGAGAACATTCATTCAAGAAACCCCAAACACCAATTATCTGTGTACCTTATCACTAATAGCATTTACTTTTTATTGTGGTGTATAACGTTTTAATCACTTTACGCATTATTAGTCTTTGATTGTTGTGCGCAATAAACCGTTTCTATCTTCTCAATCCGATACTTATGATATTTGCAAATGGTCGTGGGATATTCTCAAATTTTATAGCGAGAAACAAAACTAAATCGTGATGTCATCAGCTTGATGAAACCAACAAGATGTTATTCTCATACTGGTCAGTATTCATATTAACTGACCACTACTCAGCCATTTACTACTACATTCATAGTACCGTACTGCCAAGCACTCAGTCATAGAACACTGTATTAATTACAGCAGGGAGATGTAAAAAATTCTCCTGATTACGGTAACATTAATTTTACTGTATCACAATATAAAGAAATAATGGATTCACTTCTGTAACACAACAGTGTAATTTTTTCCTTATCATTGGATCTTATTTTTCACTATATATGTTCTTAAGTAATTTATAGAATGCCCTTTATTTTGTGTAAAAGTAATTAATTCTAAAATGTGAAGCAGTTCAATTATCACAAGATTGACTTGTGAAGTTATACCAAAATGTGATCTATTTGGATTGATTTTAAGCAATATTACAGCAGTATTTTCATTGTAGTTTCAATGCAAAGATCCTTGAAATGTGTACTAATGTATTATATTTAGAAGGCTCTAATTGATTTGTACTGTGACATATAAAAATCCTTCAAATTTCTTAAATGGATGAAATGGTAATCTAGTCAGATATTTTTGATGGATAACTGGATTATTTTTAAACCAGTGAGGCCTAGATTTCAGTTCTGAATAAGGTCCTTGCACCATAGTATTAGGCAGTAAGCCAAATTTTATGTTGTATGGCCTAGATAGAGGCCGCAATATAACTGAAAAATACAGATGTACCTTCATTTTCAAGTACAAATATTTAACACTTTTTAAAATGTAAACAAACTATTGGTAATTGTAATGGTTATTGTGCATGTATAATGTAATTTATTATTTATGATATTGGAAAAGAAAGGACATGGCTCGTCCACTCTCTAATTCAATCCACTTAAACATATAATCTTTTTTTTCTTCATTTTCCTATAAATGTTTTTTCTCACTTGGCCGAGTTTCAAATTGGTTGATTTTGTAACATACATTCAATCTTCTTCCATCAGAATGAGTTACATCAAGTTCAACACTATGATGAGTTGTATCTTATTTTTTTCTTAGCATGTACGTAGCCTTATTTTTCAGTCGGCCTAGTTTTATATTGTTTTATTCTATTAAGAGACAATCTCTTTCCATCAGAATGGGTTTGCGTCAAGTTTATTTTGAAATGGCAACGAATGTAAATCTGTTAAAAATAGTCTAATCTAGTGTGATACGATGATATTATGACGTTATGTACACACTGGTAACGCGATAGATTTGTATACTGTTGGCAACTTAAATTCACACGATTAAGCGTTTACAAGTTGTTGATTATTTCAGTCGGTATAAATTATTTTCAACATACGTAATACACTGATAACAATCTAAAAATAAAACATGGATTTCTTGTTTTTGTCCCTTTCATTTATAATAGTAGTTTAAGGCTCCGTAAACCTAATAGTGATGTACCAGATAGTGGTATCGGTCAAAAACAAGTACAAAATTAAATCTGCACATATTCACACGTTTCTGAGCATGTGCAGAATTAATTTTTTCCTCAGCAACTCTTCATGTCGAGTGGCGTTTTATGAAAACGATGTGACACTAAATGCGTACTGTTGAAGTTTCGCGAAAATGTGATCAAAATATCTGCTTCACAAAAACTCAATATCAGCTTCCAGTCATGTTCGTATAAAATAAGTAAATAAAATTAAAAAATGACTTTCACAACGTACTTGTCTAATTAATTGTGGAATGACTGATGACAGTTTATGATGGAAAAAGGGGGTTTGTGGATAGGGCGGGGAAGGTTAGCAGGGGTTCTTGTGGTGGATGAAAGATGGGTGTTTAATATTTATGTAAAACTTCCACCCAGCCTGTGTAACCTTCCTACATTATACTATAGTATACTGTAGTTACACATTATAACATGTATGTGATGAAATGTAATAGCGTTGTATTATAAACACATGTAATCTTTTTTCTTCTGACAAAATGATTATGCAGAAACAAAGATTTCCTACTATAATGATTGATTCCATTTATAAGTGACAATGTAGTAAGAATATCAATGAGTTTTACTGGCAACCTCAAGTATCCTCCGTACCACAAAAGAAAATCAATGCAAGTCCTTGTCAATCAGTTTATTAAATTATTGCTTTTGCATCAACAGAATATATCTAGAGGTCATTATTGAGCATCGGGCATTTGCGTGAGTTGCATTATGCCAAGTAAAAGTCATCGATTCTCATAAGCATTGCCTCAAACCTAACAAAGGTCAAAGGTCATGTGACTGTCAGTTCTGAATGGATGCGTTTTACAGGTCAAGTTCAAGATACTCTATGTTTGTCCCTTGAGACTTGGCCTGCACATTACGTGTAGATTATTATGTCATTTCAACTCTTGTGACGGGAAAAAAAGTAGATAAAATAATATATTGTTCGACTGGTCGACTGGATTAGTGAGGATTTGTTTAAATAATGGAGAGAATTTTAAAATGAGATGTTGCGGATTTATAGGATTCAAATGTGGACATGTATTGAATACTGAATTACATTGTTTATTTTGTTAGCACTGTCGTTGCTTTTCATCAGTTCACCAATATTACTTTTTGATGTTGATGAATTTTTTTGTTGTTTAAAGTAAAACAGATTGATTTCTTAAAAGTTAATGCCCATGTAACTCATGTATATGTTCATAATAGCGAAGATAAATTCAGTCAGTGTTTTTTTATGTTTTATTCCAAGTTATTTACATATAATCAGTGCATCTAAAGCCTATGTTTTAGATACAGTAGCTACATATACCTGCTCTGCATCATTTTCAATTGCTCTCACCACCAGTACAACCAGTCATTTATGGTGCTATTCTGACTATTGTCGGTTTTTCAAGATGTTTTTTTATAAAAATGTACAGTCTCGTTCATCTATAAGTGTCACCCATCCCACTGTCCCTGCCGTCAAGAAAGCGAAATGATAACGTTGGGACATGCCCATGTGAAGGCGTGGTTGGTGAATTAGTCTATTATTGTAGAGGGGTGATTAAGGAACTTTTAAATGAAATGCATAATAAAGTTAAAAAGCTCTTCTATAGGTTCCAGAAAAATAAAATCATTGCATTCATGGATTTACTAAAAATAGGTACAGGTAATAGAATATGAGAAAAATAAATGGAGATGTTATGCATGCAAGGTTTAGTTAACAGATGTTATGTGATTGAATAGCATATTACGATGATTGTTGATCATTAGTGACTTTAGTTATCCCATTATTGTTATGTCATTCACAGTTAAAGATCAATACCTGAAAGATTGAATATTATGTGACTGGAATACTCGATGAAATTTACTACCTCTACATTGTATCGAAGTATATTTGCCAAGATAGTTTTCACTTTCATTAATATTACTAATCAATCAAATGACATGATAATTTAAGTTTGTCTAGACAAACTTATGATAGGACTTTACCATATAATTTTTTTGGATTTTACTGATAAATTCATTAGTATTAAACAAAAATGAATTATAAATCGTGCTTTGAAAGCGAAGTAAAATATAGAAATTATTCCTTCTCCTTGCATCTATCTTCTAAGCCCCTCTACCTAAACCAGTGGTCAACCTTTAAAATCTCATGTGTTGCCAAAATTGCATCATGTTGAGTAAAGACTTTTAAATATTGAATAAGTCCATCCTTAATTTTGATGCAGCCACGTTTGTACCTTTTTATTTTAGTAATTTGGATTGACTGCTGCTTGATTAATACAACACCTACCATAATTAATTATATAAATCACAATGACTTCTATTTATTATTATAATTCATTAATTATTGTGATGTTGCATTAATAGTGTTTTAGCAATATACTCTACCATTACATTACTCATCCACGTTACAATACAATGTCTCTTAAATAGTTATTGGCGAATATTCTCTTCTCTCACATAATCTATTATAACCTTTATTATTACTACATTTATTAATAGATACAGAAACTAAGTTACAGTTGAATTCCTAAAGCCTTGTCTACACTATCAAACTTTATGTGACAAAAAAAATGTGTCCATATATGATGGTGTCATATCACTACCATATTTGGGCATATAACTACCATGTCACACTTTTGAAACTGGTTTGATAGTGTAGACAGAGCTTAACAATGGGATTAGGATCCGATAAGGATTAGGTTGTACATAATTCATGTAAAAGTGCCTCAATAAATCCCCTATATAGAGCTATCCCCTATAGAGGTATTACAACTGAGAAGTTAACTGTATAGTTCTCTCACATTTTTGTTTCCTTAAATAAGACCTAGTTCGAACTATTTACAGGAATGATCAATTGGGATTTATTACCTAACTATCAGGTTGAAATCAAATCAGCGAAGTATTGACTCCTTTTTAAATTGTTTATAACCATGTATACCCCTTTCACATATTGCGTCGTATTCTTATAATGCATAATTTAAACACACACCGGGGTGTAGACTATAGTGGTGTTGCTGTAACCTCTGGAATTTTACTAGGTGTTATGAAAGGGGTATATGAGTAGTAATTTAAAAACATTATGCAAAATCTGTACATCAATGATTATTATACCGTTATAACAAATCGTGTATTTTGTGCCTAGGTGAGATTTAATCAGATGGCATAGATGCTTGTTGCCACTAGACAATTTTCTACTTCACATAAAATTGATAAATGAGACTATTTTGCATAACGTGTGATTCATTTTAAAAAGCTTTTCAGAAAACACAATCATAACACTTGAAGCACTAACATCACATTGTGCAAGAAGTACACCATCATAATCACCTTACACAAGAGTTTATAACTTAATTTATTCTATATTGTATTTTTGATCTTTGCAATATGTTAGAAATCCAAGCAAAATATATTTGTTAAGGAGTATGTATAGATAGTGTCTGGACACAATAAGTCTAAGTGTCGTGGAGTGCATACTGAAGATAATGTTATTTTTACAGGTAATTTTATCCTGTGTCGTTACTCTGATTTAGATGACATCACAACACTAATAATTTTCTTTGTTTACTAAAGCATAACAAAAAAAGGTTAAAAGTTATGAATTTCTGCTTAAATGTTTATTAATACAATCGTGCAGTACTTGCAAATTTATACTAAAAATATAAATGATGAATCGGATTTAATAATTTATAATGCTGAAATTTAGCATAAACAACAGAGGGCAGCAGACCAATTTTGAGCTACTGATTAGTTTAAACTGATCACAAATAAAATCTTAACAATTAAATAGTTCTTAAAAAGTTACAAACATTTAACAAAATAGTTACATATCTCCAATGATCAAATCAACTAATAATAATAATTTTTAAAAATGATTAGATACTACTATATATAAACACATACCTATTAGCAAATGCACTTTATACAGTATGCATAAAAAATGCTATTTATTTAAATATTACAAAAATAAAAAATATATATTTTTAAACTAAATCGAGCAAAAATTATAAAATACATTTACTAATTTTGTTTTTATTGATTAATAATTGCATGATATTACCATGTATGAAAATGCTGTTATTTTTGAATGATTAACTTTTGCACATGACTGACTCCGGTTTGACCTACCTCTAAAACTTGACACAGTAATATTAGAAATGGTGAATTTGTATGTACCTTTTATAGTTTGGTTTGTAAGCTGTTCTCATTATTGTCTAGGGCAACGTCTGCTATCTCCTGCTCCTTTACCGTCACTGTTCGTGGTTGTGGTGTTGGTTTCGTTTCTGGTTGAGATTGTGGTTTAGGCCTTGGTTGTGGTTTAGGCTTAGATTGTGGTTTGGGTTTAGTTTCTGGCTTTGGTTGTAGTGTAGGCTTTGATTCTGTCAAAGGTTTAGTTTGAAGTTTTGGCTTCGGTACAACTTGTTCAGGAACCGCGTTATCCTCCGATTGCTCATTCTCTTTATCATTCATATTATCTTTTCCTTTGTCATTCGTTACTTCACCTTTCTCAGTGTTCGTTGTAGGATAAAGTTTTTCTTCATCATCTTTTGTTTTATGTTTAAAGATGTTCTTTATCTCCGTAATCAATCCAGGCGCATTCTGGTTTATGTCTTTTGAATGTTTACTTTCCAATTTCACTTCTGTTTCAACATTTTGGTCACTGACAGAAGGACCATCCAAAGGTTCTTTTTCGATGTCCACATCAACTGGTTTAGCTCCAGTTGAGTCTGGTGTTACTCCAGTTAAGTCTGCTTCTGCTCCAGTTGAGACTTGTACTGCTCCAGTTGAGACTGGTTCTGTTCCATCTGGTTTATCTTTTACTGGTTTTTCACCATCGGGTGAATCTGTGGAACACAGGGTATTTGTCCCTGTATGCTCTACTGTATCACTTTGAAATGACGTTTCAACCAATTCTTCTTGGCTGTCATCTGAGTATTTCCTAGCTCCCATGCTCAGTGCTACTTTCCGTCGATCATGGCCTAATTTTCTCACGGATGAAACCATATTTGCGAGGCTAAATCTTTTAAATTTGTCTCCGCTGCTTTCTCTCTTTTTTTTCCTGCGTTGTACTTTATCTACTTTGATCTTTTGTGGACTCAATGAGTTATAATTTGTAACGTCTTGGTTGGCCATATCAGCTTTTTCATAAATGATAATATCTGTAACATTAACAACATAATTTTGTGATGTTTCTTAATTACCAGTGTTATAATAACAGGGAGATAATTTCAAAAACAGTAAAACATGATGTAAAAAATAATACAATATTTAAACAGAGTCCTACTGTATTGAAGGGTCACATTCAGAGTAGTAGTAAGGCATAGGCCTGCTAAATTTTGCTAATTGTAATGCATAATAACTAATTTTAGTTTGACACCTAAAATTTGCCATTTATAGGCCCTGGGCCTCCATTAGTTCCTGGATCCGCCACTGCAAGGTGATATGTTATTCAATATCCCAACATGTGAACATTGTCTGACGCATCACCTTTTTCTACTATTTAATGCCACTTTCCATGGCGATATTAAAACATACTGGTTCTTGCTATTTACCTGAGCTTCCTGTGTAAGATTCAAAATTAACAGTGTCGTTCACCATTTTTTCTAAGCTGTTTTTAAGTTTTTCAAATTCTAATTTGCTGCCCTCATCTTGGCTGGTTGCCATAGAGAATCTGTTATCCAGATACATTGGTATACTTTGTATTTCACTGTCAATTGTGTCTGAAGGAGAGAAAACTAATTATTTATACTATAATTCAATTTTATTACCATGGTGGTTGTTCCCCAGAGGCCCTGCCTACACTATCAAACTTTATTTGACAAAAAATGTGTGATGTGCCCAAATATGGTAGTGGTATGCCCAAATATGGTAGTGATATGACATCATCATGCCAATATATGGGCACATCACAGTTTCTTTCACATTTGGGCCCTTGGCCACACCCACCTTCCAAAATGTTGTATTGGCTACTTAGATTAAACAGCATATCCACAAATATATTGTTCAAATTATAAAATAAAACATACCTTCTTGAAGCTAAATGACCTTTGTTCTTACCTTTCTGTAAGCAAACACCAAACAAACTTGTCATGGAATGTTCTTTTGTAATTCGTAGATTTCCAATTGAGTCGGCCGACAGTTCAGTACCATTAATACTTTTGCCGCTAAAATCGCCCGCGTAAAAGCTTACTGTTACTGGGAATTTGTTTTCCTCAAGAAGGTCTGATAACTTTTGGGGAACAATCTCTGTAAAAGAAGGATAATTACTATTATTTATATCTGTAAAGGGTTTGTTAATTTGAGCCCCAGGTTCAGATTATAAGTTGTTATTTAACTTTATAATATATAGCTTTATATTTAGGATATAATAGTCAGATTTTTCTTTTTTTTTTTAACAGGATGTACTGTATAACTTACCGTTATCTACGGAATCTTTATTTTCAAACAGTAAGGGAGTGTCATAGGCTATGCTAATGTGGTTGTCATCCTTATCAATTCCTATTATTCTTTTCTGTTCATTTTTTCCATAAATCCATAAAATCTATTAAAAACAATTTAATAAAAAGAAAATATATGTGGATTATAAAAAAAAATCTGTGTCTCCTTCATGTTTTATATTGTAAGAAATTATGAAATTAAGAAATTATGGTTTATGTTTGTTACATGAATGAATAAATGTTATTTTGATTTATTATTTATTTATTTATTCTGCAGGCACTTTCAGTGCACTGATTTTCAAAGTGGTACAGTAATTGGAAATATCAACACAAACATAATAAAGTAAAGATTGAATTCAAAATTTAAAAAAAAGTAATCTTTCCTCATACCTGATCAGATGAAAATGTCTCAATGTGCTGAACTCCATAGTAACCGTCTACGACCTTTAGGATAATAGGCATTTGTATTTCTGCTATTTTATCGTTGAGGTCGTGCGCTGTGAATACCTCACTAGTCCAGGTTACCTTTCGTAATGCTTGTAGATGCTCTTTTAACTCCATAACAGACATCTTGGCTTCTGAAAGATATGTCTTTTTTTAGGCTGGGTACCGAGTGTAATCTATTACACAGGGATGAGCTTAAAAATTCCTGGTGGACGAAAACATTATATATCAACGATAAAGACCATAAAATGAAATAAACATTAACTATCTCGCTACATTTACTGAAATGTCTAGCAAAGGACCTCAAATACATAGAGCTTGTATATATAACATGTTCTGAACCCTACAGATTTCAACATTAACCTATGGTGGGGCTATAAGGTCATTTCATAAGCATCCCTCGGATATTACAGTAGTTACGCGTTTGTTTTTATCAGAAACTATAAAAGTAAAGCCCATTAAAAAAACAAATCTGAGGTGAAAATCAGCACATTTACACATACAGACGTATAGACATACACAAGTATAGACATTTGTAATAGTTTTTTTTATTAAAAAACAAAGAAATGCTTACCTGTTCAATGTTGTAGTGTTTTTAGAACATAGAGATTTTATCATTCACTATGAATATCTATATATCTGTATGTAGATATATGATAAAATAAATTGAGTTGTAAGTATCTCACTCTTGCAATGAAGGTTATGTTGTTTTCCACTTCCTTATAGAATTCAGTGACCTGGGACTGTTTATTTTTACCTACCTTTTATTCTTTATGCAGAACTGAATTTGGCTTTTACGAGCAGAGCTCTGCACTGTACAATTTCTTTGTGTAGTATCTGAATAGCTAATCCTGTTTCAATATTATTTCCGTATTTCCTCATATATCTATCTTGTAGTAGATAAAATCAGTTAAAAAAACAATTATAAATAACAAACTAAATATTTGGTTTTATTTTTATTTATTACAAATATGATTTACATTGTTTTTATTTTTCCCAAAATGAGTAGGAAAATGATTACACATACTATATACACATTTGTATGTTTTATTTTTCTGCAATTATGGTAAATAATTTTATGGATTTTAATTTAAATACAATTCTATGTTCTGTCCAGGGAAGTATATTTAAAGTGCAATTTGTTTTGGAATGAATAAAGAGATATTGGTTTTAATTTCATAATTTTATGAAGCTTGGCATTTCTCTTTTACTTTCATATTTTTATTTTGCCTTTGAATTATATGAATGTCTTTTATACTTTTGTATAGTTTGCTAAAAACACATTTTAAATGGTGGCAGGATCTGGGTCATGATGTTCAAATACTCAAAAAGACTAGAACAAAATTATAATAAAAAGATATGAGGTGTATAAAAATCATGTGTTAACTGCTTATTTCCAAGGCTAGGGAAATGTTTTAGGTGATGGGTAACCATTTTTGATCAACAAATTTACGTAATTTTAGAGCCTCGATTCTTGTTAAACCTAAATCATTGACTAGTATATCATTTGTAAGTTCTCCAAGAATTGTTCCATCTATGTCATTACCTTTGAAGGCATCAATATGTCTATCTAAATGTAGAAGATGAAGACAATCTGCCACCTGGTTTATAGACAGATTGTTCAGATCATCTGGCAAGTCATTTCTGCCTAGAATTTGCCTACTTTTGATTGTTAACTTAGTCATTTCTTGTGGAATGTCTTCAACTTCTACATAAATATTTTCAGGATCAGTAACTGACTGAGGAATTTCATTGTATGAGTTGTATGTTGTCTGAGGCAATGATGGGATTTTTGGTAGGTTTCTTTCATACACTCTACTGAAATGAACCGGTAATTTGGAATTGTGTGAGGACTTTTTCGGGAAAATATTTGGTAGCACATAACTTTCATCATTGGAACTGGTTGGCGATGGCATATTGCGGAATTTTAAAGTTGTTTTCTTTTTAACTTGATTAGCATCTTTGCCGGTTTTCATAGTTAAATTTACTGAAGGACTGTTGTCTACATTAGTTTTCATCTTGCCTTTTCCTAAATATTCAACAGTTTCTTTTGCACAAGCCGTAATTCCTATATAAAAAGAAAAACAATTTTTATATTTTCAACCATCCTTACAAATGACATACTGTATGTCCATTCAGAAAATAAAAACATACTTATTTTACCTTTATTCTTAAATCGTGAGGAATGAGGAAAAAATATCATGAAAATAAAATATAAACTATACCTGGTAATGTTAGCTTGTTTATTCGCATGTTCATGAATTGCGTCAAGTCTTCACATAATTTTTTCCACTTTGCAGATTTCTTTGATTTGATTCCCTTGCCTAGGGCCAATCTTGTCATAGAATGATGTTTAATTGTTGATTGTCCACAGTCTTCAAAATTTAAATCTGAAAAGTATTTTGATATTTTATTTTTGATTAGCAGTGCAGTGTGAGGATTAATATACCTAATAATAACGTGATAATGAATGCTTGCAGTAAAAAAGAACAATTGTAATTTATGCTTTAGTTTTTGACTTACGACCTTCAGTATTGTATATACTGTATATCATAGTTAAGTTCAAATGTAAGAAAAAAACATAATTTCAATAATATTTCTAAGAGGGCACTATTATTGCGCCACACCTTTAGGCAGTTTTATTCAATAGGATGAAACCACGGAAGCTTATAGTTACTACGGCTGAACAATTTAAATTGTTAAAAAGTTTAAATGGGTTTACCTCTGTCTAGACAATAACCAGTTAAGAACATCATGTCATCTTCACAAACAATCCTCACTTTGTTCCTGAAGATGTTATGCTCCAACTCATCTAAGCAGTTGTCTGAAATTTCTTGGTGGATAAAATTCCATTTACCAACTTCATCTTCCAATATCATTTCTGATAGTTGCTGATGGCCTGAATAACATGTTGAATGCCCATTGTTATTATTGGATTGTATAAAATAAACAGGCAGAATAAAACCCTGTCACCTAGCAAATTTATTTACATTAGGATGTCAACACTGGTATTTTGTTTGGTGTGCATCCTTCTAACTTATATAAACCCCAGAGTTTTTCTATGCAATTTGAAATTGGGTAAAGAGGTATAAAACTCAAAATGTATTTTCGGAACTAGCATTGTTGAAGTAGAATATCAAATATGTTATGGTGGGTTTATAGCCAGTATTTAAAAAATAATATTTAAAGAAAAAAATTGGTTTAACTTTTTCTTCTCTTTAAATTAAGTTCAGTTGATAATTTGCTAACCTTTAGAGTCTTCATTCCATATTTTGATATTTGGAGACATTGGAACACTCCAGTATTTTCCTGTTGGTGTTTCCATGATGACTCGCTTTTGCTTAGATGCCTCATTTAGCCAAAGAATCTTAATGAGTCAAATAATATATTATGTAATAGTCATTTGAAATGGTCATTTGCAAAAGACAATCAATATCAATTTTGTACACTGTCCCAATACACAGGTGACAATCTATTCTCAAAAACATTGATAAATAATATTTTTATACTGAACACCGAAATGCTTTATTTGTCCATTATCATAGTAAGTTAACAATAGAAATTTACAAATGTTATTAGAATATATTAAGTTAACACAAGCCCATACAAAGATACCGTGGTAAATTTGTGTACTATATATATATTTTTCTTACCTCACATGTTGAATAACTTGCTATTTCTTGATCAGAGATGTGTAAATAACTTTCAGTTACCATAGCAACAACCGGTAACGAGATGTCGGCTATTATCTCCCTTACAGTATATGTCTTTTTACTCCAACATGTATTTTCAATAGATGACATCAAACGGTAAAATTCGGTTTGTTGATTATTTGAAGCCATAGTCATGCTGAAATATATGTATTGATTAAAGGATTATACAAATAACCAGTTTCGAGGAAATTGTCTTGTCAGGAAAATATTAGAGACGAAACAGGACATGAAGCCACAGGAAGGTGCTCATGAATAATTTATGCATGGCCTTTAAAAAAGTGTGCGGAGCTTAGCGTGAAATTCTCTTAACTTTTTGGAACGATAAAGTTGCCATTTTCCGACTAGAAATAATATACAGTTCTATTCTGTATATTTAAAATTGTTTAATGAAATTACGTTTTTATTTTATTTTATAAAACTGCTATGTCCTCTCTTTAAAATCTAGCAAACACAGAATCTCCGTCATCCTTCTCTAACTGTCCTGTTTTGTAAAGTCCCTATTGTTTACATTTTAGAAGTTAATATGTACAGTATTTAGAATAATGTATTCTAGGTTGCTTTTATGACTCATAATAGAGTTATGGTTATAGTATCGTAAGGCTCGGTCTACTTTGGTTGGTTTAATTTCATATCTGCATATAACGGTGTCTAATTTAGTTAATTTTGTAATTATACATGCTCTCTGAGAGCATGTTAGCAAGAATTGACATGATAAAGATGTTTATGTTAATTACTTCCTGTAGTTTCATAATATAAGATCATGTTAAATTCTGAATATGAACCTAGCTGGGCCGTCGTAGCATGTTCTAAGTAGAGTTTTATAAAGCTGTGTATAACATCTAAGATTGAAAAACAGAAAAAGCTCATCCTAGTACATCTTTCGAGACAAGTAGGGAGTTATCCCAGTATACTACATTAGCCACTGATCATAACTGGGCCCTCTGGGAGACCAATTTTTGACAGAAGATGTTGCCCAGTATAAATAATAACAAAACACTTACCATAAAAATTGGTGAGAATACAGTACTATAGATGGATCATTAACTTACCAATATTAAACAAGTTGTTGTAGAAAAAGCAATTATCTCAATCAAATCTGTTTTATTTCTTCTTTGTCTTTTTACTTCCTTAATTTGCGTTCTTTATTCATGGAAACGAAATTATAGTGATTATTATAAGTGATACCAAATCATTAAATATTTACTGATTTAAAGTGAAATACTAAATATTTATAAAGAGAAATGTGATTGTTGAATACTGTACTACTATGATAATTAGTACTGTATACATTATCATCATCATCATTTGTTTTCATTGGTACAAAACATAGAAACATAAATAAGAGGCCGACACCCAATTATGTTGTTACATATAACTACCGTAGGATCCCAAAGGCTGCTTAACAAAGTTCAAATAAATTTATTTTATAAAATATCTATATATTTATTGAAAATATAAAATTGAGGTATCCGAGAAATTCCAATATATTGTAAATCAATTATAAACGTTGACGAAAATTGAAAATATCTTACCTATTATACCATTGCAAATTTTTTAGAATCAACAGTATAGAATGGTTTGAAAGCTGTATAATACATTCATCTGAAAATTGCACTTTGTAAATACAAACTGCATTATATGGTAGAAATGGTGTGTAAAATGAATTTCATTTAACAAAAAGGCTGATTGGTTGGTTGATTGATCATTGCGTTCAAAACTATACATATAGTTTTTGTCACATTGTGCTAATTTTGTTTTTTAAAGGCGCCCTCTTTATCAAAATTTAAAAAGTGTGTGCAAAATCAAATATTCTGTTTGAAAGCCACAAATTTCTCACAATATTTTTATAGTTATTTAAGAAATATACATTGCAATTGTGAACATTTTTGTTTTGACTTTTGATTGAGATTTTAAACAATTAAGAAACTTTTAGCATTTAGATTATCTTGGATACAACGGATATTGGGGTAAGATTATTAAAATTACTGAAATGATACAATATTTTTACACAAAAAATTAAACCTTGTTCTTTTTTTTCTGTACATTTTATTCCAACTTTACTTATATCAATAAATGAAAATGCACTTCTATGTATTGTAAGTATCTAGTATAAAATTATCTTGCATTCAGTTTTGATTTTTTTATAAATGTTTTTATGGACATCAGTTTCTTAGCTTCTTTTAGCAGTTTCTATACATCATCTAATTAACAGTCCACTGTAGTATTATGGTATCTAAACATATTAATCATATTATTAATTCAACAAGTAATATGATTATGAAGATTATCATTTTTCCAGGTAGTAACATAAAGGTGAATAATTCAACTGAACTAACTTGTTGATTAAAACAATGATCTTTCCTATCGAGAATCTATCATCAGGCTGAATGGTGGTGAGGTTGGTCATCGTTGTTTTAATAAACAGATTCATAATTCACCAAATATAAACAATAATTAATATCAAATTGCCAAAGTAAAATATTTGATAATTTTGTAGTGTGTTATGTACAATTATTCTGAGAACATTATTTTCCAGTTTTGCTACTGCTTTGTGGCAGCCATCTTCCATCTATAAACTTGACAACTTTTAACGCATCAAGTTTTGACATGCCCAGTTCATGTGTCATTATCTCTTGATCAAGGGCGCTAAATATTTGGCCGTCAATGTGGTTTACTTCGAATTGGTCTTTGTATTTGTCTAGTTTTAGCAAATGTAAGCAATCAATGACTTGTTCTTCTGACATTGTGGAGATGTCTGATGGAACATCTGAGGCTTTCTCAATTTTGTCAGAATTATCATCTACTTCATCATACAGATTTTGAGGTGTGTTGGTTGGCTTGTTAGGTTGCATAAGTGGTGTAACTGCTGCTATTGTTTTTCTTTCTCTTATGGGAAGAAGATTTTTATTCTGATTTTTATGTTGTGTGATGATTGATGGTAAAGTTTTCTGATTTAAAGTAACTCTTGTCATAAGATTTGAGTTCTGAAGACCAGGAATTGATGATGTTTGGAAACTTATTTCAGGTGGTTTTGTAATATTTAATTTAGGGATTACTCTTGGTGGCAGTGTCATTGAAGTATTGTTATGTGGGATTGGTACAGGATCTTTCTTTTTAACTGACTTGCGACCAGCTGTTGGTGGTGGTTTTTGTTTTGGAAGTTGAAGTGGTATTTTAAGATCGTTTGATTCTTGACTGGCTGCAGATTTCATACTTGGTTGATTACTTAATTTTAAAGTCTGAGAAACCTCTTCGTTTTTATTTTTTTCCAGTACTTGTGATATTTGATTCTTTAAAATAGATATTTTGTTTTCGTAAGTTATATCTATGTCTAAATGTATGTCTTCTTTTGTCATTGTTGTAGTTTTGGCTTGTTTTCCAGTAATGTCATTAGAATTATTCTGTGTGGGTGAATTCAGAGGAATTTTTGGCAATGGTTTAATCTTTTTGTTGTTTGCCTCTTCTTTTGCCATTGTAGTTGTCTGTGGATTTTCTTGAGTTTTGTTAAGTGTGATAATATCATTAGAAGTATTCTGTGTGGTCTTGGGTGAATTCAGAGGAATTTTTGGCAACGGTTTAATCTTTTTGTTGTTTGACTCTTCTTTTGCCATTGTACCTGTCTGTGGATTTTCTTCAGGTTTGTTAAGTTTAATATCGGTGTATGTGTGAATTGTATTTGTTGTAGGCAAATTCTTTTGAGTTTTTGGAATTTTTGGCAATGGTTTAGTCTTTTTTAACTCCTTACTAACACCTAAATCTTTAGTAGTTGGTAATGCTGGTAAGGTTTTAAACTTCTCACTTGGCTGATTGAGGGACATGTATGCATTATGTTTTAAGACAACTTGCAGTAGTTTGCTATGCAGTTGTTCGTAGTTGATAGTTGTTGAACCAGCAAAATGTATTACCTTTGGTGAATATAGATGTATTTCTGGAATAAATTAGAGAAAATCAATCTTTATAACCAAAGAACAAACATAGTCGAATGTCTATCCATGAAAGCTAAATGTTAAGGTCCATCAATTGTAACAATTAAGGATCCAGAGTATGAGCCTCAGGGACATTTTGCCAGTTTTTTTCATTTTTATTATTTCTAAAATATAGACTATTGATAGTCAATTTAAAGATTCAATCTTTTAAAACAAATTGTCATTGAGCTCATTATTCCGTAGTATATACTTTTTTTTAAAACTGAAACTTACCACTGCTGTTGTCAGTAAATGCTTCAAAATTCACTTTCTTTTCAATCTGTAATTTCATGTCATTTCGAAGATTGTCACTGTCTTTGCCTAATATAGCCATTTGGAATTGATCAGCACAGTTTTTTAATATGCAAAAAATAGATGGATTTCCTTTGTCTGAAAAAAAAAATAGTTTTAACATGTCTTATTTATGTTCTAAGTTGCTTTTTGGAGCTTCTTCCACAAATACAAATTTTATTTAAATTTTGACACGTTTTTGTTGCAAAGTATTTTAAGTTACCAATACAATAGTAGTTATATTTCAATTAAGTAATTATATTTCAATACCAGTATTGAAATATAAACAAATGTTTTTCGACAGCTCACTCTGTCGGTCAGTCGGAAAACTAACTTGAGCACACGACTGCAATCTTGTTTTTCTCATTTACAAATTGCTTTCAGACCAAAGAGTGTGTAAAATAGGAAGGTTGATATAGTAGTAGGATAATCTGTCAATTTACTTACTGTTGGTTACATCTACAGCGATGACTGCGTTAAAGTGATAGCTTTTCATAAGAGTGATATCGCTAAACCAGGCTAGAGGTATTTCTCTGTCATTTAGTTTAGCAGATTTAAAACTCATGCTATCCAGACATGGTCTCACTTTGATAGGCATTTCATGGTTTTCCAAAATCTCGCTTAGAAATTGCAGGTTTTCATCATCTGTTTCATTGCTGTATTCAAGATTCTTAAATAGAATAGGGCAATTTACCGGAAAAAGTATTTGATTTCCATGGCGATCATTCGCAACAATTCTCTTGATTGTTCTTCGTTCTTGCAACCAGTAAAACTATTGTGAAGAATTATACATATTTATTTGGAATATAGTTTGTATCATACTTTTGTAAAAAATATAACCAATGGCATTTTCGTGTAATTTAAAGTTGATTTTGTTAACAATCAATACTTACAAAATGAATTCAAAATATATAAAAACAATTTATAAATATTATAAATTTATACAATATAACTTATTCTTATTACAAAGGGTTAATAGAAATATCTTTTTTAACATAATACATATTTGAGAATAAACCAGTTTTAAAATTATTCTTCTCAATAATCAGTGAAATTTATGTAGTTTTTACAGTGTTAATAAATCTATTACATTACCCGTTCATTATCAGGCAAATTTTCTCGTTGAGTTTTATCTGATATCACTCTGGTAAAAATTGGCATAGGAATCTTCAAGTCTATCAGTTCGGTAGAGTTGTACAATTGCGAGTTCCAAACTATCTCATCCAATCCTTTAAAGATTTTTACTTCACTGTACAATTCTTCCGTCGTCGTATTACTCGCCATTGTAATATTTCGATGTTAATGAAGGTTATTAAAACTTTCTATTAATTTATCTCTTGTCTTGCATTGTTATTTTGTAATAACACCGAGACTGAAAGTTATATAAATTATGACAACAAAAGCTCGGTCTAATGAGGTTACATGCTAACATTATGTTTCTCTTTGTTTATTATTCTAAGCATTTAAATCTTATCTTTGTCAAAATATTGGAATTTATGACAGAAAACTGAGGTTATAAAGATGCATAAAAACATGTAAACATTATAACTTAAGATTCAACTGTTAAATGTGATGCAACAGTTTAAAAAATAAAAAAAAAAGACAGTATACAAAAATACACAAAATCCTATGTTTTAAATAATCTGGTTATTTTGTTAGATTACCATATCAAGATAAACTTAAGTGTAAAAGAATCTCTGAGTGGAATAGTACTTTACAATCAGGAAGTATAATAAACTAAGTTGTGTCAACAAACTGTCACAAATTAATGTAGATATTTAAATATAAAGTAGATTTATGCAATGATAATATAAATAAAAACTGATACTGTAACTAATAACATTGACTCTTGACTTTCCATTATGTGCCTCAATTCATGATTCTTCACTGATTTGAAAAGCAAACTATTAAATGTATGCGTCTTTTACTTTTACTACCCGACAATGACATTACTACTGTACTTCCATGTTATACAAAATGTTGAGGTGATCACATTATAATATACCCAGAAAATAAGTATAATTTTATTCACATATTCTACCTTGTAGACGATCAATACTATAAATGCTAGCTTGATTCAGGCAACCACTTTTGATCTACAAATTTCCTTAATTTTAGAGCTTCAATGGATGTTAACCCAAGATCATTGATTAGAATATCTTTTGTAAGATCATTAAGAATTATACCATCAATGTCACTTTCTTTAAAAGATTCAATATGTTTATCTAAATGTAGAAGGTGAAGACAATCTGAAACCTGACTCATCGACAGATTATTCAAATCATCTGGTAGATCATCTCTACTTAGAATTGGTTCGTTGCTTATTTGTAATTGTTCAACCTCTTGTGGCATGTCAACAATCTCCTCATAAAAACCTTCAGGAATAACTCCAACTGTAGGTGGTTCAAGAACTTTTTTATAAGAGATTGATGGCTGAAGATCTCCATCAGCTGTTGGAACAGGTGGCAATTGTCTTTGGCTTTGTTCAGGAGAGGTCACTGATAAGTTTACAACGCTTTCAACCAATGATTCTGAATCACTTTGTAGATCATCATACACATTTTCCACAAATTCTGTTGGTAGCATATATTCAGCATCGTCGTCGTCGGCGTCACTGTAATCATATTTGCTTCTTGAATACTGTTCTTGTTCTAGTAAACTGTGTTGCACACTCTTACTGCGCCTCATAGTTAGAAATGATTTTCTTTTTTTCTTGCTTATTTTTTCGTTTGTTTCATCTACTGATGATATGCGTGTCATTGACCTAGTTTTCAATTTAGTTTTCCCCCTTTTCTGTGTTTTTTCCTCATCTGGTTTTTCTTTTATCTTGTTTTCTGTAGTCCGAAGACGTATTTCTTTTTTTGCAGGCATCATATCAACTTCTGTTATGGCTTCTGTTATGGTGTTCATTGTTTGACGTAAGGAATATAAAGTAATACCTGCATATAAAATATTAAAAGACATTACCTTTCAGTGATGGATATTTATATTTTGTAATGAAAACAACGTTTTTACTTTCTAAGTTCAAACATGTTATTTGTTTGCATTGTAGCTATAATTTGTTACATTGTAGCTAAATATTGCATTGCAACTAATAGTTGCACAGCAGGTAAAAGATGCATTGCAGTTAAAAGTTGCATTGCAGTTAAGGATTCACTGCAGCTCAAAGATCCATTGCAGTTTAAAAGATGCACTGCAGTTCAAAGATGCAATGCAGCTAAAACTTACACTGCAGTTAAAATAACCAGTCAAATGACATTGTTTTTTTTTCTTTACAGTTTTTTAGAATACGATCATTAATTGAAATATTTCCTGTTGCTATTCTACTTTTTAAACCAGTTATTTCTTGCAATAGAAACAAGCGCTTAATGTTTGCTACCTGATGGTAATGTTGTTTTACCTGGAAACTTGGGTTTTTCCAACGACTCTCCTAACAGGGAACTAAATTCTAAACAGAATTTACTCCAGTTTGTAGAAGTCTGTCCTCTAAGACCAGTCCCTAATGAAAAGGTCTGTTCTGGATGATGTTTGATTACTGATATAGGACAATTTCCAAGCATCATATCTGAAGAAAAAATGGCCTTGTATTATTTTATTGTAGTGTCAGGTATTTCTTTTATCCATAAAAGCAACTAACAAAATACTTTTGATCTACCATTATTAGTTATTACATATTTTTTAAAGATTTAATCTTGTTCACTAAATTTATTTATATTTTTAGTGAAATGTTTATCTTGATTTTCTGTAAGCCTGTATCTTCGTTCTCTCTTGTTCTATTAATTTAATTTAATAGGACCCTGGATGTCAAAATAAAGGCTTGCAAAAAAAAGTTCAAATTAAAAAAAGAAGAAACAACTGTTTCTTCTTTTGTTCATAAATAAATTAAATAAAATTAATAGATTATTAAAATATTAATAATATTTTAATAATAATAATATTGAAATAGTAAACATATAAATAAAATTTGCAAAAGCATGTTCAATTTCAGATTAAAATTAATAGCAATAATCTGTAAAATATGAATCAGAATTTATATCTGAACTCACCACTGCTTAAAGAGTATCCAGTTAAGAACACCATGCTATGTTCACTTCTGACCCTCAAATCACATCCAAAGATTTGATGCCGCATTTGGTTGATGTCAAAGTTTTCAGCATCACAAAATTCTGGATGAATTGTGCTCCATTCACCTTCTTCCTTCTCCACTTTTACTTCCGAAAGTAACTTGTATCCTTGTAAAAAAAAAAAGAAGATATTTAACGAAACAAAAGTGAAAGATGGGTTGTATTATGGAGACTGATATGATATGAGGATTTTAATTATCTAAAGCACAATGAAAATTTGAGACCTTTATTCATTCTGAATATATGAGGTTTATTTATTTATTTCCTTTTCCTCATAAATTTTAAGGTACACTTTTATCAAACTCATTGCGAATTTGTATGCGTTTCCTTTTTGTATTGACCTATTTTTCTGATTTATTTATATTTTTAACGAAGATGAATACATATTTGATTTGATTTTGGATGAACTGTTAGGAGCTCATTGATAAGTTACCGCAATCCTAATAGCAAGTACAAAGTCAATCGTAATTTTTGTAACTAAAAAAATTAAATATGATACACCTCGTACATTGGTTCTGAAAAGAAATGTTGAGTTTCTCAACGTTTTGATCAATATGCTTTGATCGTCCTCAGGAGTGAGAATGTCAATACGTGTATTGCAGAAAAAGAGGGGATGTATTTAAGAACTTCAAAAACAGTTTGCGATATTTATCTAGCCCAATCATTTGACATTCATTTTATTATGCCTTAGTTCATACCTCCACCCATTACGCTTCGTATTTTATAGTTGTTTGACATTGGAACACTCCAGGATTCGTTGCTACTTGAATCCATTATAAGATACCTTTGCTCACTTGCTCCATTAATCCATAAAATCTAAGAATTGGAATCAAATTTACTTATTCTTGCTGAGAATATTAAAAAAGCATCATAATATTATTCAGAATTAAAATTAGAAGGAGGCTTGTATTTCAATAGATAAGTGAAAAATTCAAGATTTCCTGAGACAGCATTACCTACAATAAGCAGATTGATCTTACATTGTTGGGCTCTTGATAATTTGGATTTTTACATCTACCAATCACAATTAATTTATAGATGCTTTACTCTCATTGCTTTGCCCTTTGTATGGGATGTGAAGCTGTTGGACCATATGCACAAAGAGAACTTTTACTATACTGCAGCAAAACATTAATTGTTCAACCTGTTCTCAACATGTTTTTTTTAAAATGTGATGTACATTGTTTATTGCAGTGACAGCCTCATATATAAAATAATGCAGGTACTGCAGTAACTACAGTAGAATTATTTTGCCCAAATATGGTTGTGATATGCTCAAATATGGTAGTGATATGCTCAAATATGGTAGTCATGTCCATGTATGGGCACATCACATTTTTTTTGTCACATAAGGTTTGATAGTGTAGACAGAGCTTTATAAAAAATAAAAAAATTAAGTTAATATCTTACTTCATCTGTTGGATAACTGTCTGTATCTGAATTTGTAAGGTAACTGTCGACCACCTTGACAATGATAGGGAATGAACAAGAAGAAAATATCTCCTTTACTGTACATGTTTTTTCACTCCAAAGTATTTCATCCAAGCAAGACGTCAGTGTATGAAATTTTTCTTCTGAGTTGTCTGAAGCCTGAGCCATATTTTATTGTAACCTGAAAAGTGAATATACTTGTATGGATACAGTGGCGTAATGGCTATGAGCCCTCACTGGCTAAACCCAGGGGCCCACGAGCATATGGAGGCCCTTGATCAGGGCCCTTGATCAGTGCCCAGAGGAAAAACAGACATTCAAGTATGTCGAAAAAGGCTAAAAATGCCCGAGGCCTCCAGCGTTGGAGGATACTTAGGGTTCCTAAACTAGGTACCTGATCAGGCCTCTGCGTTATGCCACTCTATGGATAACCTTGGCTGAAGTGGGCAGGGACACTCAGCTGCAAAATCTTCAACTTGCCCTAAAGCATGCTAAACGTGTCTTCCACCCAGGTTACATTTAACACAAGAACAACCCAAGAATCTTCTGCGCAACCGGGAATTTTTGTTTCCATAGTCACCCAACCCTAGACTTTTGCTACTTCTCTGTATTTGTAAAAATAAATATAATATACAATTCTAAATTCATCAATTTCCATCAGGCTTATACTAAAACAATGTGCATTATGTATTTTCTGAACAATAAATAGAATATTTCATTTTATTTATTAATCAAAACATATAATGACATTTTAGCTTGTGACTTGTCTTCAAATTGATTGGGCCTTGAAATAAACAAATTGCTAACGTTACCTCATATCATCTCATGTGATTCAAGCTGTAGTAGACCTCTTATGTGTACTATGGGAAAATGTCTCTGTACTTCCTGTTAGCATTCTACTTTTTTTAACAATTTTTGTTTTGATTGTTAAAGCTATAGAATTCTATAGAGTTGCATTGCATGTTTGTTGATTGCTCAGCTCACCAGAAAATGTATCATTGGTCAAAGTTCAAGCAATCATGTCTATATGTCACAGGGTAGTTTAGAATTGGTTCTGTGCCTGTAAATTTATTTACATAGTTTTTTTCTACTGCAAAATTACAGTATTAGTATTACTTTTAACAATAAAAACATTGTAAACATAATTTCATATTTTTTTTAATAGTTTATAAAACATGATTGTCTACACAATGTAACGTTTTACTTGTAATTATTAGTTATACATAAGGTGAAAGTTTACCCAATGGAAATAAGCTGATAAGCTTTTTGGGCTACTGTATCCTGGAAAATCTTTTATAAATGTATTATTTGTAATGTCCGTAATTTATGTTATCACTTTGTATATATATATATTTTATGATGATTTTCCTAATAAATTTAAATCAAATCAAATCATACCACTAGTGTTGTTTACACAAGTAAGTAAAGTGCAAACAAACGTATAGTTAATATTCAATCCATTATTGTGAATGTTCAATGTGTGCATGTTATAGGTGCCCAAATCATATTGCAGTGTTTTGTTTGATCTTTGTAGTAGAGCTAATCATTTTTAAACAGCGCCACCAGTCGCAATTAATTTCACAGTGCACTGAAATTAAATTAGAATGATGATAATCTATAGAGTGTTGTATTGGTACGTGGTGAAATATCACTTTCATTAGTAAACATGAATTAAATTGTTATATTTCCAATTAAAGTCCATATTAAATTCATTCAAATGTCATCATATAAATGTTATCGCATAAAAGACTGTCTCAGCTCTGATTTGCTAGGGTGATTTCCTACCAATTTTAGAATCTCTTCTAAAGCTGTGTCTACAAAACAATATGGTGTGTCCATATATGGACACAATGACATCATATTTGGAGATATCGCTACCATATTTGGGTACATCAAACTTTTTTGGTTAAACTAGTTTGATAGTGTAGACAGAGCTTTAGATTCCACTGTGGCTTAACACTTGAATCCCAATTTGGCTTTGATTTTTAATTGTTTGGATTTGCACTGTGGAAAATCAAGAGTTTTTCTTAAACAAAACATAAAATTAACACTTCAAAAATATGTTTTTAATTTTTAAAATTTATTTCCCATAAAAATTACAAATACCGTAGTTGTCATTTGATACTAAACAAAATGTGAAAAACCTGACAAAGCCTTTCGCTTTAACAATTCTTCACAATTCTGGAAGAAAAACAAGCCTTCTGCTACATTCATTGCAAAATAAACAAGCAAAACATTCAATTTATAAAATAAGTATATAGGTATATCCTGATAAAATACTAATGGAATATTATGTATGAATTACAAAAATATACAGCAGTAGTTATAAATGATGATATGAATATTATTTTATATATGTATGATTATTATTTATGTATCCCTTTTACACCGGCAGCAAAAATGCGGAGTTGATCCGGATTTGTGTAACTCAAGTTATACCCGGGACACAGAAATGTGGAAATGTAGGCCGGTGTAAGCAACGTAAAAAATTAAGTCAACACGGGACGGACCTGTGTACTTGCATGTTCGCGGTGTAAACAGTCCCGCATTGGTTTTCCTGGTTGGTTGCTATCCTCGCTCACTATAGTATTTCCTGGTTGGTTGCTATCCTCGCTCACTATAGTATTTCCTGGTTGGTTGCTATCCTTGCTCACTATAGTATTTAATTTATAAACAATTAAGATAAGACTGATTTTGTTTATTTGCTTATGTCGTAATAAAACGTATGTTTACTTCATTTTTTTTTCATTTTTATATAAAGAAATATTATTCTTCACGAGTGGACTCAATTTGTTTGTATTGCCATAAAAAAACTGTAGGAGATATAATGAGCAGACCGTTACTAGGGTGTCTCTTCATGCGTGAGAGGGCGATATTTTGATTAATCTAAAACATTTATACAGGTTGTTATTTTGATTAATCTAAAACATTTATACAGGTTGTTATTTTGCAGTGTAAACACATGCAACCCATGTCATTCCCCAGTTAATGAATCAGGTTTGAAATGAAAATGTATCCGGGCACGAAACATGTTTGTTGTAAGCTTGGCGGTGTAAAAGGGGTAACGTATATGGCACTATTGACAAGTATTGGTTACATTGAATTAATAATATAAATATTACAATTTAAAAGTAAATGCAAGTTCATTTTCAAGATTCAAGAAGATTAAACATTAGGTAACCATTTTGACTCCGTGAACAGTTGTAACTTATGAATGTCTATCAGGGTTAGATCAAGTTCTTCCATCATTTTTTGATCTAGATCCATTAGTAATCTTCCATCAATCCCATTTTCTCTGAACTTTTCCACATGTTTTTCTAACTTTAGAAGATTTAAGCAGTCTTGTACATCTTGACACGTCATGTTACTAAGATCATCTGGAATGTCAGCTTTGCTTCTGATTCGGTGTCTAGAACGTCGAAATAAATGTTTCACCTTGTCCCCAAGTGATGGTTTTACTTTTTTTTCATTTTCAGAAACTGTCAAATATGAGATAAATCCAGAGGGTTCTTTTTCTTCAGGAAGTTCTGTGAGTTCCTCATTCTTTAAAGGACATTCTGTGAGTTCCTCATTCCTTAGAGGAAGTTCTGAAGGAACCGGTTCTGATGCTTCCAGAAATACAACATCCTTTGGCTGTGGCCAGAAACCATGACTCATATCTTCATATTCATCACCACTTCCCTCATCTGAATTTTCTTTTTCATTTTCATAAATATGTCTCTTGGCAGGTACATCGTATTCTGGTTGTGGCCAAGTTGTTACATAATTATCAAACACCTTGCCTTCAACACAATATTGAAATAATGGACAATCTGTTGGTTCAGGTAGTATGAGATTTTTGAGTTCAGAATGTGTAGGATCTTTAAGTTTAGATTGTGCAGGATCAAAAGGCTCAATTTGCTCAGATGGTTTCACAGATGCTATTTGACTTTCTAGCTCAAAAGGTGTACCTGCATATAAATCGATTTCCTCAGTTGATTTCACAAAAGGTTTACAATATTTGTTCTCAGGTGTGCCTGTATGAACATCTTCCTTTGATGATTTAGGAATGTTGTGCTCAGAAGGGTTACCTGTAGAATCATAAGGCTCAGATGATTTCTGAGACGGTTTATGATCATCATGCTCAGAAGGTTTTGGGTCATTATGCCCAGAAGGTGTATGGTTATTATGCTCAGTTGGTTTCTTAGACGGTTTAGGACCTTCATGCTCAGAAGGTGTTAGTTCATTATGCTCAGTTGGTTTCTTAGACGGTTTAGGACCTTCATGTTCAGAAGGCTTCTGATGTGCTACTGTTCTTTTATCAATTTTTTTAGGTTTTGCTTTTACAGGAGGTTTGACTGGAATGTTGTTTTTAACACTTTTTGGCTTTTTAGGCACTGGAGGAGGTTTTTGAGCTGGTATTGCTGAGTTTTGTACAATGTCTTCCTTGTCATTCAACCCAGATGTTATCTCCAAAGGCAAAATAGATTGAAATTCATTTTTATTTCCTTTATTTCCTTCATCCTGTTTTTTTTCCAAAGGTTGTTTGCACTGTGGTTCTTGTTTCTCCTGAACTTTAAATTGCGCATTGACAATTATTTCTGGGAAAAAAAATACAAATAGGAAATATTTATTAACCTTCTTCCTTTTAGTGATAGAATAGTTCAAGTTGAAGTTCAAATTTATTCACATAATGCAAACATATACAAAATATAAAAGATACAAGTGGTTGGAAATTAAGTAAATAATAGTTGCATTATGCCTGGAGAATACCATTTAAACCCCAAGGGGCTTTAAGCCTGGATCCACCAGAAAGAATAAAAAAGTTAAAAATAATAATAATAAGCATAAGGTGAAGGTTAGCTACTGACAGACAGGGACGGACATGTACGACGATACAAACACGACAAGGACGACAGGAATAGATATTTAATATGTAATTAGATTATTATTATTGTATTGAATTTCATTAAACTATTTTCATTTTGATTTAGTTTTAAAGAGTTATTTAAAAGTTAATAAAGTAAACTGCAACTTTAATTTTATGGTATTGATCGCTATTGAAAAAATTAAAGATTCAATATATACAAGTCACCTGTATTGCCTTGATAATTGTTAAAGTCTTCATCTGAGACAATCTTGAGAACAGCATCATAAAAACAGCTCAGTGTTGTTTGTTTGCTTCTATTAAGTGCAACTTTAAATCGGATTTCCGGACAGTCAATAGGAATACACTCTATTTTACTAACAACACCATCTGTGAAGAAACATTTACATGGTTTAACAATAACAGTAATATCTTGACAGTTTATAGGCCCCCAACTCTCCTGATAATCATGAGGAGTCTCTTGTAAATAGGACGCTCTATAATGTTGATGTTTTCAAGTGTATAATACCTTCATACTTAATGCCAATTAATTATTTGAAAAAATTGATAATAATGGTGAAAAAATCTTATTCAAATAAGTTGATATGAGATCTTTATCTTTATATGGGATGAAATATAAAATAGTTTGCCCCCTGTCACTCTCTGCATTTTCTTAGTTTCGATTAAATGTAACACAATAATATTTGACATAACACTCTTTGAAATACCAATACTTTTGCCAGACAATGTCCTCTTAAGATATGCATGATCGACCGCGGCAATAGAAATAATTGTGGGTTGGTATAACGTCATGAACAATTAATAATATTGTAAATTTCCTCTATAATCATAATATATTTATAGAATATTTAGTAACTTAAATATTACTGATTTAATAAATATTTAAAAATTATATTTTTTTATAAACATAGATAATTTTTCTTTCCTTGACCTTTTTAAAATGTGTTGACTACTAAATGAATATTATTAAATCATAGATTATTGTTATTATTAACTATTCGTTACATAAAAAGGTAATTTTTTTAAATGATATAAAATTGTGCAAGTCCTCACCTTGAGAAATACAAGTTCCCACTAAATACTTCATTAAGCCTCTTTCTTTCAATGTAAGCTCAATATCTTTGGTTTTATTCGGAAAATGTTTGCATCTAATGTTCATCGGCAACCGCATGTCTTTTTCAAGAACCACTTTTTCTTGTTGTGCATTTGAAACACCTACAGTATATATAAATAAGAGTCTAAGGCTATTGATTTTTGTAAATAAGTACCTTAAACAATTTCTTTCTCCACCCCCATCCTCTTCTTCTCTATCAGCACCCCCCCCCCCCACCCCATAATCATCCTTCCTTCCTCCATAAAAGATATTTTACATTATCAAAAGTAATTTGTGTTTATATTTTTTATCACTTTAAGTGGTGTAATAAGAATAATTAGAGTTGTATCTAACCTTCTGTTTCTGGTTTAAACAGTATAATATTGGAGTTGGCTGGGATACTGAACTCATTACCTTCTCTATCGTCAGCTAAAAATCTTGACTGGTTCTTAACACTATGTATGTATAAAATCTATAGTAGTAGCAAATATATAAAAACAATATTATAAACTAATTTAAATGTCATTAAGAAAAATAACAATGGTGAAATATAAATACTTGAACATCAGAAATAGGCAAAATTAAAGTGCAATTGAAAAAAACACCTTTTGGTTTGAGATTGCAACATCTTTATATAGATCAAAATAGACTATGAATGAAAATGGTTATATTGCTTGGAAGCAAAATAAAATAAAATAGTAAAAAAAAAAAATTTGTCTTCAAACTTACTTGATCTTTTTTGTATCCTTCATAAAAATTAGGACCTCGCTTACAACTTACAACTTTAACAATCTTGGGAAAAGATTCTGTTCTGGCCAAATCGCCTGCTGTAAAACTTTGATAGGACCAGGAAGTCTCCGCAAGTTTATCAAACTCTGCCATGTTTCTACTGTGATATGATATGCATGAGGAAACTAGTAGTAGTGCTTTATATAATGTAGTTTATGCTTGTGTAGATAAATACAATCAATTCATTGCTATTTATAGTCACTCTGGAAACACATTTTGTTATTGGTATTTTTAGTGTTCATGGATAATTTTGACCACACAAAATGTATAAGGACTGTGCATATTTTTTTTACATTTATCTTGTGATATAATTTCCCGAAGGATAGTAAAATCAAACCAATACTTGCTGTCAACTACTGAGACCATTCATTCATAGAAGCATTGATGATGAAAGTTTATATTGTCCTAAGGCATGACTCAACTTCAATAAAATTTGTTTGAAATTTTAAAATGTTTTGATCAAATCTTTTTGATTTCAAAAAGTCAAGATGAAGTAAAACGATAATACTGTATACATTGTTTAATGAGCTATTATTTTATTTTATTGTAGTTAATATTATCATCATGCATTCTGCATTCATGTTACAGTTTATTTCAATACTAATAATCATCCTTAATAGTTATGAAAATGAATATTTGATATCAATATTATTTATTTTTCTCGTGGTGCAAACACCAATTTTATTCACATTCATATTATTTCATGTCATTACATAAAATCATATTATTTAACACATTTTTGTTAATTCTAAATGTCGTTAAAATTCATCAGTAACATTTTTACATTTATGAATTCCGTATTACCTCCTTTTTTCATTAATTTTCTTATATTTTTCTATACACTTGACAATGAGCACCATTGTCATCTATCTCGTTTTAAAATATTTCACACATAAGGAATTTGTGAGTTTTTCATTTGTTTGTTTTCATTTTACAACCCGGATCAATATTTGTTATTTTATCATCCTTCAAAAACAGTTACAGAAGTAATGTATTATTTTTCGAAAGCTACAAGTATACAATCAAATGAACAAATACAAAAAAAGCAATGGTATTATGGAAAGTAAGTCAACACGACGTCCAACGCACCATTAAATCTGGATTGGATGTATTTTGCAAATTTTTGGTGTTTCTATTTTGTCTATTTTGTAAGTTTTGTATAAGACTTAATATGGTAATTATAAAAAGTACAAAATGATAGAACACAGCTTAAAACAGTTTTTATGAAAAGAAAAAAAATTCAAACATCTATAAAAATACAACTATATTACAAAACAACTTTAAAAATACAATTACAATGTTAAATTAATAACTCCTTTAAATCCTTGTTATTCTTGTATGAGTATGTTTCTTATTTATTGCTTAAATGCTTTTTTTGTTTTCATTATATTTGTTTATTGTATGTAAATCAAATGAAAACCAACCAACCAAATTTCAGTTGTACCTACAGTAGTTGTAAACATGACAATAATATTTTATAATAAAATTCTCTATAGCGCCCTCTATTTTTGTATATTTAAATTTTGGCACAGTAGTAAATTGTTACAAAGACTACATGAACACAAAAACAGCTAAAATGGTAATCATAATTTTTAACAATTAGGTAACCATTTTTCCTTGATAAACATTTCTAATTTGAGTATTTCTAACTCTTTTAAATTAAGTTCTGTCTTCATTATGTTCTGGTCAAGATTCATAAGCAAGTTTCCATCAATCCCAATTTCCTGAAAATCTTGCACATGTTTGTCTAACTTTAGAAGTTTTAGGCAGTCTTGGACCTGATTACATGTCATGTCAGAGAGATTGTCTGGAAGATCCTCATTAGTTCTGATTCTGTGTTCTTCTTGAAGCATGATTTCTTTTGCTACAGTGGCTTTTGATTCCTTGTTCCTTGGAGGAGGTTGATGAGACTGACATTGCTTAGTTCTTTGAACATTGCCATTAACATAAAATGGATCAGGTTTGTTAATTTTCTCAAGATATAGAAATTTATTTGTTGATGTCACGTTCCTTGGAGAAAGCTGAGGAGACTGGCATTGCTTTGTCTGTTTAACATTTACATTAACATATGGATCATATTTCTTACTTTCCTCAACATATAAACATTTCGATTTCTCAATTTTTAAAAGTAACATTGGAGACTTAGGTGTTATTTCAACGTTTATACGATATGTCATATCATCATCATGTTTCTTACTTTTTTCATGTACTTTTGTTGTCTTATTTCTTGGAGGTAGCTTTGGAGAATCATTTGGCTTTTTATGACAATGTACAATTTTAGACATGTATATGTATTCTTCTTCTTTCTTTTCTTGTATGTCTTTAGGTTTGTTTACATGTTCTGTTTCATCAGATTGAACGGTGTTTTCTTCAGAGGGATGATTCTTAAAGTCATGTATAGATTCATAACTACCATCACTATCAATATCACTATCAATATTGATTCCCTCTATTGGTTTAGTAAACAGCTCCTTCTGAAGATATATATTTTGTCCAATTTCAGTTGTTCTTTCTTCATAACTAGTAGAAGCTTCTATTTTGGGTTTACATTTTCTTTTGTATGATTTCTTTGATGAATTCATAGAGTAAGCATTTACCTCCTTAAATGAACTACTCCTAGCCAAATTCTGATCATCTACCTTTATAGAGGTGTAGAATTTTGATCGGATACTTCCTTTATTCTTATCTTTTATTTTTTTAGAAGCGTTACTTTTCTCAGGTCTACATGAGCTATTTTCTTCAAACTGGAGTAGTTTTGGCGGACCATTTATAATCATATCTGAAAATGGATTTTATGTGTAATTTCCTATATACTTAAAATAACAAGTTTTTTTTTCAACTATTGTAGCTAACTATTACTGACCTAAAATAAACAAGGAAGTAAATATGTTAGACAGTTATGAATCAATACATAAATGATATGAAAGATCTCAACCAACTATTACATTTCATGCAAGTTAAAGAAACAAGATTTTTAAAACTTTAAAGATATATTGTTGACCAAAAAACTTGTTTTTTTTTTTCAATTTTGTTGTTGAATATGCCATTTTAATGTCACATAATAATGGCACTTTGACCAAAAACTGGATCGAAAAAACTTGAAAAAAATTTAATTTTAAACAAAAAATACTTAAATTAAGTTTTTTTTTTTGTCTTTTTATGAGTGAAATCATTATTATTATTTTTTTTGAGGACAATACATCTTTAAATACACATTAATACATTTACCATAATATATAGACTTTAGAAAATAAGAAAGTAATTTACCAGGGTTTCCTTGATAACTATTAAATGTACTTTCATTGATGACACCGTGAACAACATCTTGGACATGTTCCTCAAATAAAGTTAAACGATCGTCGATACCATCTCCTATCATAAGTGGAACTTGCAGACTTAAGTTACTGCACTCAGTTGGAATACACTCAATTAACTTTTCAGAAACACCAGCTAAATTAGAAACATTTTTATCATTTCTATTTTAATGTTGATATAACTTAATTTAGTTTAAATCTAAAGTTATTAATTAGTACAACTTTTGCTTGAATCACCCTTCCTTTGATTCTAACAAAACAAGTAACAAATGTTTATAAGTTGAATTGGGAGCTTATTTTCATTGTTCTATTTAAAAAGGCAGAAGTGACTTCAATAAAAAATGAAATATTCTCTCCATTCAATGAATACAAACATTCATATTACGGTACACACAATAACACATTTTAGATTGGTTTTCCAATGTACATCATTGACAAAGAAAATGTATAAAACCTAAGTGTTAAGTAGAAATATAAAGTAGAAGATAATGTTACCTTCTGAAATACATGTTCCTATTATATATTTCATCAAGCCCTTTTGTTTGATTGTCAGAACAACCTTGTCGTTCAGTAAATTCGGCAATTTTACGCATTGGAGCGAATGCAACTTTACTTGAAGTGGAAGTTCCAGATCTTCATGTAAAAACACAACTGAATCTATTTTCAAAATTTAGTGTTATTACTTTAAATAGATAGTTTAAATCAAAGAGTACAGTTTACAAGCATGTGAAATCAAACAAAAGTGCATATATCCAGGAGAAAAGCAGCCCTGTGTACATCCCCAAGGAAAAGCAGCCAGGACATTAATGATAATGGGAAAAGCAGCCGGGGTACATCTCCAGGAAAAAATCAACCTAAGGACAAGCATCCCAAGAACAAGCAACCAGGGGACATCTTCAGGAAAATCAGCCAGGGGACATCCCCGGCAAAAGCAGCCAGGGGACATCCCCGGCAAAAGCAACTCTGGGTAATTGTTTTCGGCCTTCATTGATTTTTCAAGATTACAAAAAAGGGTTTCTTATTAAATATGATATTTAATTAGAAATCAACAAAAGTACCTTCTTGCATTTCTACAGTTATTAATCTAATTTCCGAGTTGATAGGGATACTGAACTCGTTGCCGCCTTCATCATAAGCCAAAAATCTTAGCTGCTCTTTAATGCTATGTAAATATAATACCTATAGTAGTAAAAATGAATACATTTGTTTTAATATATAACAAATTTCAAATAAATATTTTGATCACCAGCTATGATGATAAGTAAACTATCTTATTATTTTTGACCAGGATTAGTATTTAGTACAATTAAAAAAAGAAATAATGTTTGTAATTATTGTGTTTAATACCTGATCCGAACAGTAATCCTCGTAGAATCTATCCCCCAATATACTGCTTGATATTTTGACAACAATTGGAAAAGATTTCTCCTTCTTAGCCAACTCACTTGGTGTATAGTACTTGCTTGACCAGATAACATTTGGAAGCTCCTTGCTTATAATCTCCATTTGGTTGTTATATTTCTATGACCACATTTTATGTTCTTAAAATAGGTCACAAGCGTGCAGAGTAAAACTCTTAGAGTTCAACAAAACATCTCTCCCATATAATTCCATGACTAGCTGATGTCATAAAAAAAGGTAAATGATAATGTAGGCCATTTCCTAGATATTGCTTTGCAAACCCAATTATAATAATAGCATATGTGTATCTAAATTAACACGGAACTACTATATGCAACCTTTATCAGATATTTCAAAGTACTGTAGACACAGTTTAAATAAGCAAACTGTTTATTTTTTTTAAATTACGAGAAATACTGTAGTGTCAAATAATTAAATAATTGTACTTCCTTATCAACATTTCGTGTTAATAATAATTTTTATTGACATACACCATTTACATCTGTGGCATCCAATCTATGAAAGATGCACCAAAACATCAAGATATTAAACAACCAATTTACAATAATGTTCAGAAACTGTAACAATAACAAATAGTCCAAAGAATCTATTTCCTCAAAGGTACAACCCACACATCTAACCTTCAAAAATCGGTTTTTAACAGTGTATTATACCATGGTTGAAATTGGTTAACAATAACTTAAATATTAACAGTAACTTAAATTAGCAATACCAGTACAACATCAATCTGTTTGTTTATTTGGTTTCCCCACACTTAATGCAAACATTGAATACAGATTAATAATGATTTTAAATGAAAATGAGTGTGGATGGAGATCAAAAAAAGCTATATTGAAACATATTAATCTAAATTGAAATTTATTTCACTTGAATATTGGTATTTCATATTAATGTATTAATTATTATTAAATATTGTTTAAAAAACATTCAAGAGATAAAAATGTACAGTAATTTGTTTGTAATATGCTATTGTAATCAATGCTATAAGGAAATGGCACTTGGAAGTCATCTGGGGATGTTATGACACGTAACAAGTTACTTAATGTAAAAAGGAAACTAATAAGCTTCACATCGTCTTCCTATTCAGGCTTATTTAAACACGAGGTAACCATTTATTCTGGATAAACATTTCTAATTTAAGTATTTCAAAATCTGTGAAATGAAGTTCTGACCTCATTATGTTGTGGTCAAGAGACATAAGCAATGTTCCATCAATTCTATCTTTCTGGAAAACTTTGATATGTTTGTCCAACATTAGTAATTTTAAGCATTCTTGAACCTGCTGGCATGTCATTTCAGAAAGATTTTCTGGAACATCCTCAATACATCTGATTCTGTGTTCATCTTGAGGTGCCTTCCTTGCAAGAAGTTTTGGATTAATGTCTTGCTTTGAACTTTTGATAGTTTTATCAAATTCTTGGTATTTAATCCTATCATAATCATCATATCTGTAACAACTGGCTCCACTGTCATAGTTTATTTCTGTAGTGGCATCCTTTTCAAGGTCAACAACCTCTAATGAATCGTCTTCTTTCCAAAAGGTATTTGCAATAGACTCTTTCTGTTGGTCAATTACCTCTAAATACTCATTCTCTTTCTCCACTGTTGACTCTTTCTGTTGGTCAATTACCTCCAAATACTCATTCTCTTTCTCCAATGTTGACTCTTTCTGTTGGTCAATTACCTCTAAATATTCATTCTGTTTCTCCACTGTTGACTCAGTCTGTTGATCAATTACCTCTAAATACTCATTCTCTTTCTCCACTGTTGACTCCTGTTGGTCAATTATCTCTAGATAGTCATTGTCTTCCACTGTGGACTTCTGTTGGTCAATTATCTCGAGATAGTCATGGTCTTCTTCCACTGTGGACTTCTGTTGGTCAATTATCTCAAGATAGTCATGGTCTTCTTCCACTGTGGACTTCTGTTGGTCAATTATCTCGAGATAGTCATGGTCTTCTTCCACTTTGGACTTCTGTGGGTCAATTGTCTCTAGATAGTCATTTTCTTCTTCCACTGTGGACTTTTGTTGGTCAATTGTCTCTAGATAGTCATCGTCTTTCTCTACCATTTTTGCAGTGAACTCTTTCTGTTGGTGAAGTAAATAATTCTTTCCCATTCTTACAATGGACTTTAAATAACCGTCTTCATCATCCGACTCTTTCTCCATTATTTCAGAATAAACATCATCATCCTCAGTGGATTCCTTCTGTGGGTCAATTATCTCTGTATAATCATCTTTGTCTGTGACTTTTCCAGTGAATTTCTGCATGTAAGTTATGTTTTCATAAACGTCATCACTAGTATCACTTAGGGGTTCATCTGTAATGTTTTCATAATTGTCATTGTTTCGATGAAGATTTCCTTTATCAACATTCAATAGCTTTTTATCAATTTTTGTAGATTCATTTATTTCATCTACTACAGAGTAGTAGTCATCTTGACCACTACTAACGTTGGAGGTATCCTCTGTTTGATGGATGGCCTTTTTCATGTTCATTATTCGAAACCCCTTTTTCTTTGCTTTTCCTACATCTTCAATTTTAATTAGGTTTGGCAGAGCATTCGCAATAATATCTGAAAGTTAAAATAAATTGTTCTTCATTTGCATGTAAATGTGAGAAAATAAAACTCAATTTCCAAATCTTTATATAATTAACTTTATTTACCTGAGTTTCCTTGGTAACTGCTAAAAGTTTTCTCATCGATGACACTGTGAACATATTGTTCAAATAAAATCAACCGATCATCGGTACCATCTCCTATCATAAGTGCAACCTTTAGACGTAAGCTACTGCACTTGGTTGGAATACACTCAATAAAGTTTTCAACAGCATCTGATAAAAAGAAACATAATATAATATTTTTCAAAAACTTGGAGACATTCTTTAAAGATTTTTTATTATATTTTAACATCCTAAAAATTATATGAATTTGAAGTATATGGCAAGCATGCAAAAAAGTAAAAGAGGTCTTTATTTATAGCCTTGGTACAGAATTTAAACTACTGTACTACAAATATATAGTCAATGACATCAATGATAGATTTTAGAAATTACAAATTGTTATTACCTTCTGAGATACATGTTCCCATTAAGTATTTCATCAAGCCCTTTTGTTTGATTGTCAAAACAGTGTTTTTTTTCTTCACCAGTATTTCTGGTAGTCTTTCGATTGGCCAGCAATTATTTTTCGCTTTAACTTTAAGAGGAAGTACCATGTCTATATGTAGATATACTGTTTCTATTTTTAGAATAATAAATCAAATTAATATGTAAAACATGTTTGATTTTGGTATCAGGTCTTAAAACTTGTAATGCAATACAGTGATATATCCACCTAGTACAAGTTGAGAACTTATAATCAATAAAATATGGTTTTTGTTGAACATCAACTAACCTTGTTTGTCTGCAGTCACAAATGCAATATCAGAGTTGATAGGGATACTGAACTCATTGCCTTCTTCATCGTAAGCCAAAAATCTCAGCTGCTCTTTGATGCTATGTATATATAACACCTGTAGTAACAATGACGTTTTACATATCTTTTTATTGCCAGAATAATAATATAATTACATAATTAAGTTTTGACTAAAATAAAATGTATTTATGAGTCAATCCTATTATAGAATTTTTGCAGAATTTTTTTTTAAAAATCAAAATCAAATAACTTTATTTTGTCCTCAATAGGAAAATATTTTGAGTGTATTTCATAGTAATACATACAAATATTTAAAACATTTGGTTAAAAGTATTAAAATATGTAAAAACACTATATATAAGCACTTGCTTTAAAATATAAAAAACATCATAATAGTATACGGGTAACAAGGGAAGTCACAAATATACATCATTTTATAGTCTGATGGATTACGGTACAAATGAATTAAAATATCTTTTCGTCTGACTATTGCACAATCTCAGCTAATCTAACAATGCTATAAATTTAGTATTTTTAGATATCAAATTATGAACGTTAATTACAAAATGTATCCCTTACTTGATCTGTACTATAGTCCTCATAGAATCTATCACCAAGTGTACTGTCAGCTATTTTGACAACAATGGGAAAAGATTTCTTCTTCTTAGCCAACTCACTTGGTGTATACCACTTTCGTGACCAGGTAACATTTGTAAGTTTGTCACTTATCATCTCCATGATACTTAATGACAAAACTTAATACTTTTTATCAGGAAATAAGAATATGTTTGAATACCTATTAAAAATCTCAATTAATAGGTAAATATGTACAAGTTTTTCTTAGTACTCTATTATGTCCAATCTTTTTGTTATGGAATCAAGAAAGTATTATGCCTATTTTTGTATCAAACAATTCGAATGAAAGAGTATGTTCATTCTGATAGATCCTGGTTTAGGTCCAGTGGCAAAGTCAAAATAATTGTAGTCAATAGATTTGTTTGTTTGTTTGTCTGTCTATTTGTTTTTTAGAAACATAATCCAAGTTCAAACTTGAACTATCTTTAAGTTCTATTCATATCAAGTAAGTCAAAGTTTGCATACTCAAGTTAATCAAAGCATTTGATACCTGGTAAACAAAGACTAACTACAATTGTAGACCAATTTTAGAGGCAGACACAATATTATGATATCACCTTTATTGAAGCTATAAAAAGGATATTCAAAAGATTAGTTTTTTCCATTTATTTAAGCCGTTTATGCTGTTAGAAAATCATAATATTCATTAATAATAATATTCATAAAAAAATGGTTCCATCAAAGAAACACATACCGACATATTCTAAGTTTAAAAAAACTTTGTTATCATAATGAACAATCGATAAAAATATTGAAAAAATGTCAATGTACATTTAAAACATAATAGAAAAAATTAAATGTCATTCCTGGCCATATATGCAAGTTCTTTTTGTCCTTTACAACAACTAATCAATATATTATACAAAATGTACTATAAGATAATTTTTAGTCGCAAACGCAACTGTGCAGCTTACTGTTCTGGTCGGTCGGTAAACACATGTAATGGCCTTGTTTTACTCCAATACTGTCTCTGATAATAGTTAAAATATACATAAATTAAAGATGAAATGGTTCCACAGAACCATGTAAAGTTTTATAAAGTTGTGGAAACCATAATAATAACCATAATAGATTCAAGATTTAAGATTATTTATTTGTCGTCCATAAACTGGAAATCTGACTTTGGCGATTAAACATTAGAAATACATTAAAACATCAAAATACCAAAAAATGGAAGTAATAAAATAGATAAAAAGTAATCTTAAAAACAAGAGTGTTGAAAATAAGTAATTACCAAAGTGAATAATCAAATGTTATATTATGAAACAAGGGGTAACCATTTTTTCTTAATAAACATTTCTAATTTTAACGCTTCAAACTCTGTCAATTTAAGTTTTGTCTTCATTGTGTTCCGGTCAAGATCCAGAAGTAAGTCTCCATTAATCCCAATTTTCTGAAAGTCATCAATGTGTTTGTCCAACTTTAGTAGTTTTAAGCAGTCTTGTACCTGATTACATGACATATCAGAGAGATTATCTGGAAGATCCTCTTTAACTCTGATCCTGTGTTCTTCTGGTGTATTCCTTGGTTGAAGCATTGGAAGAATATTCTGGATGTCAGTTAGTTTTAAATATCCATCATAATCTATGTAAGTGTCCTTTGAAATGTCATTTATATCTTCATATCCATCACTTTCACTGTTTGTGTCTGCAGTCATTTTCCTTCTGCTTTTTTGTATGTCAGTTGGCTCTAAATATCCATCATCTATGCAAGTGTCATTATCATCTTCTTCATGTGTATTTCCTTCTCTTGGATCTTTTTGGATGTCAATGTCTTCATATTCACTATCGTCGCCTCCAACATTTGTAGTTGTACCAGTGAGGTCTTTCTGAATGTAAATCTTGTTCTCATAATCTTCATCATTATAACTGTCACCCTCTTCTTCCTCATGTTGGATTACAAGCACATCTTCATAATCATCATCTTCTCTGTAATTGTCATTATTGCCTTCTTCATTTGCAGTCATTTTCCTTTTGCCTTTGTGGATGTCAGTTACCTCTAAATATCCATCATCATCTATGCAAGTGTCCTTGTTACCTTCTTCATGGGTATTACTTTCTCTTGGATCTTTTTGGATGTCAATGTCTTCATATTCACTATCATCACCTACATCTGTAATTGTACCAGTGAGGTCTTTCTGAATGTAAATCTTATTCTCATAATCTTCATCATTATAACTGTCACCCTCTTCTTCCTCATGTTGGACTACAAGCACATCTTCATAATCATCATCCTCACCCTTGCCCTCATATACCTCTTCATAATCATCAGTATCACCAGTTGGGTCAATGACCTCCTCATAATCTGAATTGCTATCATCATTTCCGTCTTCATCTGCCGTAAGGTTTTTTTTAAGGTAGATTTCCTTTTCATAACTATGGCCACTGTCACATAGGTTTTGACTTTTTTCACCAATGATATTAGAAGCTTTGTCTATATTACGTGTGTATTTCTTGACATTTTTTCTTTTCCCCTTTGGACGACCATCTATCTTTTCAACTTTACTACAAGCATCATCCTGTGGTTGGCTGGTGCATTTTTTGGGATTCGTTTGGATGTTCTTTTTCTTTTTATACTTAATAAATCGAAACTTTTTTTTCTTGCCTTTATTTTTTGTATCAGGTTTATTGACATGTGGTTCATTTGAGCTTTCTTCTATCTCAATTGGCTTAGTAACAATAGTATCTGAAAATTAATTAAATTGATAGATTAGAAAATGATTTGACTTATATCGTCTTGGGTTTGGAGTGTCTTAAATGAGAAACTAACTATATTAAATTTAGTTCAAATAACAAAACTCATTTGTTGTCATAACTTTTATATGGATGATTAAAAATTTAATTTACCAGGGTTTCCTTGATAACTGTTAAATGTACTTTCATCGATGACACTGTGAACAACATCTTGGACATGTTCCTCAAATAAAGTTAAACGATCATCGGTACCATCTCCTATCATAAGTGGAACTTGTAGACTTAAGTTACTGCACTCAGTTGGAATATACTCAATAGTCTTTTTTATACCAGCATCTGATTTAAAAAAACTTAGTTGTTTTCACAATGTTTAAAGACATTTGATACTGATAGAGTAGTTACAAAGTAATTAAAATATGAGAAACAAAGAGAACTGAAATTGATCTTATGAAATGGAAATTGAAATATCCAGGACACATCCTCAGAGACAATGTTTCTAAGCTCCCCATACAGTTTTGGAAGAACTAATAATAATATTGAGTTTGAGATCAAGGGATGGTGAGAGGTAATGGAGTGATGATGTCAAAATCTGGTGAAATATAAATGCTTCAGCGAAAAATAGAGGTAAATGGAGAATATGGTCTACAATCTTTGATACAAAGATGGCATGTCATAATATATAACTATTACCATATTTGATTCCGGCACCATTTTGTGAAAACTATAATATAAATTGGTTTCTTTTATTTTTAAGTCACCTAAATATTGTGGGCATCATTCACTGCTGACTTGTTTGAATTGAACTAGAAACTGATTTACCTTCTGAAATGCATGTTCCCATTAAGTATTTCATCAAGTCTTTTTGTTTGATTGTAAGATTTTTTTCCTCTAACACTAAATCAGGCAATCTGGTATGTTGGTTGCTGTTAACTTTCACTTTAAGTGGAAGTTCCAAATCTTCATGTAGCAAGACACTTGACTCTGTTTTCAAAATACAAATACAAGTATCGGTTGTATTGATATTTTGGTATCAAATATTACATATGATAGTATAGTAATTACTAATAGAAAGTTGACCAACCTTCTTGAATATCTGCAGTTTCCAAGCCAATATCAGAGTTGATTGGGATACTGAACTCATTGCCTTCTTCATCATAAGCAAAAAATCTCAACTGCTCTTTGACGCTATGTAAATATAATACCTGTAATAATAATGAAAAATGTGATAAATTTATACAATATAAAAGGTAATTATATAAAGTTTACCATGGGATTACAAATAAAAGGACTGTAACAACTACCACTTAAACTTTTATTTTGAAGTCCTGCATTACAGTAAATAATGAAGTATAATGTTGTTCATTGAAATTATGTCTTACTTGGCCTGTACTATAGTCCTCATTCAATCCATTGCCTTGTGCGCCCTCTGCGATTTTAACAATTATGGGAAAAGATTTTCTCTTCTCAGCCAACTCACTTGGTGTATAGTACTTTCTTGACCATTTAACAGTTGTAAGTTCGTCACTTATCATCTCCATACTTTCTATCAGGCTTCTATTAACTATTGTACCAAAAAAATTTCAATGATTACATTTTATAGCTCAAAGTCTGTAAAGTAAGTCCCTGCCGAATACAAATGTTTTGAATCAGCATTTGTTGTCAGCAGTTCAGTATGAATAAAAATGCATACACCAAAAGAAAATAAAACGTTTTTATTGTATACTACACAAAGGATTTCAAATTTGAGGTATTCGAATATGAATAGTCTATACAACGTAAGTACTAAGAATCAGTACATTATAAACGAGGCACGTGTTGTTTCAACTGTTAAACTATGTGCTTCTTGACTGTACAAGTAGCTGCATACAAATGCTGCCATAAAATCTTTTGTAATACTGTTTTATAGCATATTATAGGCAATGATTCTGTAATTATATATTAAAGTATGTCAAGGTTTGTACTTTTAAAAAGTCAATAAAAAAAACTAGTACTTTGATCTATTGTTATATATTGTGGATGAGGAAATCTAACAATAAGTTCCACTGGAATTCCTGTGATGTTAATCATTTATTCAAGTCAAACATACAATACTGTTCAAGTTAGTTTGTATAGAATATAAATTTACAATACACGAAAATCCTTTCAGGTTAAAAATTGCTTGAATTTAATTACCACCACCAGTATCTTCATTTACATATTTTAGATTTAAATATTTGGCAACCATTTTTTTGTAATAAGCATTTCTAATTTGAGTATTTCAATATTTGTTAAATTAAGTTCTGTCTTCATTATGTTCTGGTCAAGACTCATAAGTAGGTTTCCGTCAATCCCAATTTCCTGAAAATCTTTAACATGTTTGTCCAACTTCAGAAGTTTTAAGCAGTCTTGGACCTGATTACATGTCATGTCAGAGAGATTATCTGGAAGATCCTGCTTTCCTTTGATTCTGTGTTCTTCTGGTGTTGTATTCTCTTTTTTTGAAATCTCAGTTTCTTTATCAAACTGTTGATAATCAAACTTATCATAATCATCATCAGCATCTTTGTAACTATCTTCAATTATTTCTGTCTGAAGGTAAATTCTCTTTTCATAATCATTACCAACCTTGTAACTGTTTATGTTACCTTCTTCATCGGCAGTTATTCCACTGACATCTTTTGAGATGTAAGTGACCTCTTCATAATAATCATTATCTTTGAAAGTGTCCTCATCAAATTCTTCATAATCATAATCATTATCTTTTAAACTACCTTCATTGACCACTTCATAATCATCATTAATGTCTTTAAAACTGCACTCATCAGCCTCTTCGTAACTATCAACATCATTTCTGTCATATGTTATGCTTCCAGGGCGGTCTTTTTTAAGATAGATTTCTTTTTCATAAGTATGATCAGTGTCACCAGTGATATTACTAGCTTGAGGTGTGCATTTCTTTGCATATCTTTTCCCTGGTGAGTTTGAAGAGTGACCATCAGGCTTCTTCTTGATGATCTTTACCCGTTTATTCTTCAACGGTAAACCTTTTTTTTTTACCTTTGCTTGGTTTGTTTTAACTGTAGAAACATGTGGTCCATGTGTGATTTCTTCAATCTTTAAGTTTTGCTGAGAGTTGATAATAATATCTGAAAGTCAATTTAAGAGATTTTATTTCTTGATAGCAAGATAATTAATTTAAGATCTTTGATTATTACTGTATAAGTATACAAATATTCATAATAAAAACACTTCTGCTATATATCAAATGAAAAACTATATTTTTGGTCATTTTATTTTACTTAATAAAAAAACTAATTGTATTAGATATTGATGGATTTAAACAATGTAATAATATTAACCTTGGTTTCCTTGGTAACTATTAAATATCTTTTCATCGATGACACTGTGAACAACATCTTGAACATGTTCCTCAAATAAAGTTAAACGATCATCGGTACCATCTCCTATCATAAGTGGAACCTGCAGACTTAAGTTACTGCACTCAGTTGGAATACACTCAATTAACTTTTTTTTAACGGCATCTGAAAAAGTAAGATAACATTGGAAACAAAAATTGCTCTAATTGTCAATAATATTACAGTAGTTTTTAATATTAATCTAATACAGAACATGTTTACAGTATACAGAAGTCTATTTCATGCCTAGCTGGATAAATCAAATTTTAAAAATATCTATTAATAGTATCTTTATTCATTCATCAAATGTATGTTACCGCCAAATAGAATTGATTTTTTGATCAAGTTGAACTAGAAACTATTTTACCTTCTGAAATGCATGTTCCAATTAAGTATTTCATCAAGATTTTTTGTTTGATTGTAAGATTTTTTCCCTCTAACATTAAATCAGGCAATCTGGCATGCTGGTTGCTGTTAACTTTCACTTTAAGTGGGAGTTCCAAATCTTTATGAAGTAAGACACTTGGCTTGACATATAAAGTTGACGAACCTTCTTCAATATCTGCAGTTTCAAAGCCAATTTCAGAGTTGATTGGGATACTGAACTCATTGTCTTCTTCATCGTAAGCGAAAAATCTCAGCTGCTCTTTGACGCTATGTAAATATAATACCTTAGGAAACATAAATATTGTAATTTTAGTAAAAATAAAGAATATTGTGTTTGAAATGTGATGACGGTCTACCTACTACATTTTAATATGTCCATTGCTAAAGCACATAAGTCGAAAAGTCTTACTTGGCCTCTACTATAGTCTTCATAGAATCTTTCACCCAATACACTGTTGGCGATTTTTACAACAATCGGAAAAGATTTTTTCTTCTCAGCTAATTCATGTGGTGTATAGCACTTGCTTGACCACTTAACAGTTCTTAGCTCTTTACTTATAATCTCCATACTTTCTATCAGGAAATTAAAATAATGGCTAGCTATTGTACCCCCAACAACTTCAATGAGAGATCAATTGAATTTATAAGTATTTGTAAGTAAATATCAAAGACCATTGAACCCAAATCAAAACATTTTGGATCAGCATTTGGTATCAGCAGTTTAATAAGAATGAAAATACATGCATGAACAGAAATAAAGCATTTTATTTTACACTTCAAAAGACTTTAGTTATTACAATAACAACTGTCTGACAAGAAAGTACGAAAGTTTTGTAATTTATTCTTTATTGTATACAAATTATTTAAAAAAAAAAAGAAGTTGGAAATGTTTATTATTCTCAAAAAGTAAATTTTCAATTTATGTTGAAAAATTAAGATTTTGAGTTAAGTTTGCCAAACACATACATTGTTGCTAACAACTCATATTATTATTACCATAATATGTCTAAAGTATCTGAACATTGTAAGTTAATGTAACCTTTTGGTTTAAAACAAAACAATTATAACGACCATTTTGAATGTAGATATCACTGATTGATTTACATGTTAAACACGTGGCAACCATTTTTCTGTAACAAACATTTTTAATTTGAGTATTTCAAACTTTGTCAAATTAAGTTCTGTCTTCATTATGTCCGGGTCAAGATCCATAAGTAATTCTCCATCAACTCTAATTCTCTGAAATTTTTCCAAGTGTTTGTCTAACTTTAATAGTTTTAAGCAGTCTTGAACCTGATTACATGACATTTCAGAGAGATTATCTGGAAGATCCTCTTTGACTCTGATCCTGTGTTCTTCTGGTGTATTCCTTGGTGGAAGCTTTGGAAGAATATCTTTCTTTGAACACTTATTTGTTGTATTCAATTGTTGATAATCAATCTTATCATAATCATAAGCATCATCATCATCTTCCTCAGTGACCTCTAAATATTCATCATCTTTATTACTGTCCTCTGAAAAGTCAGTGACCTCTAAATATTCATCATCTTTTTTACTGTCCTCTAAAAAGTCAGTGACCTCTAAATATTCATCATCTTTATTACTGTCACTGCCTTCTTCATCTGCAGTTATTCCAATGGGAACCACTGGAATGTCAATAACATCTTCATATTCATCATCTTCTCTGTAAGTGCCGTTATTGCCCTCTACATCAACATCTTCATATCCATCATCATCTGTGCAAGTGTCATTATTGCCCTCTTCATCAACATCTTCATATCCATCATCTTCTCTGTAAGTGTCATTATTGCCTTTTTCATCATCTCCTCCTTCAACATCTTCATATTCATCATCGTCTCTGTAACTAATATTGTCTTCTTCATCTGTAGTTATTCCACTGGTGTCCTTTGAAATGTCATTTATATCTTCATATCCATCACTTTCACTGTTCGTGTCTGCAGTCATTTTCCTTCTGCCTTTGTGGATGTCAGTTGGCTCTAAATATCCATCATCATCTATGCAAGTGTCATTATCATCTTTTTCATGTGTATTTCTTTCTCTTGGATCTTTTTGGATGTCAATGTCTTCATATTCACTATCGTCACCTCCAACATTTGTAGTTGTACCAGTGATCTCTTTCTGAATGTAAATCTTGTTCTCATAATCTTCATCATTATAACTGCCACTCTCTTCTTCCTCATGTTGGATTTCGAGCACATCTTCATATTCATCACCACCTTTGTAACTGCCCAAATAAACCTTTTCATAATCAACATAATGTTTTTCATCTGCAAGTATTTTTTTAAGGTAGATTTCCTTTTCATAACTATCGCCAGTGTCACATGTTAGGTTTTGACTTTTTTCACCAATGATATTAGAAGCTTTGTCTATATTACGTGTGTATTTCTTGATATTTTTTCTTTTCCCTTTTGGACGACCATCTACCTTTTCAACTTGATTACATTCATCATCCTGTTGTTGGCTGGTGCATTTTTTGGGATTCTTTTGAATGTTTATTATCTTTTTATACTTAAATCGAAACCTTTTTTTCTTGCCTTTTGCCTGATTATTTTTTGTATCAGGTGCATTTGAGTTTTCTTCAATCTCGATTGGCTTAACATTAACAATAGTATCTGAAAAATAAGTTTATATTGATAGATTAAAAAATTTGACTTATATCTTCTTGAATTTGGAGTGTCTTAAATGAAAAACTAAGTATAATAAATTTTTGTTCATATAACAAAACTTGTTTATTTTTAAAAACTTTATATGGATGATTAAAAATTAATTTAATTTACCAGGGTTTCCTTGGTAACTATTAAATGTCTTTTCATCGATGACACTGTGAACAACATCTTGGACATGTTCCTCAAATAAAGTTAACCGATCATCCGAACCATCTCCTATCATAAGTGCAACCTGCAGACTTAAGTTACTGCACTCAGTTGGAATACACTCAAATATCTTTTTTATACCACTATCTGAAAAATATTAAAGATTGAAACCACATTTTCGTGTTTATTCATGTCACACATGTTGTAGGCATTAGTTGTTTAGGAGCATTTCAAAAACTAGTGAAACTAATCCATGGTTGACCACCCATTGAACTAGAAAACTATGTTACCTTCTGAAATACACGTTCCCATTAAGTATTTCATCAAGTCTTTTTGTTTGATTGTAAGATTTCTGTTCTGTGACATTAAATCAGGCAATCTGGTATGTTGGTTGCTGTTAACTTTCACTTTAAGTGGAAGTTCCAAATCTTCATGTAGCAAGACATTTGACTCTGTTTTCAAAATACAAATACAAGTATTAACATCCTGGTATCTTTTTTAAAGAAATTATATAATACATGATGATTTCAATAGAATGTTGACTAACCTTCTTGTATGTCGTCTGCAGTCAAAAAGTTAATTTCAGAGTTGATTGGGATACTGAACTCATTTCCGCCTTCATCGTAAGCCAAAAATCTCAACTGCTCTTTGACGTTATGTAAATATAATACCTGTAGTAAATTTAAAAACATATGATGTAAATATGGATTTGTAATATGAATGTAATTGTTCTTAATGTCTGAGATATGAGAATGGCAGCCATCATCTACATTTCATTTTGAAGTCTATATTACTTTAGAAATTTGATAATAAAGTCATACTGGAGTAAAATTATAAATACTGCAGTTTTAAAATTATATCTTACTTGGCCTGTACTGTAGTACCCTTGTATGCTGTCTGCAATTTTAACAATTATAGGAAAAGATTTCTTCTTCTTAGCCAACTCACTTGGTGTATACCACTTGATTGACCACTTTACAGTTGTAAGTTCTTTCTTAATCTTCTCCATAATTTCAAATTGCCATTTCCCCATCAATTGTCACATAGTAAATTTACTGGTTTGTATGGTATGACTTGACTACAGCCAAATCAAAATGTTTGCAATCAGCATTTGGCGGATATGAATGCATGCATGAAACTATCATACTTAAACTTAAACTGAATTTAACAGGATAAAAACAATGTGCTATAAGGAAGTATTAACATCTGATCTTGGAGACAAAAATAGGTTTGTTGGAAGTGGAAGTATAAAACAAGTACACATACGTACGTATATATATAGTGTATCTGTGGTTTGATGTATGATATGATTCCTTGTACTACGTTTTTTCATTATATAAGCAAAAATATATTTGACGTACAGAACTAGGAAATGTTTGTTTTTATTAGGACATTTTACTTTTGTATCATACACAAAAACATTCTAAAATAATAAATAAAATCATAACCAAAAAAATATAATAACAAAAAATACAGACTCGGACTTCATACAAATGTTGATAGTCTATGTAGACACTTTAATCTTTTCTGAAGCACATTTTTGAAGTAATATTATATTCTATTCTTTGTTCAAAAAGAATCATTGAGTTTTTCATACTAATGTTTAAGACTATACGATAGAACCATTTTTCAATATATAGAAATATATCAAAGAGGATCGGGGAAAATAAGTCAGATTAATCATTAATAACAATGTATATAACAATACTGTACATTTATAAGGCATTCTACTTAACCTAAAAATATGTGGCAACAATTTGTCCTTGACCAATTTAGAATATATAGAACAGTATTTTGTAGAAGATATATTTGTTCTTTATAAATTTAAACAATATGCCAATAAATTATTACTTAATTTTATAAATGTTTAAAGTTACAATAAGATACAATCTTGAATTAACATCATCATTTATACATATTAAACTTGTGGCAACCATTTATTCTTAATAAACAATTCTAATTTGACAATTTCAAACTTTGTCAAATTAAGTTCTGTCTTCATTATGTGCTCGTCAAGACTCATAAGTAATTCTCCGTCAATCCCAACTTCCTGAAAATCTTTAACATGTTTGTCCAACTTTAGAAGTTTTAGGCAGTCTTGGACCTGATTACATGTCATTTGAGAGAGATTATCTGGAAGATCCTGCTCTCCTCTGATTCTGTGTTCTTCTTGAAGCATACTTTCTTTTGCTACAGTGGCTTTTGATGCCTTGTTCCTTGGAGGAGGGTGAGGAGACTGACATTGCTTAGTTCTTTGAACATTGCCATTAACATAAAATGGATCAGGTTTGTTAATTTCCTGCTCTCTTCTGATTCTGTGTTCTTCTTGAAGAATACTTTCTTTTGCTACAGCGGCTTTTGATTCCTTGTTCCGTGGAGGAGGTTGAGGAAACTGACATTGCTTACTTCTTTGAACATTGCCATTAACATAAAATGATCCTGTGTTCTTCTGATGTATTCCTTGGTGGAAGCTTTGGAAGAATGTCTTTCTTTGAACACTTATTTTTTTTATTCAGTTGTTGATAATCAATCTTATCATAATCATAAGCATCATCATCTTCATCAGTGACCTCTAAATATTCATCATCTTTATTACTGTCATTGCTTTCTTCATCTGCAGTTATTCCAATGGGAACCACTGGAATGTCAATAACATCTTCATATTCATCATCTTCTCTGTAAGTGTCATTATTGGCTTCTTCATCTGCAGTTATTTCTCTGGGGTCCTCTGAATTGTCAATTACATCTTCATATCCACCATCTTCTCTGTAAGTGTCATTATTGCCTTCTTCATCAACATCTTCATATCCATCATCTTCTCTGTAAGTGTCATTATTGCCTTCTTCATCTGCATCTGTCATTTCCATTGGGCCTTTTTTGATGTCAGTTACTTCTAAATATCCATCACCATCTTCTATGTGAGTATTACCTTCTTCATCTGTCATTATTTCTCTTGGATCTTTTTGGATGTCAACATCTTCATTTTCAGTATCGTCTTTGTAACTATCTACATCTTTAGTTATACTACTACTAGTGATGTCCTTCCGAAGGTAAATTTTGTTCTCATAATCTCCATCATTATAACTGTTACCCTCTTCTTCCTTACTAGAGTCATGTTGGATTTCAAGTACATCTTCATAATCATGACCATTGTAACTGCCCACATAAACATCTTCATAATCAACATAATGTTTTCTGTTTGCAAGCTTTTTTGTTTCATATGTTAGGTTTTGACTTTTTTCCCCAATGATATTAGAACCTTTGTCTATATTAGGTGTGTATTTCTTGACATGTCTTTTCCCTTTTGGACGACCATCTATCTTTTCAACTTTACTACAAACATCATCCTGTTGTTGGCTGGTGCATTTTTGGGGATTCTTTTGGATGTTCATTATCTTTTTATACTTTAATCGAAACCTTTTTTTCTTGCCTTTTGCCTGATTATTTTTTGTATCGGGTTTACTGACCTGTGGTGCATTTGAGCTTTCTTCAATCTCGATTGACTTAAAATTAACAATAGTATCTGAAAATGAATTAAATTATATTGATAGGTTAGAAAATGACTTGACATATATCTTCTTGGATTTGAAGTGTCTTAAATGAAAAACTAATTAAATTTTGTTCAAATAACAAAACTTGCTTATTTTTATAAACTTTATATGGATGATTAAAAATTAATTTACTTTGATTTCCTGGATAACTGTTATATGTACTTTCATCGATGAGACTGTGAACAACATCTTGAACATGTTCCTCAAATAAAATTAACTGATCATCCGTACCATCTCTTATCATAAGTACAACCTGCAGACTTAAGTTACTGCACTCAGTTGGAAAAGACTCAATTAACCTTTTTTTACCACTATCTGAAAAAAAATTCAATATTTGAATTGATTCAATATCTTGAATTAACATTTTTAAACAGTCAGTAGAACATTGTTTCCTACTCATACCCCATTAGGAATAATCAAATATGTAAAATTATGTTATATAGTATTTCATTTACTATTTTAAGTTGTGGATCTGTATTGATTTAAGTTTTTGGTATCATCAGGCAAAGAAATGATGAACCAACTAATAGTAACTCACTTGAGTTGAACTGGAAAACTACTTTACCTTCTGAAATGCATGTTCCAATTAAGTATTTCATCACATCTTTTTGTTTGATTGTAAGATTTCTGTTCTGTGACATTAAATCAGGTAATCTGGCATGTTGGTTGCTGTTAACTTTCACTTTAAGTGGGAGTTCCAAATCTTCATGTAGCAAGACACTTGACTCTGTTTTTTTTATAGAAAGGTTATTTGTTATCTTGGTTTAGTTATCTTGGTTTAGTTTTAAAAAATTATGTAATATGACGATTTCCATAGAATGTTGACTAACCTTCTTGTATGTCTGCAGTCACCAAGTTAATATCAGAGTTGATTGGGATACTGAACTCATTACATTCTTCATCGTAAGCCAAAAACCTCAGCTGCTCTTTGACGCTATGTAAATATACTACCTGTAGTAAATTTAAAAACATGTGCTGTAGATATGGATTTTAAAATGTAATGGTTCTTAATGTCTGAACTAGAGTGAAATAATAACTACTGCAGTTATTTTAAATTATATCTTACTTGGCCTGTGTTGTAGTCCTCTTGTAAACTGTCTGCGATTTTAACAATTATAGGAAAAGATTTCTTCTTCTTAGCCAACTCACTTGGTGTATACCACTTGATTGACCACTTTACAGTTGTAAGTTCTTTCTTAATCTTCTCCATAATTTCAAATTGCCATTTTCCCATCAATTGTCAAATAGTAAATTTACTGGTTTGTATGGTATGACTTGACTACAGCCAAATCAAAATGTTTGCAATCAGCATTTGCATGAAACTATCATACTTAAACTTAAACTGAATTTAACAGGATAAAACAATGTGATGTAAGGAAGTCTGTTTATTTGGAAATGGAAGTATAAAATAAATACAAAATATATTTGACGTAGAAAAATAGGAAATGTTTGTTTTTTTTAGTACATTTTACGTTTGTATCATACACAAAGCATGCAAAATAATAAATATAATAATAACAATTATAAGTATTATTATAATCTACTCTTTATTGTTCAACAAGCATCATTGAATTGAGTTGTTGATACAGTTCTCATGTTTAGGATTATACGATAGAACAATTTTTCAATATAGAAATATATCAAAGAGGATGGGGAAAATAAGTCAGAAGACTTATATAAATATTAATCATTAATAACAATGTATATAACAATACTGTACATTTGTAAGGCATTCTACTTAACCTAAAAATATGTTTTTTTTTGTATTAATATTTGTCCTCAGTGAGGAAATTCGGATTAGGCCCTCCACGGACCCACGGCAGCCAGCAGTGCAGCGCCTACCAGAATTAGCGCCTACATTTATAAGGCATTCTATTTTAAAAATAGGTGAAAACTATTTTTTCTTGACCTATTTAGAATATATAGAACAGTATTTTGTAGAAGATATATTTGTTCTTTATAAATTTAAACAATATGCCAATAAATTATTACTTAATTTTATAAATGTTTAATTTTAAAAAGATTTTACAAAGTTACAATAATATACAATCTTGAATTAACATCATCATTTATACATATTAAACTTGTGGCAACCATTTATTCTTCATAAACAATTCTAATTTGACAATTTCAAACTTTGTCAAATTAAGTTCTGTTTTCATTATGTGCTCGTCAAGACTCATAAGTAATTCTCCGTCAATCCCAACTTCCTGAAAATCTTTAACATGTTTGTCCAACTTTAGAAGTTTTAAGCAGTCTTGGACCTGATTACATGTCATGTCAGAGAGATTATCTGGAAGATCCTCATTAGTTCTGATTCTGTGTTCTTCTGGTGTATTTCTTGGTGGAAGCTTTGGAAGAATTTGATGCATTAAACTAGTTGGTTTATCAATCTTATCATCATGGACATCTTTGTCTCCATTGGGTTGTTCCAGAACTTCATTACCTCTGTCATGTGCAGTTTCTTCACTGGGGATGTCAATTATTTCTTCATAATAATCATTATAACTGCCTTCACCAACCTCTTCATAATCTGCATCATCAATGGTTCTTTCTTTATTTTTTGTTCTTGTGTGTTTTTTTTGGTCCTGCCGGTATATTTTCATTTCATAACTATGATTATTGTCATATTTTAGGCATTGGCTGCTCTCACCAATGATATTACAAGATTTGTCTATATTAGCTGAGCATTTCTTGACATGTCTTTTCCCTTTTCTTTTTGATCGAAAACTTGTTTTCTTTACTTTTGCTCGATTTGTTACCATTGTCGAAGCTTTATTGTCATCATGTGGTTCATTTGTGCTATCTTCAATCTTCAGTAAGTTTTGCTGAGCATTGATAATAATATCTGAAGATTATTTAAAAACATATCTTTAATTTGTGATTATTACTGTAAACTAAAAACATATATTTCTTGTATTTATACAGTGCACATATTCATTCATGAAATTTAATTTTATCAAAATAATATCTACTTATATTAGATATATTGATGTATAATATTTTTACCAGGGTTTCCATGATAACTGTTAAATGTACTTTCTTCGATGACACTGTGAACAACATCTTGAACATGTTCCTCAAATAAAGTTAAACAACCATCTCCTATCATAAGTGGAACTTGTAGACTTAAGCTACTGCACTCAGTTGGAATACACTCAATAAATTGTTCAGCATCTGTAATAAAAACAAGATTCAAAATCTTGAATTAAATTTTGTTGAACTTTTATGTTATTTGTGCGAAACTGACTCATCAAAGCATTAGTTGTTTTAGCAATTTTGGTATTATCTGGCAAAGTAATGGACCAGTGACTAATTAAACTAGAAATTTGGTACCTTCTGAAATGCATGTTCCTATTAAGTATTTCATCAAGCCTTTTTGTTTGATCTCAAGACTTGTTTTCGGTGACATTAAATCAGGTAATCTGGCATGTTGGTTGCTGTTAACTTTCACTCTAAGTGGAAGTTTCAAATCTTCATGTAGCAAAACACTTGACTCTGTTTTCAAAATAAAAAAAGTTGTAAAATCGGTTGTATAACTGTATCTTATTGTTAGTATAAGTTTTGCAATTTTTTTGTGTTCATGGATGGATTGATTATTATATTTCATATAAATTTATTTGAATTTTTTTGTATTTGAACTAACCTTCTTGTATGTCTCGATTTACAAAGTTAATTTCAGAGTTGATTGGGATACTGAACTCATTTCCTTTTTTATCGTAGGCCAAAAATCTCAACTGCTCTTTGACACTGTGTAAATACAATACCTACAGTAACCAGGAAAACTAGAATTTAATTTGTCACTTTGACGAATTATAGGTGATCATTTTTATCAATTTAATGAAATTAACATTTTTTAAACATGCACGTACGTTAACATACCATCGTAAAAAGTTGATGTACGCCATCCTATGACATGATGCATATACACTTATAGCGCTGAGTTGTGCCTATTATGTGTCATATACAATATGTACAGTATATACTGTATATCTATATACAGTGTAGCATAGGTAAAATTATGGGACCCACATCATGTTCTAATTTTTTGGTATAATGGAATTATCAAAATAAATTCGAAGATGACAATTTCGAAAGATGTGTGCTCTTTGAAATTTGTATAACTTCGACTAAAGAAATTTAAAAACTACGTTTTAACTTCAACTGGCCATATGATAACATCACATCATCCGATAGGCTTAATTTTTATATGAATTCATATCTACATTTCATCAGCTTTCATAATAAGTTATAATCTTGAAGGTCACCTTTAATTCTGAAGAGCTATAAGATATTCAAATATATGGTGTAGCTGAAATTACACGACCTAGTTTATTCAAGTTTTCACGCGTGATGACGTCATCAAAATAAAAATGTTGACAACTCATGAGAAAGATAATTAATTGAGCAAGCACATACTAAAATTTGTGCGAAAATTGGGTTCAAATAACGGAGATTCCCTCTATTGAATGTGATAACCCACACAAAAAGATAAAAATTACTATTTTTTTAATGGAAGTGGCCATTTGATGACGTCATACCATTTTGTACGTCTAATGTGTATATACATTTATATCTACAACTTATTGGCTTCCATATTAAGTTAAAAAAATTAGGGGTCATCTTCCATTCTGAAGAGTTATATTCATTTTAAAAAGGCCCTACTTTTTACAATTTTTAGCACTTTTGTACAATTAATGTGCGCATTTTGTCATTTTTAACGTGCTCGTATAGCGTTATTTTAAGTCGGAACTGACTCAAATTTGGTGAATGTACTAAGGATGGTGAGTAGAATGAGATTTGTAAAAAAAATTCACATTTTTTACGCTTTTTAAGTATCGCGCGCGCAAATTTTTTTTTTGCGCAGTAATTTTTTGAAACACGCAAATGGCCTCTAAATTCATGCTCTAAATTGATCAAAACTTAATTTTGAGCATTTTAAATTTTTAACGCGCGATTTCACGTGCATGACCCTACGTGCGCGTGAGTTTTTATTTGCTAATATTTTTACCCTTGACCTGAAGTTTACGTGTAGTGAATTTCATTAATATGTGATAATGAATTATGGAGATATGATTGATAATGTGATTTCGCAAAATGGCGTATAAATGACGTCACGGACGAGTGATGACGCTGGAAAGCTTATTAGGATTAAGTTATATTATTTGAAAGATATTCTGAAATTTTGGTAATCATTGACATTAAACTTTTTGAGATAATTGTTACACAAAATAGTGTACAGAAACAATAAAAAGAAAAAAAATAATAAAGATTTTATACAATAACAATAGGTGATCATTTTATTCTAAATGATCACCTAAATATTTATGTTTAGCTTAAAAATAACTATATAGCTTCCTTAAGTCTTCGCATTATGTATTAACTTCAGCAAAATATTGAAGTTGTAATCAGTAAAATGACAAAATAGTTACTGTATTTAAAGAAAGTCTTACTTGGCCTCTACTATAGTCTTCATAGAATCTGTCACTCAGTACACTGTTGGCGATTTTTACAACAATCGGAAAAGATTTTTTCTTCTCAGCTAACTCGCTTGGTATATAGCACTTTCTTGACCATTTAACAGTTCTTAGCTCTTTACTTATAATCTCCATACTTTCTATCAGGAAATTGAAATGAGAAATCATTGAATTTAAAAGTGTTTGTTTTAGTTATCATTTGATATTTTATAACCCTTGAAAACTATTTATTTTCATACTTTCTTTTCTTTCATAAAGTTTAAATAGGCTATCAGTAACTATCAGTGTCAAAGTTTACACCGCATGCGTCTATTACATGTGTAAATTGTAAAGTCCAAACGCCCTATGTGATAGAAGGAAGTAATTGGTTTAAATGTTCTTAAATTTTCTTAGTGCAAAATACAACATGTGCTTTCATCTTGAATCTTGAGTGAGTGAGTGAGTGGCCGAGCGGTTAAGACAGTTGAACCGTAATTACATAGTCATAACATCGGCAAGGGTTCGAGGCTCACTCACTCCATGGTTCTGGTGATAGAACGAGTCTTCTCGGATAAGGACTATAAACCGTAGGTCCAGTTTACACAACTAGCTCGTGTGCACTTTAAAGAACCTAGTACATCTTTCAAGATTAGTAGGGGGTTACCCCGGTGTATTAGTACATCACAGCCACTGATCACCAACTGGGCCCTCTGGGAGACCAGTCTTTGACTGAAGAGGTCACCCAGTATAAAGATAAACTAACAAAAAACTAATAATTTTGTAAAATTCTGAAAGTAATTGCCAACGTTGAGTTGCATTTAGATATCAAGTTGAATCAGACACTGAGTCATGTTGTAGCACCTGAACTGGCAAATTTAGGTTTGGACCAAGAGCCAGCTCCTAAGTGTAAAAGGACTTTATAAAAAGCATAAAAGGAACACAAAATAATTTTTTTATTTGATACTAACGCCCGTATTCTTAAACCGGACTTTAGTCGTAGTTCGAGCTAAAACTTTAAAAATGACGTCATTTTAATTCATAAACCGAACTTCAACTAAATCACCGACTAATTCAGGCCAACCTTGACTAAATTGAGATGGATTTTGATTGATTGTTTTAGTCCTGGAGGGGGCAGACTAAATGGTTTTTTAACGATGTTTATGAAAAACGTAACAGTCATTGAGTTGTTATATTGGCCAGATATTGAAGAATGAAATATCTATTTTTATATTAGCTTAATTACATATACATTGGTATAAGTTATAATAATGAAAATCATATTTATTTACAACCGTATACAAATTACATTTTCTTCGCAAGTCCGACTTGAACTACGTCACGCCATAGCGACTGGCAGAGGCGGAAATTCACCACGCACGCGATGGAATGTTTAGGGGACCTAGCGCTTTCTTGTCACATTATGAAGTGCGTGGTTCGTCGCGATCATACTTTGTTGGTGGCCTAGAAAATATAAAAGTTACCGTACCGCCATGGTTCCTAATTATATTTTGAAGGTTTTGTTTGTTGTTAATCAAAAGTACTTCACTGTTAAATTAATACTGATCTTGTTCTAATAATTAATGATTAACATTATTAATATAGTCCTGATGCGTAAAAAGTTTTGTAAGAAAATGGAAAGTAATATCAATGCGCAAAATTTCGTCTGCTCCTCAAATACTCTTTTGTCATTGGCCAATTTATAGCCTTTGTTACCCAGACGTGTGCAACTCCCTTTGCAAAAAAACCGTATACGAACGTATACGATTTACATACGTTTCGTATATGTTTCGTATAGGAAGTCCACTTCGTATACGAAACGTATACGTCAATTCGGAAGTTCCTGCCCGCATAATAAACACATACGAACCGTATACGATCATTTATAAACAATTTCCTAATTATACGCTCCGTATACGATCCGTATATGATCCGTATACGACGACGCGTGTATACAAACTGCATCGTATTACCAAGCGAAAAGGGACTGTCCCTCTTTTTACAAGACGACGATAGCATACGTTTACGATCGCAGGAGCATCTTGACTTCAATAATTAATGTACAATTTGGGTTTTTTTTCAGTCGGTATATGTACATTAAATTCCCTATGATGATTTAGTTCATAGTTTTCGCGAATGAAAATTTGGTGCTGTATTTTACTAGACGTTGTTTTTCTAGCAAGCATAAAAACCCACCCAGGCTGTTCTGTCTTGTTTATCCCCTCTGCTATTTCTTTACCTTTTGTATGTTCCATTAATAAGTGAATCACACAAAATGTGCTGTTATTAATTTGAAAGTGCTTTAAATAATATTAATGTACTTGGAAATAAATAAGTAAATATTAAATTGGGCCCGCAGTATATTAAATTTAAAACGAGTAAGTAAAATCCATAAATTACGATTTAATAAAAATGTAGAATACATGTGGCTCCCTATTATATATATGGAATGATCCAAATAAATTCGCCCAAAACGTGCCTGTGTTATGTGCGCTGCATGCATGCATCACATGGATGGATCAGATTTCATTCATTTTCAATCATCATTGATTTTTTGGCTACGGGTTTTGACTCACCATAAAAAAAAAAAAATGGGATGTAGGCCTAGTTAAAGTAGGCCCAGGTATATAGTAAATTCGATGACTTCTAGCTAGCTAGGCTATAGGCATATTGTAATTGTATATATCGAATATGCAGTATATAGCTACTGCAGCAGCGCTAGTAAACTAAGAGTTAACTAGGCCTGGGGAAAATACGCGAAGGAAAAGAGTCTGTGGTACACTCATTGTGAAAATAAGCTAGCTAGCTTTCCCCCATATATTAGATTTGGTTATATTGTATTATTTTAATAACCTACTCTAGCTAGTAGTATATCAACAACGGTGAAATGGAAATACGATGCATTATGGATATCATCGTTGCAGAGTTAGGGGGTGCCAACAAAACATTCAACAGCCAGAAATACAAAAAAGAAGCTCCGACGTTTTTATTTAGAGCATTTTACTATTTTAGGCATACAGAACTAATTGCTGTAAATTTCCTAGAGTTGTCACTGATAAATACAATAACCTACATATAACTTAAAAAATCCAAATGATAAATTGTACGCGAACGCAGTAAAACCAACCAGTTAAATGTTTGTTAAATAATTATTTTACATCTCCCTCGTAAAATGGTACCCTACGCCCCCATTTTTATGCCTCCATCATTGATAAGCCCCCTCTGTACACACGCCTGCCGGCTATTTGTTTATCATTTTAATGAATGTAAGTACGAGTCTAACTCCAAATAAAGATATAGAACACATTTTAAGAATTCAAAGTGTTGATCTTTTTTAAGAATCTGATATATACCATGAATCATCTTTTTACATAATATACAGCATAAGCATGTACAATCTAATTTAATTGTCACACAATTGAATTAACAAAGGACAAGGATTTCAAATAAACTGTTACAAATAAACAATTATTAATGAAATAGTTGGGGTATTGTTGGGTCCATGGGAAATCAACAATGTTTAGTAGACTTATTTAATTTGTTATTTAAAGTTGAGGGTAGTTATTTTTTAAACAATTATTGGAATACAGTACCATGAAAATAAAGAAAGATATGTTTTATGATTTATTTATCACCAAGCAGAAATAATGAAAGCAATTCAATCTCTGTTCGCTACTGGGAATAAATTGAGATTCGATATAATTGTATTTACTATCACCACTAATTAATTGTGTTTTTTTTTATTCATATATAATTCATAATTCATACAATTTATATATATTCAAAATCCGAATGTATTCATCGTTAAATAATAATTATTATAATGACCTTACTTCTGTTTTGGGTCATGGTTTTCCTCTTCGGCATTATTTGCCGAATTATTGTTACTCCATCTCCATTGCTACGACACACGTCGCGGAATAATATCGCTTAACATAACGATGTAATTTGACCACCCAAAGCTCGCACGTGGCGTGACGAATTGAGAACGACGAACCCGATGATTCACCCGATGATATGCATGATTGGCCACCAGGGAGCCGAGTCGACCACGAGTTGGAACTGTAGGCAACCGAGCGACGCTCGGTCGTCGTCGGCGGCTGCACTTACTGACCTCTGTCATTTTTTATAAAGGAAAACTGCAAACAACATCGTCGATTTGTGAAAATGGCCCCTTGTTTTTTCTAGGCCTACCTAATAGTATACCTGTTTAGCGTACTTTATTTACTTGCGAAAAACGTTGCTTGAATTTTATCGGTAGCCTAGGCTATCTAATAAATATAGAAATAAATATGATCTTATGTTCTAGCTCCTACTACTTATTAATACTACTAGAGGCCTATCTAATGGCTGGTGCTCGCTAGAGGCCTAGCCTAGCCCTAGCTAGCTAGGCCAGAGCCTACGTACGTATTTGTTGTAATGACAATTTAAATGTTTTATTTAGCTCTATTCTACTCATTACTGCTATTATAATTTATAAAATGGCCTAGTTTGTTCGTATATGATTCGTATACGTCCCGTATACGATATTCTTATCATGAATAAACAACGTATACGTTACGTATGCTAAACGTATACGACGCCAACTCTTTGTGGAGCAACAGAGTGGAAATAATGTAAACAGTGAAATCGTATACGATCCGTATACGTCGTATACGTTTTCAGCGTATACGGATCGTATACGGCTTTTTTGCAAAGGGCTCGACTAAAAGCTTGACTTCATTAAGTCGAACTGCAAACTTCGACTACTTCGTTTATGAATCGAATTTGAAGTAATAGCTCGAACTACGACTTTTTCAAGTCGAACTTTGAACTACGACTAAAGTCCGGTTGAAGAATGCGGGCGTAAGTAATGAATGGTCAAGCGATAAAAGTTTAAAGTTAAATGTTGTGTTTTATTTTTTATTGTTTTAAAATAATCATTGAATCGGGTTGAACAATAGTATTTACACTAATAAGTTGGACACTTTTTCAATTGTCATTAAAAATATCTTGACTTTCGTCTATTTCCTTCTGGAGATTATTGATGTAATTTTACTTTTTGAGTTAATGTTGTTTACCTAAAAGCTAATTATGCAATAAATTGCTATTACTGAGTTGTTATTTTCATAAATTGATTAAAAGTTATTAATAACTGTTTTGTTAATGAAGAATTATCAAAATTAATGATTTATTTATTCAACTTGAGGTAACCATTTTTTGTTAATTAACATTTCTAATTTGAGTATTTCTAACTCTTTCAAATTAAGTTCTGTCTTCATGATGTTCTGGTCAAGACTCATAAGTAGGTTTCCGTCAATTCCAATTTCCTGAAAATCTTGCACATGTTTGTCCAACTTCATAAGTTTTAAGCAGTCTTGGACCTGATTACATGTCATGTCAGAGAGATTATCTGGAAGATCCTGCTTTCCTTTGATTCTGTGTTCTCCTTGAGGTGTATTTACTTGTATTACTTTAGATTTGGTTGTAGATTTTGTATTTGTTGATGTCATATTTCTTGGTGGAAGCTTTGGACGAATGTCTTGGTGTGTAGTTTGAACACTATCAAGACCTAGTGATGTATTGCCTATACCTTCCTTATTTTGAGATGAGCTTGATGTAGTTTGGTCATATTTACTAGGATTTACCGTGCAATAACCATCTAGCAATTTAATTTTGTTATTATTTGTAACTTCATAATAATTTTCATTATCGCTGTTATTGGTTCTGGTGTCCTCCTGAGTGTGAATTCTTCTTTCATAAGAATTGTCATCGTCACATCTATCTCTATTTGTCAGTTTTAAATCATCAGTGTAATTTTCATCATCTTCATCTTGAAGTCTTTCATACTGGTTCCCCTGGAGGTATATGCTATTTTCATAATTAGCATCAATGCTTTCATTTTGAACCTCAAGTAGGCATTTATGATGATATCTGAAAGTTTTAAAATAAATATTTATTGCCAACACATGAAACAACAGTACAATCTGACAATGAACATAATAAATAAATATTCAATTAGTTCTGTTTTAGTAAAACAATAAATTTTTGTTTCCATTTGAAACATGATTAATTTACCTGGGTTGCCTTGATAACTGTTAAATGTACTTTCATCGATGACACGTTGAACAACATTTTGGACATGTTTCTCAAATAAGGTTAAACGATCATCCATACCATCTCCTATGTTCAGTGCAACACTTAAACCTAAGTTACTGCTTTCAGCTGGGATACACTCGATGGCCTTTACAAAGACATCTATAAACCAAAATAGTTGAACAAATTTTGTAAAACTAGTTCATATACAGTATTATTCAATTTATATTTGAAATAAAACATTGTTATTTTACCTTCTGACATACATACAGCCATTAGGTATTTCATCAAGCCCTTTTGTTTTATTGTCAAAACTGTATTGTTCTTTCTCCGCAACAAATCAGGTAATCTTTCACATTGATCAGAATCAAATTTGAATTTTATTTCAACTGGAAGCTGTAGGTGTTCATGTAGAATCAAGTCTGTTTTTCAAAATAAAATTGATTTTTATTTATTTTTATTATTAAGTCCTTGCAATTTTTTCTGTTTGTTTACCACCTCTTACTAATACATAGATTGGTATTTCCAATACAAATTTAATTGTTTCAATCTTTATTTTATTTATTTTATTTCCAAACCCAACCAACAGCAAAATAAATTTGCCAATAACAGGAGGGAGGGAGCTCAATAATTTGTGCCATACATATACATACACTATTTATAATGCACCTTATCAACACATTTCAAGGAGCATTACAGATAACTAAAACTATAAAATGTTCTGAAAAAAGTGAGATTTTAACTGAATATGATATTATATGCCTCACAAAAATGCTGTGGAAGTATCTTTCACATATGGGGGCCATCAACATGAAAGGATCCCTGTGGCACTGATTTGTCAAATGAAGGAGGAGTTGGGTATATATAAAGAGAGGATCGGAGCAAGTACTTTTAGTGTGTATAAAGTGCTGACAGCCTAATGATAATTCTAACCTTCTTGAGTATCTGCAGTTTCCAAGCCAATATCAGAGTTGATTGGGATACTGAACTCATTGCCTTCTTCATCGTAAGCCAAAAATCTCAACTGCTCTTTGATGCTATGTAAATATAACGCCTGTACAAAAAGAACAATTTATAATTGTTATTAGCTGTAGAGCTATATGCAGTTAGGTACTGGCCTATAGTAAATGCAATTAAAAAGTCAAGCGTCAGTTGATTGTTTTGATAGTATTCAGTGCAAACTATAATGTCTTACTTGTCCTGAACTGTAATCCTCGTAAAATCTGTCCCCAAGTTTACTGCTTGAGATTTTGACAATTATGGGAAAAGAGTTCTTCATCTTGGCCAAATCACTTGGTGTATACAACTTGCTTGACCAGGTAATGGTCTTAAATTCTTCAATTAATTTCTCCATACCTTTTAAAGTAATTGTAGTAGTTAGTTCAACAAAAATATACAGTACATTGTGTGCACCATTATATACCTTATCATTGTCGTGGCGATTTGTTTATTAAAACAACCAAGAATAAAAATGATCGGTTTTAGAGGTATGCATGTGAGTAAAACTCTTTGATTTGTTCACTAGAGCAAACAAGTTTATAATAAAAGATTATTATTATATTAGTTTAAACACAAAAGCATAATGTAAACAAGTATAAATACTGTATTCTTTATGCTGAGTTTCTGTTGATTGATTAAGGTGCTTGCCTACTGATTCCAGGGTCATGGTTCAAATCCTGTCAGATGTCAGGACTTTCATGAAAAACAAAAACAACTGAAAGACCTACAATAAGACTCTGTGTCTGTGTATATATTTGTTGCCATCTTTTAGGTTATCCTTTGCAATATTCCTAAATTGAAAATAAAACAAGAAATATTTCTTTAAACAGCACTCAACATTTTGACTAATATTTGTAATTATTGTTCTTTCTTCAGATATACTGATTTATTATATCAATTTTTTTTGTTTAACAATCATATCAGTAGTAAATATTTTGTGTAAATATAGTCTGATCTACTGTACAGAACAAAAACATAATCATAAACTAAACTACAGTAGGCCTATATTTCATTTCATTATTTATTTGGTCTATTTGAGTATACATAACAAAAAAAAAATGAAATTGGGGAGACCAGGGTCAACCTAAGTGAACTATATGAACTATATGTACATATTCCAGGGTAGAAACAAACTCCCTAGACCCAGCCACATACTATAGGTCTACAGGCCTAGGCCTATTACCTAGGGATAACGATGCAACATTAATAGCATACATTAACAAACTCCCTAGACCCAGCCACATACTATAGATCTACAGGCCTAGGCCTATTACCTAGGGATAACGATGCAACATTAATAGCATACATTAACAAACTCCCTAGACCCAGCCACATACTATAGATCTACAGGCCTAGGCCTATTACCTAGGGATAACGATGCAACATTAATAGCATACATTGACAAACTCCCTAGACCCAGCCACATACTATAGATCTACAGGCCTAGGCCTATTACCTAGGGATAACGATGCAACATTAATAGCATACATTAACAAACTCCCTAGACCCAGCCACATACTATAGATCTACAGGCCTAGGCCTATTACCTAGGGATAACGATGCAACATTAATAGCATACATTGACAAACTCCCTAGACCCGGCCACATACTATAGATCTACAGGCCTAGGCCTATTACCTAGGGATAACGATGCAACATTAATAGCATACATTAACAAACTCCCTAGACCCAGCCACATACTATAGATCTACAGGCCTAGGCCTATTACCTAGGGATAACGATGCAACATTAATAGCATACATTGACAAACTCCCTAGACCCGGCCACATACTATAGATCTACAGGCCTAGGCCTATTACCTAGGGATAACGATGCAACATTAATAGCATACATTAACAAACTCCCTAGACCCAGCCACATACTATAGATCTACAGGCCTAGGCCTATTACCTAGGGATAACGATGCAACATTAATAGCATACATTGACAAACTCCCTAGACCCGGCCACATACTATAGGTCTACAGGCCTAGGCCTATTACCTAGGGATAACGATGAAACATTAATAGCATACATTGACAAACTCCCTAGACCCAGCCACATACTATAGATCTACAGGCCTAGGCCTATTACCTAGGGATAACGATGCAACATTAATAGCATACATTAACAAACTCCCTAGACCCAGCCACATACTATAGATCTACAGGCCTAGGCCTATTACCTAGGGATAACGATGCAACATTAATAGCATACATTGACAAACTCCCTAGACCCAGCCACATACTATAGATCTACAGGCCTAGGCCTATTACCTAGGGATAACGATGCAACATTAATAGCATACATTGACAAACTCCCTAGACCCAGCCACATACTATAGATCTACAGGCCTAGGCCTATTACCTAGGGATAACGATGCAACATTAATAGCATACATTGACAAACTCCCTAGACCCAGCCACATACTATAGATCTACAGGCCTAGGCCTATTACCTAGGGATAACGATGCAACATTAATAGCATACATTGACAAACTCCCTAGACCCAGCCACATACTATAGATCTACAGGCCTAGGCCTATTACCTAGGGATAACGATGCAACATTAATAGCATACATTAACAAACTCCCTAGACCCAGCCACATACTATAGATCTACAGGCCTAGGCCTATTACCTAGGGATAACGATGAAACATTAATAGCATACATTGACAAACTCCCTAGACCCGGCCACATACTATAGGTCTACAGGCCTAGGCCTATTACCTAGGGATAACGATGCAACATTAATAGCATACATTAACAAACTCCCTAGACCCAGCCACATACTATAGATCTACAGGCCTAGGCCTATTACCTAGGGATAACGATGAAACATTAATAGCATACATTGACAAACTCCCTAGACCCGGCCACATACTATAGATCTACAGGCCTAGGCCTATTACCTAGGGATAACGATGCAACATTAATAGCATACATTGACAAACTCCCTAGACCCAGCCACATACTATAGATCTACAGGCCTAGGCCTATTACATAGGGATAACGATGAAACATTAATAGCATACATTGACAAACTCCCTAGACCCGGCCACATACTATAGGTCTACAGGCCTAGGCCTATTACCTAGGGATAACGATGCAACATTAATAGCATACATTGACAAACTCCCTAGACCCGGCCACATACTATAGATCTACAGGCCTAGGCCTATTACCTAGGGATAACGATGAAACATTAATAGCATACATTGACAAACTCCCTAGACCCGGCCACATACTATAGATCTACAGGCCTAGGCCTATTACCTAGGGATAACGATGAAACATTAATAGCATACATTAACAAACTCCCTAGACCCAGCCACATACTATAGGTCTACAGGCCTAGGCCTATTACCTAGGGATAACGATGCAACATTAATAGCATACATTGACAAACTCCCTAGACCCAGCCACATACTATAGGTCTACAGGCCTAGGCCTATTACCTAGGGATAACGATGCAACATCAGAAATTAATAGCATACATTGCCTGTTAATATTTTGTATCAATATTAAAATAAAGAAAGAATTATGAAAATCTGACTTGTAGTTTTCGGAATATTGGGTCCAAAACATTGCCGAACGTTTTTAGCCACGAACGAAGTAAATAAATTAGCCGCGTGAAAACAAAACATCGATATACATTGATTTGCCGGTCTGGAACCATGCTGGAAAAGGTGTGAAAGACTATTATATCTAGGTCTGTCAATCCAAAAGTTGAAGTCATCCTGATTCAAATCCATACGTGATCCTCCATCAAGCTTTTTAACATGTTCTTCATATTTTCATATAGTCTTGTTTACTTTCATGACTACAAACCAACTATAATGTAGGTAAATATTCAATGTCAGAAGTTAATTCAAAGTGTACTAAACCATTTCTTTTTTTTCAGATTATCCCTAGCATTATTATGAACATTTGTTTGCATTTTATTTTTAACCACATTTTTTGTTTATATCTTACAGTTCGTCTACATTACAGTATCCGTGTTGGTAACTTTCACTACTTCATTTTTGATCTGTGAGTAAATTCCATAATTTCTTTATGAACATTTTGAATACAGTAGTATAAAAGACTTTGTTTTGTTTATTTATTTCATCAGCATAATTTACAATACGATGATACACAGCACAATACTGATTAAACAACAAATTACATTTTCAATAAAAAAAAACCAAACAAAAACATTTTTTTTTTACCTGAGATTAATTTTATTGAGTTTAGTTTATTGGTAACGAACCACATGATTATTAAATTGCAATAAATAATACAGGTCAAGTTGAAATGTTAGATTTTTGGCCAAGTAGGATTTAGTAATAAAGTAACCTTTTAAGAGGAAATTTTAAATGTAAATATGAGAATAACCTGCGACTTGCAGCTTACTGGGCTGAATTGCGCACAGTTGTGTACGACACACACACATTTTCTACTCACCTAAGTGTCCCTTCATGTCGAGTGCTGCCACCACACAACGCCTGTTTGTCTATCCACAATGACAGGGACTGAATGAACCAGTACACTGGAGTAACCCCCTACTCTGCCGAAAGATGCACTGGATTATTTAAAGTGCACACGAGCCAAATGTGTACATTGACCCCCAGTTTTAAGCTGACACTTATCTGATTTTCAAACTTAAGTCGGCTTACACTTTTAGTTAAATGCGACATGTTTTTGTAGAGTTACCGGTGGAGAACTTTTTGATGACATTGTTGCAAGAGAGTACTATAGTGAGGCTGATGCAAGCCACTGTATTCAGCAGATCATGGAGAGTGTTGAACATTGCCACAAGGCTAGTGTTATACATCGCGACTTGAAGGTATGATCTATTTATTTTTCAGCATCAGTATAAAGATCACAAACACAAGGAATGGCAAATATATAGGAATAAACATAAAGAAACAACAAACATTTAAAGATATGAAAATAAAAACAGGTTTACATTTTTGTCTTCTTGTGCTTGTAGAGGAAAGCCTGTTAGTTACATTTTAGGAACCGATATATACATGTAGTAGGCACAAATGAATAACCCTGAAACAACAAACTTTGACAGGCCTAGCAAGCCAGGAGTGGATTACCATTGCTTGTAAAACAGACTCATGTACTAGGTGTATATTTTAAATATAGTAATAATGTTTTATACTGTTTTAATTATAATCATCATTGTTGTTTGTTGTCTTTAAACAAAATATAATATACATATATAAATATTGTATACAACCTCATGAAAACCCTTTCTTGTGAACAAGTTGTTTCTGTTTTTTTAACAACAAAAAATTAAAATGAACAAAATTTATTTGTATTTTTACTGTTTATAGCCAGAGAATCTTCTGCTGGCAAGCAAAGCAAAGGGGGCCGCCGTTAAGTTGGCCGACTTTGGACTTGCTATCGAGGCTGAGAATGATAAACCTAGCTGGTATGGTGAGTACTAGCGGCCATTAGTCAATTTGAGAAATAAAAACAGGTTAAATGAAGTTATGAGAATTTACTGATCGAGATAGAATATCAAATCTTTATAAATTGTATAAACTAAACAAATGAAAATGATGTTTATTTCAGGATTTGCTGGAACCCCAGGATACCTCTCCCCAGAAGTGTTGAGAAAAGAAGCATATGGCAAGCCAGTTGACATGTGGGCTTGCGGTAAGCCAACATATTTTAGATGGATTTAAATTTTTATACTGGAACTGAACTTCCTGAAATACCAAACCCCCTTAAACCTTTTCAAATTCATTCATTTATATATGACCAGTTTTGGGACACTGTGTGTCTGTTTTTATTTTTGTAACTTTTTAATTAAAATTTAAAATGCATATTATGTATTTTTTTTGGTTGTTATTTTACTCATCACCATTATTGTTTGTTCTCCACACACAATCAAATGTATTATTATTTATAAGCACAAATGTATATATAGTGTATTATAAATCATATTGTCAAATTATTGAAACAGTGCTCATATTCAGAACATGATCTCATAATTGCGTCGAGTATAGCTCATTGGTGTAAGTTTCAAATAAGACTGAAACTTTTTCCAGAGTGTTGAATGTTTTGTAACTTATTTTCTTGTTTTTTAGGAGTTATCTTGTACATCCTTCTTGTCGGATATCCACCATTTTGGGATGAAGATCAACAGAAACTCTACAACATTATCAAACATGGCAAATATGATGTACTTTTGATTACTTTCTGTATTAATTATAATTCTAAATTGTTGTGATCAATGCATCATTTTTAAAATTACTTCAAATAAATTGTGTATAAATTTATACCCTAATGATGATACATGACCAACATGTATAAAAATAAGTTAATGTACAAGGTTCTCATATCTTAGTTCTCATAATCTTACCATTTTAATTTAAAACGTTTATACATCCAATTGTTATTCCTAAAATTGTTTTTTTTATGTTGACATACTATTTACAGAATTTCATAATATTTTGTTTTTATTAGTATCCGTCACCCGAGTGGGACACGGTTACACAAGAAGCCAAAGATCTTATAAACAGAATGCTTACTATAGAACCTAGTCGTAGAATTACTGCTTCCGAAGCGCTGAAGCATGCCTGGATTGCGGTAAGCAGTTTTGATATTATTTTATTTCCAAACCCAACCAACAGCAAAAAAAATTCGCCAATAACAATTAACATATTATGTTTGGACCTCTATAATATATTCATTTAATTCATTCATCTTTTTATTTCGGAATACCATGGTGACATTCATAGCAAAAGAGAGACAAAAAAAAATCATAAGAGCTCATACAACAAAAACAAAAATATATATATAAAGTCAATGCAACAAGGCATTTCATTGTATGTGCATTCTTGACACATTAAGAACTAATTCTTGATTAGTAATGTTTTACTTGAGGTCAATGTATATAAAAAACAACAGATCACAATAGTTCTATAAATCACAAGTTTTTTTTTGTTCCTTTAAATCTATTACCAATGTAGGTATAAAATATAATACATGATATAGTAGGTAGTTAACTATTATAATGTCAACTTAGATTCTCAATTTTAACTGGTTAGAGGTGGCCTACATACAGTAAGTAAGTTGAGTCTTCAATACAAATGATGCATAATTGTTGGCTACTACCTCTTTTTGAAATGGTACCTAAAATCTATGCAAATGTTACTTACACAGCACAGCCTAACTATAGGATACACACAATTGACAACTCAACGAACAAATTATAAAAATGACAATATTTTAAAAAGAAATTGAGCTCACCAAATTCTGTAAACTTTCACTGGCTTATGGTTCAGTAATGTATACAATACATTTCTAAATTTTTGGAAATTTATCTCAATTTTTTTCAACTTCCTTATATCCTCTTTACGTCAAAACTGTTGTTGCTAGGCAACTTCTTATGCCCCCATGTATTCATCATGATCACATTACAATAAGGTTGGCACATGGAACTTAAATTGTGCACCCGATTTTGCTCTTAAGCTCTGTCTACACTATCAAACTTTATGTGACAAAAAAGTGTGATGTGCCCAAATATGGTAGTGACATGCTTAAATATGGTGGTGATATGACATCATCATGTCCATATATAGGCACATCACATGTTTTTTTCACATAAAGTTTGATAGTGTAGACAGAGCTTAAGAAACCTAACCTACACTATACTCACATAATGCCTTTATGACCTTTATGACCTTTATGACCTTTATGACCTATAACCTGACTGAATTACTAAAACAAACATTGTTACCAATAATTGACAATTGTCTAAATTGGCTGTGTCTCAGTTTGCAGCACTTTGATTAATTGAAATGGTCATCCAAAGCACTTATGTACCAGCCAAATTAATTAAACATGCTTGAGCTTTATAACGTGTTTGAAGTTATCAAAATTAGGAGAATGTGTTCTTGAAACGCATGCCGTAGCATACCATTTACTTTAGCGATGATGATAGAATTTCTGGCTGTGATAATTTTTAAATGTGATGTAATTAATTTGGCAAATAATGCTCTCCCACAGATTCTCAGAGAGAATAAATTAGAAGAAATATTTGGTGTTGTCTAAGTATTGCTCTTGAAAAAGCATGTTGTACTCGGATCATACAGAAAGAATGTGTTGATTGGATTCAAATTAATGTTAATATTTTAATTATTGAATGTTACTTATCTATATTTCAGAATCGTGAGCGTGTCGCCTCCTCTGTTCACAGACAGCAAACCGTGGACAGTTTGAAGAAGTTCAATGCCCGGCGCAAATTAAAGGTAAGATCATATAATTGTCATCAACAAAATATTAAGTTTACTTGCAAAGGGTGTATTAAAATGGAATGGTCACCTTTATTTTTTTTTCTACAAGCATCCAAAAGCTTCCATTCAACAGGCTTTAAACTAACTAAATATTATTATGGATTTTATGTACTGGCACTATCAGACCCAGAGTAGCCTTTTTTCAAGCTTGAGGACAAATTTAAATACCTTTATTTAAACCCACCTTATATTGGAAGAAGATGAACAAATACAAATTGAAAAGAGAATTGTATTGGAAGTATGTTAAAGACCTAAAAATGTTTTTTTTTCTTTTAACTTAGGGAGCCATTCTTACTACCATGTTGGTGTCCAAGAACTTCTCTAGTGAGTATACCTAAGTTACTTATTAATTATTGTCTGAATTCATAGCAAATACATGATTGTTAAATGTGATTTGTGCATGTTGACAATGTTGTATTGACCCCTCTGATTATCAATAAATGCATGTACTATCAGACTATAATGACTATGTCATCCATGCCTGTTATGTGATCGATTGCATTCAAGTGTTTTACCCTGCCATTGCAAAAAGTAATGTCACCACCAAAAACTATGCATTTCTGTTTAGACTAGCTTAGCAGTTTTATTTTTGAAAAATGTCTTGTTTTCAACGATATTAGAGAGTTACATTTAAAATTAAATGATATATCTAGAGATATATAATTAAAATAAATGTATTTCTCTTCAGTTTTATTTTATTTTTAAATACAAAAAGTGCACATTATTTTTTATTTTATTACATTGATTACCAATAGTCTGCATTTATAGAATCTTTTAAAATTCTCTTAACTATTTTTTAACTGATTAAATATTGTTAATAATTTTTAAAACTTGGACCAATTCTTATAAGAATTTTTTGTTTGTAATTAATGCGATTGGATAGGAGGTGAGTTGGAATCGTCTAAACCATTATTTACATTTTTTCTCTCGCTCCGGCTTTTTAATCTTTGTACTGTTTGTATTAAAATTTTTTGCCATAACCAAATTTTTGGGCAATTCTCTCCTGACTTTTTTTATTTATTTACATTCAAAGATTAGTTGAAAGAATGTGTAAATAAAAATTATTTTATTGGATTGAAAACAGTGTAACTTGTGTTCTTTTATTTAAAAAATGGATATAAAAATCATAGATAATTACCAATTTATTAATGATACTATAATCATAAAACAAAACAAAAAACAAAAAGTTGTTTTTAATCCAATAATATTTTTTATTTATTTCCTGATTTCAATGTGTGTGTGCACTGTTAGTATTATGCATGGCTAAATGAATCTTCAATTTTATGGTAAGGTCGGTCTAGCGGTTTTCTGATGAACTTTGTCAGATAGTAATAAACAAACAAATCTTTTTACTTGTTTATTTTTTAAAGTAAATATTATCAAATATAATCTATTAATTTTGGTTAATTTGAATTTTTTTTTAAATACTATTACAAAATTTGATTTCTAAGAAAGAAGAAGTATTAAAAGAAAACTCAAAAGTATTACTATTAAAAGAAAAAATATATTATATATGCAAAATGAATAAGCGGCATAACCTGCTATATTATTTCAACATTAATTAACCCATTTGATGTTTTTTTTTCTATCAACTGGTATTGGAATTTTTGGTTTTGGTAGATTTACATAAATTGGAAATTAAATAGCAAAATAAGCAGATAAACGTATTTTATGACTAAATTAAAAATAAATATCATTGAGATTTGGATCAAACTTTCAAAAAGTACAGATTTTTTTTATAGATAAAATTCAATTAAGGTTTCATACACTTTTAACATGTTTATAGTAACCATGGTAACCTGGTATGTTCCCAGTATCCCAACATTTAGGTTTTGATCCAATATATTATCTTTGTTTACACAACTTATAATTTTTGCACCTTTTCTTGTGGTAAATAGTTTGTGTTTTTTTTATATTTTTATTTTCAATATATAACATCATATCTTCATATTTTACAGCCTATAATAAGCTCTGTCTACACTATCAAACTTTATGCGGCAAAAAAATGTGATGTGCCCATATATGTACATGATGATATCATATCACTACCATATTTTAGCATATTACTACCATATTTGGGTACATCACACTTTTTTGTCAAACTAGTTTGATAGTGTAAACAGAGCTTTATGAATGGTTTTTATTGCAGAATTTTTAAATTTGTCTTGATTTATATAATTTAGAATCGCATTTGAACTAAATATAGAACAAAATTGAACTTTAATTATGCACATTATTTTTTGCCATCTAAAACTGCAATATTCTTTTATTGTTTAATGCGGTTTTTAAAAATTTCAATTAAATTTCTGCATTTTTCTATGCCATCTATTTGTTTATACTTTTATTTTTATTATAATTTTTTTTTAAATACAATACAGTATATATTTAATAGTAATTCCAAATGGCTAAAAATAGTCATTTTTGTCAAGAATAATATTTGTATTAAAATAGTCTTACATAATAGAATTTATAAAATAATTGTGTAATGTGTTCTTAGTTAAATTGCACATTTAATTGAATGTGTCTTAATTTCAATGTTTTAAACATTTTTAATTTTGTATATATCTTATAATATACTGTATACATATATATCTAGTAGGTGTAACATTGTTCTTTTGTTACAATACCATGTTGTCAACAAAAAAGTACATTTCCTTTTTTTCTTATTTCTCCTAAATTTAAACATTCTAAATAATGATTTATCATACTTATTGTTTCTGTACACACGCCTAAAGCTTGGTTCCAATTTGGATGCAATGACATTTAAGATAACCCATGTTGTGATTGGTCAACTTACTTACAGTGGGCTTACGTCCTTGCATTCCGTCCAAGTGGGAATCAAGCTAACGCTAAATATTAATTATTTAAACATTTTAAGGATCCGTTTTTTTACACATACCAACAAATATTTTTGGAATAGAATTTTCATGAAAATGAAATGTACTGATTTAGACAAATAAGACTATTTAAACATGGTGTTGTAATAATAGTAACAATATTAAAATAACTTTGATCAAGCTTATAGACAGACCTTACTGATAAATGGCACTGTATGTATACACGTTTGCTTTGTTATGACTACTTGCCTGATTCATTCGTTTTCATGTTTGTCGAAACATTCACTCATTTTTTCACAGCTTTCCGGGAGAAGAGTCAGAGCCAAGGTATTTTGTTTTTTCATCGACTGATTTAATTTCTTTATTTTTCTTTCACATGTTTTGCTATTTTGGTCTTGGTTATCTCATTGTCACTTAGACAACATTGTTTGGTACATTGGATGCTAATACCGGTACTTGCTGTTACTGTAATAACCAATGAGAAATGCCCATATTAATAACCAATGAGAAATTCCCATATTAATAACCAATGAGAAATGCCCATATTAATAACCAATGAGAAATTCCCATATTAATAACCAATGAGAAATTCCCATATTAATAACCAATGGGAAATTCCCATATTTATTTCCCATGCGAAGGAGATTATTACACAGTATTGAAAAAATCAACACTATGTACTGCCCTCTATCCTCCCTTACGCTGGTTCACACAACGCAAGGATGTAAATACACCGTAAGTAATTTGACCAATAATGATGCGATGGATCACCTGAACTGTCTCTAGCGTTTGGCCAACTCACTTGAGTTGCACCCACGTCGTCATGTTGCGTCCAAGTGAGAACTAATCTTTACATAATATTGGTGGTAGTAGTCTCGTGCTGAATTATTTTTCATTAACAAACAGTGCTTCAAAATCAATATTGTTGATTGATAATTAGCATACAGTACCAGGTGTAGCATCTATATGTTTCAAATGATATTGTTCACATGGGTTTGTTTCAGCTTCTTATTATTATTTAGCATTAAAACATCTGCTTGAAATGCCACCTTGCTTTTAGTTTCTCCATTTTAGCTTTATCATTTACATCATAAAGACTCTATAGCAGCTCTTCTATCTTAGCAACCCTACGTTGAAAATAAACTGTTGACTTATTTTTATTTTCTAATTAAAATATTGGATTCAATTAATTCTATGATTTGGAAAGTGATTTCATTTTAATAGAAAATACATTCTTCTCAACAGTTTATTTTCTTTTAATGATAAAATTTATATAATTATTGATATGGTATCTTTGGTATGTTAATAGTCATTTTTTACATATAATTAGAATTGTTTATTTTTCTATCTGTGCACTTCCCAATGAAAACATGAGAAATATGCATTTCCAGTGATCTTGCAAAAACCTATTGATTGACCTTGTTTAGTAGCAAACTTGATGACCTATGACATGACCTATGTGAATATAGGTATATTAGGCTGGGCTCAAAGCACACGATAACAACTAATAAATTCTATTCTAAAGTTTATTTTTATTTTTTTGTCATTTTCTGCGTAGAATAGTTGTATATTTATTTCCTTTTGGTTATTTGGACCAACAAAATCAATAGTCATAATATATATTTTTAAAAGTTGTTGAGCTGGAAAACTGGAAAACAATACTATGATATTTTATATATTATTCTTTGTATATCATTTACAGTTCTATTTACTATACCTTTGAGCCTAGCCTAGTATTAGGTTTATATTTCATTATAGATATGTATGTAATATACATAAGTAACATAAATCATATGCAATTATTATGTTTGTGTATATGTTCATGTTTGTAGAGATGTACATTATAGTAGTTGTACTTCTACACATTTTTCTTTCCTTTATCAATACCTTTTTAACATTCTTCAATGTTGTTTTCCAATATTTAAACCATAGTATAAACATACAAACCTCGTCATATCATTTTGCTGTTTTAAAACAACTTTTTGAGTAAATTCTTGCAAGCCCTAAAAGCAGTTTTGTTTTTCCAATATTATACTTTGCAAGTATTGAGCCTTTCTTTTGTAAACTCTTCCAAGACCAAATGTCATACAATATGTACTTTTTATAATTTACATACATTTTAGATTTTACCTACAGTTTCTACTATATGTGCTTGTTTTGTATAGATATATATTCTGGTGTTTGTTTTTTATTTCTGCTAAATATTATTTGCTATAGAAATTAGATCAGTGTCATCATCATGATCACCATCATCATGATCACCATCATCATCATGATCACCATCATCATCATGATTACCATCATAATCATGATCATCACCATCATCATGATCACATTAATCATGATCACCATCATCATGATCACCATCATCATGATTACCATCGTCATCATGATCATCTTGATCACTATCATCATCATGATAATCATCATCATCATCATCACCATCATGATCGCCATCATATTAAATAAAATCAATCCATTATTAGTTGCACCATAGTTTAGATTAGTTGACTAGAAACATGCAACAATTTTTCATTTATTACTATATTTACTGACAGTTAGCTATCTAGTTTCAAATAGAAAATAAATGATACTGTACATAAAATGACGGAAGTCCTATTATTACCCAATATGGATCTTTTATCAATAAATCAACAAATAAATGTGACTAATTATGCTCGTTTTATTTACCTTTTCCTGTTGGAATTAGCATAACCGCCAAGAATACTATTTATATTACAAAACCAATGCTGTTACAATTTTTCTTTCTTCATTTTTATCAGCTGGAGCCCTAAATTCAAAAGGTCTGAATGTCGAAATGTAGTATTTCCTCTTCCTAATAATCATAGGCTCTTATTACAAACAATGCTATATATTTACATATATTTAGATTGTATTATTACATAATAAGCTAGTTCTTTGTGTACTTTCCTTTTGCACAATTGTATATAGAACCTTTTACTCAATTTATTCAATAGTAGTTTTTTTCCTGTCCTCCTCCTATTGATGTATTTGTATATTTCCCAAATGATTGTTTAAGCTCGGTTCCCACTTGGATGCTAGGACTAAGTCCAATGCAAGTAATTTGACCAATCACAATGCAATTGATCAAATTACTTGCGTTATGCTTATATCCTTGCGTCCTACAGTAGTGGCAACCAAGCTTTAGAGAAAACACATTTGTGTAGTTCCTAGTCAGGTGACCCTATGCATTTGTTTGTGATTTTTTTTTCTGATTTTTTCTTTCTTATTTAAATTGTCCAGGTGCTGTTCAAGCTAAGTCAGGTTAGGAAATTCCTAAAAGATGCATGCGTTTTATTATTATTTAAATAAAACTTTTGACATCTGTTACATTATGCAAATTTTATTTTATGCATCAGGAAACTAAGTTAATTGGTCAGATGTTTTTCTCTACTCTTATGTAACTTGTACATGATCAGCCCCAATGAAACTACTCAGCGTTGGAGGTCTCCTTAGGAGTGCTAAACCAGGGGGACTATTCCCCTGTTTTACGCCACTGAACCCATCACTCCAGCTGGTCATGTTCACATTCATACCACCAAATGCACTGATGACTATAGGCCTAGATTTAAACCCACCCAAGAATGACTTACTTATAGCAATTGTTCTCAAATGTACTCGGTTGTAAAGTACAATTTATGTCTGAGTAGACATCTCACCAACAAGCTGGTCACTACTGTATGTTAAATTTTAAAAAATTCTTATTTTTAATGTTTACAAATTAAAGTTGACATTAAATAAGTTGCATGTATACCAGTTGTCAAAGGTTTGTGGTTTTGCAGTTAGTTTTCTAAAAATTGTTTTTAATCTTTTAAACTTTCAGTTAAAATACTACTTACTGAGAAACTTGAGTTCTAATTTGACATTTTTAGATAATAAATATCCAACATATAATAGTAATTGCCTGCATGGATTGTTTAATTAGTACCTATAGTTACAAAGCACTTTGTTTGCAATACGATTTTTCACAAAAACAATCTTTTAGTTCACATTTCCTAAATTAATATAATACTTTGTATAATAGTTGATCTGTATAACATTATTCTCGTACCAAAGTGATTGTGTCAAATTCATCATATCAGCAGTGTTATTCTATACCTATCTACAAATTTATGAAAGTTTAGGAATTGTTTTGAAGTGCTTTAGTTTAGACTGATTGATTAATAACTGATTGATCAATTTATTGATGTAATTATTGATTTATTGATTGATTGATTTTTTGATTGGTTAATTGATTGGTTAATTTATGGATTAATTGATTTAGTGATTGATTAATTCATTGATAGATTAATTTATTGATTAATTTATTGATTTATTGATTGATTAATTCATTGATAGATTAATTTATTTATTGATTTATTTATTGATTGATTGATTTTTAATTTATTGTTATTATTTTGAAGTTTCCACTGATACCTTCATTGTAATTCATTATATTCTAATTAAATGAACCCTTTTTAAGTCTTTTATTCTAAATATTGCTAATACTATATTTTAATTTTCTGAATGTAAGTGAAGGTGCTGTGGTTTCAAGTACTGTTTTTTTGGTTTTGTTGAGCATTGATTTATACTAGGTGGCAGCTTAGTTTTATGTTTTAATACATTTTATATTTAACTTTAACTTTTTTTGGTTTTGTTGAGCATTGATTTATACTAGGTGGCAGCTTAGTTTTATGTTTTAATACATTTTATATTTAACTTTAACTTTTTTTGGTTTTGTTGAGCATTGATTTATACTAGGTGGCAGCTTAGTTTTATGTTTTAATACATTTTATATTTAACTTTAACATTAGGCAGATTAAATAAGAAACATACTAGCTAGTATACACCAACATTTTAGTTTTCATCACCACATAAATTATTAATTTTGATAATGAGAAGAAACGATTTAAATTATTATTGATAATTTTTGTAATCAGGATCGAATGGGTCGTCAACGGCGCCGAAAGCAACGCGATCTCAATCGCTATCTTTGGTGTCATCGGTCCTTGCAGAACAAGGTATACATGTGTACAATGTCCCGTCTTGTCTTTTGCAATCAGTCTATCAAACTCCTTCTCTCCTCTTTTATTCTGATTGGTTATACTTTTCATTGATTTTTTACTTCCTAACAGTTCTTATGTAACAATTATTCCTGTTTGCCGTAATATCCTCTTGTTAACTTATTTATTGTAATTAAACTATTATTTTATTATATAATATATTTACTATTATATATATTGCCAACAAAAACCCATGTGATTGTAGCGTAATTTAAATATAAATTCTTAAATGTTTTATTTTTAAGAATATTTTGAAATATACGTCAAAATTTCAGCACATTAAACAACCAGAGAACCAATGTATAGTTTTTTATAAAAGTAACCCAATCATCCTTTAAACATTCTAAAAATATCTTTGCTATTTTTAAAATAAATTTAGAATCAATACAAAATGTTTCAATAACAGTTCATTTATAATAATCAGAATTAATTGTGAATAAATAAAGTATGTTAATCAACATCTTTAATCCAAAGGGCGCAATCTGATTTGCATACAGGAGCGATTGTAACCTCCACAATTAATTAATTTGCATAAGTTAGTTTTAAAAATTCCTTTTCATTGAACTGCCTATTAAAAAAAGAATTAAGCAAAGGTGTATATATTTTATAAATCTTAAACACTGTATGTTTAGTTGTTGAATCTTCAGATATAACTGCATAAGTTGCATGAAATATTTATTTATTTGCTTGCCATTATAAACTATGTTTTGCATATTCATAAAACAGTTTTACAAATAATTTTTTATTTTTTTTGGCATATCATTTAAATTTTTCTGAATTCAGCCAAAAAAGTATCCAGTAAGTTTATATTTGATTTCAGTTTGAATGTTAATCTGTGTTGTTACTGTTTTTTCTATACTTAAAGATATTATACGCAATGCTTTTATTTTGATTTAAATGTTGTTTTTTTTTATTTAAGATGCTTTTTTTTATTGTTTTAGTCATAGTATAGCAAATTATTTCAATTAAAAATTAAAAAGGAGAGGTTCTTGTCGCAACAGTCTCAGACTGTTCTGTCCATACAGTTAATGTTTATCCCAGCTTTTGTGTTTTCTCTTTATTTTAGAAAACAACTTCCCTGGATCTTTTTTTGGGGATTTATTTACTAATCTTTATTTTGTAATTGTTTTTTTTTCTTTTTTTTTTTTGGTAAATACTTGCTTCTGGTGGGCAGGTTTACCAAGTGTATGATGTCATCCTAACCAAGTAGTATTAGAATACAAAGTATTGTTGTGCTCAACGTTCCAATAATGCGTAGTGTGTCAAACTTTATGTTGCTGAATAAATGTTTCTATTAAATGTTTCCAGCAACATGTTCAGAGTATACTGTTTTAAATTGTGTAAACCCTTTTTTGGTATTTCTGTTATTTCTGTCAAAAGCTAAACCTCAGGTAGAACAAACTTCTCAGAAGCCACCGAAGAACTCGGTCGCTATGGCTATCCCCGACCCACAAGTGCTACGTGCTCTTAATTTAGCAGCCCAAGGTAAACCGTGCTAGCTAGATTTGCTGTGAACACCTAATTTTAAGGGTCTGAGTTATATACAATTATGAATAAATGAATACAGCAGAAACATCATCATTTATATGGCATGATATATCAGATGATAAACACCATCTCATAAAGATATTTATAGTTGTTTTAATAGTATGACTGTATCTACATATTCCTTGGTGCAGAAGTACAGTTTTAAGATCTAGTCTAGGTGCTCTATTCAATGTTATAAATGAAGGTTAAAATAAATAATTAAATTAATAGTTAGAAATAGTCACTAATGTATGTAAATATTTATCTCATTTTTGACCTACCAACATTTTGAATGTTTTTGTCAAAAGCAAAACCTCAAGAACAACAAAATTCTCAGGCCAAAAAGCCGTCATCAAAGACGGCGCTGCCAGTCGGTGTCGCAGATCCTGAAGTATTACGCGCTTTTACCCATTTAGCAGCGCAAGGTAAACATTTTACTCACCAGGTTTGCAGTGGATAATTTAGATTTGTTTGCGTTTTTGTTAATATGATGCGTACAGCTGGGTAATGTAATGGAAAATGTTGTATGACATTAAGCCAGTACATGTATTTTTATCACATATATCATATTTATAACATTAATGTTCTTATTTTAGTAGTTTTAGGAACATGATTAACTACCCTCAAAAAGTTTGTTGAAATAAAACAATATGACAAATTTGAAACGTACAGTATCTCAATTGATAAGGATAGTAGCACTTTTCACTGGTAGTATTAGAATAGCCTTACATTCAGTGTTAATTCTTGCAGCTTTGCCAATTCTACATGCTTTTCTACAAGGAATTTCTCTTTTTATGTTTTCATCTTTTTATCAAGTAGTCTTAAAACTAACAGTTTTGTGTGGGCATTAACATTATTTTTCTATTTTTAGGGGAAATAGATGGTAAGTATAAAAGTGCAGTCGGGTTATTGAAATTGAACAGAGGCTTTGCTGTACTTCAAACCTTTATTTCAACACAATATTGCAGCAGCATTTAGTATTCGATCTAAATTTACCAATATCAATATTTCAATGTTATTCACAAAGTAGTGTTTCTCAAATAATTTTCCTTCCAATTGTTTTACTCTGGAATTTAAGACAAAACTGAAGAAATTTGATAATATGAGAATAGTTCAACTGTCCTTTAAAAATTCTTATCCAAATTTTTCATCAACATTTCTAGCATTTATAAAACAAAATGTTTTTTTATTTTACTAGCTGGACGTTCATCAAAGAAAGAAGATGGTACGATTAAAGAGTCGTCCGATGGTAGCACTATTGAAGATGATGATGTTAGAGGTTTGAACCATTCAATTCTGAAATAACGACAATGACGACGACGATTAGTAAACACTTTCTAGGCTCCATTATCAGTGGTGTACACAAAGGCCTGAGGCCTTGTTAAACCAAGTGGCACTCCAACATTGGAGGCCTCTGGCGTTTTTAGCCTTTTTCGAGATATTTTAATGCCTGTTTTTTTTCCTCTGGGCACTGCTCAGGGGCCCATATAAGCTCCGGAGCCCCTGGGTTAAGCTGTGAGCGCTCACAGCCGTTACGTCACTGTCCATTATTCTCCAAAAATGCCCATAAGACAAATAGTAATAAAAAATACAAAACAAATTGAGATGTAAAATAATGGACGAAGGCAGAATCCTAAAAAGATAAAAATATTACAGCTGGATTGCCTAAGACAAGACTTTCTTTAATTAGAAATAATTTAAGTTGTATACTGACTGAATTCTGAGTTGAGTTGTTCATTAGGGTCACAGAAAATGATGGGGCTACAGTATATTTCTAATCGAATGGTTTATTTTAATGTTTTTTGTTTAATTTTTAGCACGCAAACAAGAAATTATTAAGCTTACTGAACAAATTTTAGAAGCAATCCAAAAAGGGGATTATGAAACTTACACGTAAGTATGACCTTAGTATGACCTTAGTGACCTTAAGTAAGGTCAACCGTGCTAGCTATGAACAGTGGTAATAACCCACTCACTAAATATTTACCTTCATAAATCCTAAAGCTCATGGTTACGACATGAATCTTTAAATAATTTAAATCAACATTTGCTCATTTAGGAAAATGGGTCTACTGATTTTATATGTTTTGTTTTGTAGCAAAATTTGTGACCCTCATTTGACCTGCTTTGAGCCAGAGGCATTTGGGAACTTGATTCATGGAATGGATTTCCATAAATTCTACTTTGACAATGGTTTGTAATCATTTTAAGTTTTTTATTCTTTAGTTTTTAGATATTTTGATTAATTCTGATTACTTTTGAGAAAATTGTATTCCAAGACAGTTTGCATTGGAATACAAATGTTGCAGTAACATTAAAAGGTCTGGTTCTGCTGCATAGCGCCAAATAAACCGTTTTTTTTTTTTTCAAAATAAATAAATTAATTAATAGTATAATTTTAATATTTGCTCTCTAAATTACCATTTAATTTAAATAAGTGGGTGGTCATCGACAGAAACAGTACCTAAAATGCAATGGGCACTGGTGGTCAATTCGAACGTTACTGCAGTGTAGTTGACTCAAGGTCAGCGACTGTCAATCAAATACAGTAACCGTTATTTTGCGTTGCAGCCAAAAGTTGCACAGCAGTAATCGGTTAAATGGCGTTCTAACACCGAATTGTTCTCATCAATATTTATTTTTTTATTCAGTAGCAAGAAATAACAAAGCCCGTTTTACAATTGTGAATCCATATGTTCACCTTATTGGAGATGATACCGCTGTCATTGCTTATGTTAGACTTACACAACACATTAACAGGTACGTTGCTCTCAAATTGTCTTATTTACTTCGGTCATTCGTTATTCAATGTGTATACCATATCAAATTGATAGAAATAATAATAATAATATCCTGGATTAATATAGCACCTAATGTTGTGAAACCTCTAAGCGCTGTATATGCTTTAAATTGCTTATTCATGCATTGCATAATGAGGAGAAAAAAAGTATATTCTAAAAATATTTTCCTGACATTGTCATTAATTAATTTACATATCGTCAATATATTGATTGTTTATACTTTTAGTGCTGGTCTACCTGTTTCAACACAGTCCGAAGAAACCAGGGTTTACCAACGAAAGGACTCTAAATGGCAGCATATTCACTTTCATCGTTCTGGTTCACCGAGCATGCCCAACAAATAGACAGAATGGACAAGAATTGGTGCGTCCTATTCACTTCGGAAGGATATTTTAATCCTGTTTTTCCCAAGCTTAGGGAGTCTCTAGTAGAGACCAGGATGTAAAAAATGTTCACATTTAACATTTTTAAGAGATATTTTGAATCTTTAAACTGTGTAATTGTACAGTTTTTGAAAATTTTGTCCGACCATGAATAATGAAAATAAAATAGTATAAACAAGAAAATTGATTAGAAAGGTATTTTGTAAAGGTTTGACGAGTGACGTTATCGTCATGGTTTGGAGAAAAGTTAAAGGTTAAACAATTACAAACAAATTTAACCAGAAAAAAAAGTTTGAAAACAAATAAAGAAAAATAACTATATCACAATTTTTTCACATTACATTATGAGGTGGAATTTTTTATTTGAAGAAGTGAGTTTATGTACCACTTTTTTTTCAATGGTTATTTAACCGTAGTGCAATTTTTATATGGCTATGGAATTTAGCATCTTGTGAATTCATAACAAACTCATGTTCTCAAACATACTTCTAGCTGCTTGTTCTGATGGTAGATATTGTTAAATAGTTTGTTGTATAGGGTGAACGCTTGCAAAGAATTTTATTGTTATCTCAGTATGTCATTGTTATTCAAACATTGTAATTTTTTAATTGGAAAAATTGATTATATGAAATTTAAAAAATTATGAAATGCGTTAATTTTATGTTTATTATATTCTATATTATACATAAAATTTAAATATTTTTTAATTTTATGTTTATTATTTTACGTATTATATTTAAAATTAAATTTATAGAAGATTGGTTTTGATATTCTAGTTTTTAGGTTGTTTATTATATATAACTAATTTTCATGGTAAAAAGCACAAAATATTTCTATAATTTTAATTTCTGTCCATGTCTGTGCAAGATGTTGTTTTAAATGAATGATATGATTCATAAAATTAGAATTATCTTATTCTATTAAACACATCATTTCTTTAAAATTGCATATGGTAGTCATGGCATTGTATCCTAATTCTAATATTAAAAAAAAGTATTAATACAAAATATATTTATGCAGACATTTGAGCTTATTTGATATTGTAAGTAACTATGTGTTTGAAACTGCTGGACATAATTACATTTTTGTACTAATCAATTTTTTTTAACAGCATAAGTTATTCTATTATGATATTATAATAAATCATTGTATTTTGTTTATTTTGTTAAAAACATAATCTAATATAAATTTATGTTACTTAGATATCCTGATTTGAACAGGAACATAGTTTGGTGTTTATTCGGTACCTAATATTATATCCATTACATATTTTGCTTGTACAGTATTGCCTAAAGGTTACTCATGCGATCGGACATTTAGACTTTTAAAAAAGGGGAAAATATTATATGATGTTAATACCATCTATGCACACAAACTACACATATCCTTTTATGCACGTCAGGGTTGGATTTAAACCATGTAAATCTTTTTCCTAATATTTTGTCTTCACAATATACAGTGTTGTCAGCCAATTAGCCTTTTAAAAATGATTGTAATTTTTCAAGATCTAGTCCCTTACATTTGGTGTACTTCCATTCATCATGAGTTTTAAGACAGTACCCAGGGGAAGGGAGGTTTTTAATGGTTTGAACAAACCCTTCTTTTCCTGAAATTCTCTTTTCGAATGTGAGGCCACTAGCACAAGTGATGATAGGCTTAACTAGTCTAGGTCATGTTTGGTTGTGGAAAAAAACTCCTGCCTGCTGGATTGAGCTTAAATGCTAGCTCCGGGTTTATATTTTTTTAAATATAAACCTTTACAACAACACTTAAAATGACTCTATGCTAGAAATCATTTGTACTGTGAAGAATCATGTCTTAGACTGTATGTAATCTTGATTGGATTTGGTATAGACAATGTTGTCACACATGGACATGTAGGTGCACCAACTATTTGGGACTTTTTAGAAAGTTGTGTGATTACCTAAACTCTAGGAAATACTAAGTGTTGTTTTTATTTGTTAAGTTTCATCTAAAAAAGTACTATAGCATAGTTGTTTGTCTTGTATACATTTTTAAAACATTTTTGGATATTTTCCAGCTTTGAAATTGTCAAAATATAAACATATCAAAGAGATTATATTAATGATCAAACATCATTTTATTTACTCATTGTTTAAATGAGGATTTTTAATTGCTAAATTTGTCTCATTTGATTTATTTGTTATTGTAAACAAACAATTGAGGCACATTTTGCTAAATAAATGATTATCCAACTGCCGTGACATAGCGACGTAGAATTGTATGTGACGTGTCTAGAAAGGGGCTTAATTATCATGCATCAGACTGTGTTGTTACGGTATACACACTTAAATATGAGGGCGCTATACTAAGCATTCACATTAGTCAACGGATAACTTTGTATTAGTTGCTGCTCACAATGTCTCTTACGTAGCCATTTTGTTGTGCCTTATCTGTTGGTATGTCAGTATTTTTAGATTATCTTAGCAGTATTGTAATCTGTTTCATGAAATGTGTTAATAACTATAAATTATCAAGTGTCATCTCTTGTTAAAATAATCATAAATTTCTCGATTTGGTTCTTGAGTCCCTAAAAGCTTTTAACTTTGCGTCTACATCATAAAATTAACTTCCATTTCTTTTCAATCGGAAACCATTTTGAAAAAAAACTTTCAACCAATCAAATGTTAACTTTTATATATCCAATCGGATCCAATCTAATTTGCATGTTACATGGTACAAATAGTCTACCTCACTTGTCAGTAACATTGGTATCCACTTTGCGTTTCATCAAATGTTTACAACATTTCAGTCCTTGATTTATGTTAATACTTTGATTCAGGAAATTAAACAATAATATGCTTAATTCAAAGCTATGCACTTAAAAATAAATAGTATATATAATACCATTATCCATCATATATTATAACCATATCACTGACTTATAAAAAGGCTTAATATATTTTTTTCTGATAGAAAAAACAATTTCTCTGTTCTCTCTGCACCTTTTTTATACCATAGGTTATAAAAGAACAAATTGAAATCAATGAATTTAGTTATTAGTGTGTGAATTGGTCTCTTTAGGATGTGGAACTATGTGCTGACATTTAAATATGAACTCCCTGTTTTATGCATTTCTTATGTTTCCAATTTAAAATATTATATTATTATATTTAAAATAGAAGATTGTCTATATTCCTCATGTTCAAATGATGTGTTAATTGGTTGTATGGATCTTAAAGAGCCACCTATGTATAATCAGGGTGATATGAGACACATTTGAAAATCCAGAGACACATGTTTGGGATGAATATTGATAAGGTCAAGTATGTGTGATCAGGTTGTATGGGACACCTGTGAATACTGATAACCACCTGTATATGATCAGGGTGATATGGGACACATTCAAATATCCACCTGTATGTGATCAAGGTGGTGGTATGGAACACCTGTGGATATTGATAAGAGCCACCTGTATATGATCGGGGCGATATGGGACACATTCAAATGTCCACCTGTATATAATCGGGTGATATGGGACACATTCAAATGTCCACCTGTATATAATCGGGTGATATGGGACACATTAAAATATCCACCTGTATGTGATCAAGGTGGTGGTATGGGATACCTGGTGTACCTGTCTATTTCATACAAGTTTTATGGTGTGAGAATTTTCAGTTTATAAACAGATCATTAGTTGTTTTTACAATTGTGCAATTAGTGTAACAAATTATAATTATCTTTTTTTAAATGGATTCATAACAATTGTATCCAAATAACTATTCCTCAGCATGCATTAATGCTAAGTTAACACAAGTCTAGTATAGATTTTATATCAGTAATACTAATCAGTGGACATATTATCAAAAGCTACTTATAATATAATGTTCTTTCCAACAAAGTTTCATGAAATGTAAAAGCAACATTAATGATGCTAATCATGTTAAATCATTAAGATAATATGTCTACAACTTCTTTTTTAAAGTTGGAAATATAAAACAATGCAACTGTCAATTGTGAAGTATATTAATATTTGCTTTGTATAAAATGCAAAACCTATATTTCAATGATAGGTATTGAGACTATTGTTTCATATTGTTCAAATATGGTGGGCTTTTATTATAACTATTGTATGTCGATGTTTAAGATTTTTGAAATCTTAGCTATAATACCCAGGTGGTTTTTATAGTTTTCATTTCATAAGAATTCATAATCAGGGTGGATTTTTTCTTTTATCCATAACTGAACAAGTGATGTTAATTCCCTTTTAATACTCTATTATTATCATAATCATGAATATTTATACCCCATTATTAGCATAATCATGAATAATTATTTTTCATGTAAAAGACATGCTGTAAAGTGAACTGCTATGATGGGCTAGTACTTATTATTTCATATACATTCAACTTTGAATACCTGGATGGGTTTCTGTTTTTTATCTTGTGAATTTAGTAGATTAAATTGTACCCGTGATTGTTGACGTTTGTTTATTGGCCAAGAACATCTTTTTCGCAGTTAACCAATAGCTATTGATGAAAACTTGTATTCTGACCCATAGGAATAAAGGTTGGGTACAATTGAATATGAAATATGTAGTCTGGTCTTTTGTGCATTTTGTTTTTTTTATAATACATTTAATTGTCTAATCTAAAAGATGAAATTGATGATGATGATGACGATGATGGTGATATCAACAGAACATTGACGGTGATGGTCAAGCATTTATTACATTATTAATTTACGCAAAAACATTATAACAACATTTTTGTCACTGGAACTATTCTCTGGGTACCACCTGGATTTTTCTTATTCCTAAAAACTGAACAGCGCCACCTACATGTTAATGTTCCGATGGACTCTCCGCCGAATCTATCCCGAAAAAGAAAGTCAGGAGGAACCTCTGTGTTTTTAGTCCTCTTTTAACCTCTTTTTCGATGGAATTTATATTAAAATAAATTTTACACGACGTAGGAAAGATTACTTAGTCCGTGGATGGTACAGGTAGTGTAGTATTGGGTTGTATTATTATAATATCGTTTATGTGTTTTGACTTACCTTGACCTTTATTTTTCTGTGTCGGCTAGGCTAGCTAGGCAAGAAAGTGGAATACGTTGTTGATAGGTGGCTATATGAGGCGAGAGAGATTACTTTATAGGCGGCCTATGTCTATGATCCTCTAGCAAGGCCTAGGTTCGACACATTTATTGAGGGCTATACTAGGCTGCCTGGCCTAGTTGGCTTAGTTAGTTAGGCCTATGCCCAGGCTAGTGTATTTAATTAGTAATTCATAATCCTAGTTAGGCCTATATATTCTGACTGAGTGCTGCCCTACAGTACAGTACATAACTATAAAAAGTGACCGAAACAAAAAAGATTTTATAGCCTAAGCAGGCGACCTAGCATAGCCTAGCTAGGCTAGATCACAAACTCCAATGTTATCGCAGTTTAAAAAGTGATTTTTCATGAAGAGGGAACCAACAAGATGGTGCATGCAATCGACAAATGGGATACACAGTCACGCACTACTACAACGTCTGAACTCTTTACATTTTCCCTTTGATATACACACGCAGCGTGTTGAGCGTATATATGAACCAATCAGGAGTACGCCAAAATTATGATCTGTTAACCCATGTGGGTAGGCCTGGGTAGGCCCTTAAAGTTTAGACTACGTATTCCTCATTGGCATATTTATTTATAAAAAACCAAAATATATTTTTATTTTAACTTGGCCTTTCTGACCTAGAAAATTATGTCATGTTTCTATGTCAGAAAAAAGCAAAACTCCATGGTTCTGGCGGTCCAGTTTGCACATCTAGTACATCTTTCGAGACGAGTAGGAAGTTACCCCGATGTACTAGTAACTGGGCCCTCTACCTGAGAGACCACTTTTTGATTGAAGAGGTCACCCAAAGACTAGATAAATAAAATCCATGCTGTCACTTGTGAAATTATAATATGAAGTGTAAATTGCATACGCACGCTGAAAACTGATACTAAGCACAAAAGCTTTTCATTGTCTCTTTTTGTTATTGTTATATATACAATCATCTCTGCCTTAATCTTCACATAATAATAAATATACTATATAGATATTTATAGAAATCTCAAATATTAATTTGCATCATGTGTTCTTTATAACAGTTGAGTAAATTGGGAATTCTTCAAAGTGCAGCTGTGATGGAAGCACCAGAAGACATGGAGGTTGTGTCATCTGTTGATCCTCCTCCCTACCACAATCCAGATCACACACTCAAGGCTTTTGAGCTACTCAATCAATTCAGAAAGTAAGTGAGAAATAAAGTAAAGCACAAACAAATTTTAGGATTCAGGTTATATGAAGGTAGGTTTTTGTGTCGTAAAGTAAGGTCACATTATAATTAGTGTTGTAATGATGTGTTGATTTACTAACACTTTCAGTTCTAACTGAAATTAGGGTAGAACTCCCTATACTGTTCGCTCTTAGCTCTTCTAGATCTTCCCCTGATTAGTGTTAAACAACCATGATGAATTAAAACTTTTTTAAACTTTGTATAACTATTAATATCTATAAATATTGGTGTTTTTTTTTTATGACTCGACATAAAAGAACATATATAACAATTTAAATCTCGCCTTTTAAATGTTATTCTTGACTGGCAATCATAGAACATAGAGGATATAATCAGATTTTTAGCTAAATGAGTGATTCATATTAACTGCCCATGGTTTTAATTAACTTACCTGCTGAAGGATCTTACTTTCTGTACATTTATATCATATTATAGTCTTACAAATTTGATTAATCATTGTATTGCTGTAGTGTACATAATATAGCAACATTTGTGTGTAAATTATTTTGACTTTTTATTAAGCCTTGTCTACACTATCAAACTTTATGTGACAAAAAAATGTGACGTGCCCATATATGGACATGATGATGTCATATCACTACCATATTTAAGCATATCACTACTATATTTGGGCACATCACACTTTTTTTGTCAAACTAGTTTGATAGTGTAGACAGAGCATTAATTACTGTATTATAATACAGAAATATACAAATTGAGGTGATTTCTATGAGTACAGTAAGTCAACAGCTTACATACAGTATTTCAACAGAAATATCACAGTGTAACACTATGTGCTGACATATCAATGTATTTAAACATAAATTATTATTAAACATTTTAACTATTCTAGCTCTTTCTGTCATTAATTATAAAAACAAATACAGTAGATAACAAAAAATAATAGATACATTAATTAAATATTAATCACTAACCATACTGTATGTATGTTTTATTTATACTGTGACAGGCCTTGTCTTTTAAGGCGAGCGAGTGCGATCACTCACCTAACACACTCCTAAACTGTCCTTGAGGAGTGCGATTTACAACACGCTTAAATTTGGTAAACAGGACCCCTGAATGTATTGAGTGCAATTTGTAGCAGGCCTGCTGTGATGCAGTAATACAATGCATTACTTTTTAAACACATTTTTATATAATTACTAAACATTTTATTAATCTTGTTGTTTTGTTATTTTTTGGTATTTTTCATCTTAAAAACAATTTTGTAGAATAGATGATCAATTATTATAAATACTATGAACCATTTTGAAAGTGAAAATAAAATGTTTATTACTAGGCCTAATCCTATTGTGTTGAATTATTAGTGACATGCTATTTTTGATTATTTTATATACTATGGTATACTGTAAGGTTATCAAAATATAACTAATAACTTGTTGACAATGAATTGAAAAAACTGTTTTAAATCTAAGCTTATATCATTAATGGTAGATTACTAGAGAATGATGATTGATACTCACTTTGGTGCCAAAATAACGGGTACTACTGGGTGAAATTAGATCAGAACATTGGCTAACCTCCCCCTTTGTCTTTTTCACACTCAGACAGAATATGTTATGTGATGTTATTCTGGTGGCTGAGGGCATTGAAGTGCCGGCGCATCGTGTCATACTTGCAGCGTGCAGTCCTTATTTCTCAGCGATGTTTAATGGTGAACTGGCTGAAAGTAGAGCTCAAAAGATTACTCTCCAGGAAGTGGACGCAAAAGCATTGTCACTACTTCTTGACTTTGTTTACACATCAGAGGTACAAGTTACCGAAGAAAATGTCCAGGTACTGTAGGCAGCAAAAGTTATTTTGTAATGTGCCTAGCTTAAAAGTTCTGTAATGCATTTGCCCAGGTAGGCAGGTTAAGTTATACATTTTGTGCCTAGCTTAACTGGCGTAGAGTACTGTAAGCCATTTAAACTCAAACATAATTTCTTAGTTAATTGGATTTCATTTTTCCTTAATCCATTGATAATTTAACAGATTTTTAACATAAAAAATAGTCATTCTCATCTACTATTTAAATTAAAAGTCTTTTGAGAAATATCTGTACACCGTAACTAAAATATATGTTTGTCAAAAGTTAGGTATTATATGTATCACTGAATTAATAATGTATCTCAAAAATAGATAACAATAAAGAACTGTACTGTGGGATGCTTAATTTAACTTTCACATTTCATACAGAGGGGAGATACTGCTAATTTATACATAAACAATTTTAGGGCGCATTACAAAAAACAATGGCACAGTTAAGCAATATTATGAATTAAATTACAATTTAAAAATATAATGAATATTATTATTTTAATTTATTTTTTCTCCATAATAATAATAGAATAATTAAATTATCATTAAGATCATTAATCAACATAGAAATCATGAATATTCATTAGTTAATTTATTTCTTTAGACATTACTTCCTGCCGCCAGCCTGCTTCAATTGAACGATGTCCGCGATGCTTGCTGCGATTTTCTTCAACGTCAACTGCATCCAACAAATTGTCTCGGAATTCGCGCATTCGCTGACATCCACTCGTGTAGTAATCTCTTTGCATATGCTCAGAGCTATACTTTACAGCATTTTAAGTGAGTGTTAAATATTTCATTTGAATTAAGCAAAGTTTTTGCCATGCTTTTGGTGAATTTGTCATGGAATTCATTCTGATTTTGGTTTCAAAATCTTTATGCACCATTCAAAACTTTGTTCAAGACACTAAAACAAGTTACATAATTTTTCATTTACTGTACGAGTTGCAGCCGATTCTCAGTACTGTATTTATTTCCGAAGTAGCATAGGAATATTTATTCTTTCACATGTATCTAGTAGTATCCTAACCTTACATAATACAGGCACCACATGTGATATAATGAGATGCTGTATTACCAAATATTCCTATGATACTTTGGAAATAGATAATATCTGGAGATACAGCACTGAGAATCATGTGATGAGTTGGCATTAAATTGTCTTTCTTAAATAGATAATAGGTAATAAATCATTTGATTTCCAGTTATGTATGTCATTAACCCAGTTTAAATTACCTGCTTACGCATTTAGATGATACGACGAGAAAGTACAAGTCTGTCCGCGTTATCTCGTCCGCATTCTATACAGCAGACGTAAGAATTAAGAAAGTGATAGATAGGAAGCGACGGAATTATAAATATGAGCTGAAGGAAATAAATAAATATATATTATAAGATAAGAGATGCAATTAAAATAATTTTATGTTATGTACTCTTTTAGTGATGTAGTGGCCACAGATGAATTTGCTAATTTATCAGCTGAACAGGTGTCCGACTTAATCAAGCGTGACCATTTGACTGTTACATCTGAAGAAGAGGTAGTTTTCTTTGTTTCAGTTAAACGTTTATTAAATTCAATAAATTTCTTTTATTTCAAAAAATTTCATCCGTAAAAAAAATATACAAATTCGCAAACTCTAAGCTTAAATATATAGAATACAAGAGTATCACTACTATTTAACTATGTGTTGTATAAAACTATAAATAGATTTTTGCAGGTACTCATTACAAGAAGGGACTTGCCCTTATTTTAGTATGAAATCAATCAAATATATATTATTCAATATATATATATTCAAATTATAGTGTAAAACAGTTTGTAAAATCTTTGTGCATAGATTAAATAAAATTGCTTTGGTGTTTTATATTACAGGTATTTGAAAGTGCCGTGGCATGGGTAAAACATGATCCAGCAAACCGACAAGACTACATGCCACAACTTATAGAGAATGTCCGATTACCTTTGTTATCTCGTGAGTTCCTTGTTCAGCGAGTTGAGATGGAACCGTTAATCAAAACTAGCAGTATGTGTAAAGACTTCTTGATTGAGGCTATGAAGTACCATCTATTAGCAAAAGAGCAAAGAACATTAATGAAAAATCCTCGTACAAGACCTAGGACTCCTATTGGTTTACCAAAGGTACTGCAGGTTGTTTATCACTACCATATTTGGGCATATCACTACCATATTTGGGCATATCACTACCATATTTGGGCATATCACTATCATATTTGGGCATATTACTACCATATTTGGGCACATCACACTTTTTTTGTCAAACTAGTTTGATGTAATTTCTCAGTGTGTTTTTTACATATTAAATGATACGCTATGGTCATCATTTCTAGTTAATGTTTGTTGTTGGCGGTCAAGCTCCTAAGGCCATTAGGAATGTGGAAGTGTATGACTTCAAGGATAAGAGATGGTCAGCAGCAGCCGAGATGCCCAACAGGCGCTGTAGGGCAGGTAAACTATTCATAAGAGAAAATACTATTTTAGTATGACTTTTGTTTTCTTTTCATTGTGATTTTTTTGGATAATGGGTTGTTTTTTTTTCAATCAATAAAGCCCCAATAAGCAATATTGGTCTCATCCTCATTGAATTGACCAGTCTGTCAATAAATTAAAATATTCTCCCCATTCCACAAATAAAAAACATTATTATTTATTAAAAAACATCTACTTTTAAATAATTTATCCACTGCTTCCACCTTGAATTGAATGTTAGGCCCCTTCCAGAAGTCTTGGCCCATATAAAAAATTCTACGCTAAGAATTTTTAACATTCACAAAATTCTTGTATGTAACCGACAAATCATGAGGATGAATTCAAATAATAATAATATCATGGATTTATATAGCGCCTAATGTTGTGAAACCTCTAAGCGCTGAACATTGTTACTCCAGTATTTTTTTTGGTTCAAAGCATGTCATGTGATATATAATGTTATAAAATTGTCAATATTGTAATGATGATGTTTTCTTTACATTCAATCTCATCATTCTTTAGTAATGTGTCATTTCAACTAATATCAAGACAATTTGTGAATGTATTTGTAGGAGTAGCCGTAGTAGCCTCTCATGTATATGCTGTTGGTGGTTTTAATGGTTCATTGCGTGTAAGGACTGTCGACTGTTACGATGCTATAAATGACGTATGGACATCTGTGGCGTCTATGGAGGCGCGTCGTAGCACTCTAGGGGTAGCGGTTCTTAATGGTTTAATTTACGCTGTTGGCGGATTCGATGGAACCACAGGTATTGTATAGTTTTCACATTTGTATGTACGTTATTATGATTAAACTCTAGAGCTCTGTCTAAACTATCAAACTTGTTTCACAAAAAAAGTGCGATATGTCCAAATATGGTAGTGATATTCCCAAATGTGGTAGTGATATGACACCATCATGTCCATATATAGATATTATATTGGGAAGCTTGCAGTTTGCAATGGGTTAGAAATTAGATACATCATGTAAATCCAGTGATAAATAATAATAATAATAAACAGTATTTATTTAGCGCCTAATGGATCACTGACCCCTCTAGGTGCTTTACATAGGACCTTAACTAATGGTAATAAACTATCCCCCGCCGGACACCATCCCGGTATTTCTGAGTCAAGGTTTTATGTGATCACATGATTCCTCCTCTACAGAGTTTTACCGGATACTAGATCCAACTAACAACTAGTGCCACAAGTTTGCAATGGGTTAGAAATTAAATACAACATGTAAATCCAGTGATCACATGATTCCTCCTCTACACAGTTTTACCGGATACTAAATCCAACTAACAACTAGTTGCACAATATATAGTTTTAATTGAATTATTTCAGGGTTGAGTAGTGTAGAAGTTTATGATCCAAAGGTCAACGAATGGAAAGCAGTCGCTTCTATGACAACACGGCGAAGTAGCGTGGGCGTAGCAGTACTAAACGGTAAGATATTGCGGCATCATATTATCTCCTTTATCTCTTTTCATTTGTGCTTGTAAAAATGATACCCAATATGATAATGATGGAAGCAGGCCTCTCCTAAGCTATTATGATACAATGCGACATGGTTTTTAAATGTAGTTAATTAATTAGAGTCTTTATTTACTGTTAATCTTAACGACTACCCTCCCACTGTATTTACTGTTACACTTAACGTCTACCCTCCCCCTGTATTTACTCTTACACTTAACTGCTACCCTCCCTCTGTTTTTACTGTTACACTTAGTATCTACCTTTCCCCTGATGTTTTATCTGTCTTGTTTTGTTGTCGGGTTTTTTATATGCTGTGAGTGGCTATGATGTTTATCTGTCCATTTTTGTGTTCTCAGGTTTTTTATATGCTGTGGGTGGCTATGATGTTTTATCTGTCTGTTTTTGTGTTCTCAGGTTTTTTATATGCTGTGAGTGGCTATGATGTTTTATCTGTCTGTTTTTTTGTTGTCAGGTTTTTTATATGCTGTGGGTGGCTATGATGGTGCTTCTCGACATTGTTTAAGTTCTGTTGAATGTTATGACCCAACTAAAGATGAATGGACGGCGGTCAGTGACATGACGACGAGGCGCAGTGGTGCAGGTATTACTATTTATTTGATTTCATATAGTCAAGTAAATTTATTGTCATTTGTAAACATTTAAAAAACATTTACATTGAAACTTTAACTACGTCATCATAAAACATATGGAAATTATTGTAATAATTATGTCAACTGTTTGACAGTGTTTACAATATAAATAGAATACTCCCTGATTTACTTCAACTGTACAACACAGTTGTATTATATAATTGTAGTTAGATGCTTGGCTACCGATCACATGATCATGTTTACCACTCACATTTAATGGCAAATTTAGAAATTCTAATTAACTAAATGATAATGAAATACTGGGTATTTAAAGGGAAATATCAACACAGTCATGACAAAATTATAACTCATAGACTTTTATGTCTTGTTTGTTTGAGAAATGAAACTAATTCTATGCGTAAATAGAGAATATGATATGAATTGTTTTTTCTTTTATTGTATGATATACTAGTACAGTCAACTCTCCCAATACCGACTCTCTAAAGACCAGAAACTCTCTCAAACAGTTCCAAATTCACTTTTACCATTAAAAACACATTCCGAATACCACACTTTCTGGAAATATTAGGCCAGCCCAAAGTTGTCCGGTATTGGATAAGTTGATATCATATATGATAATTTATATTTAATATATTGTACTTTACATAACTTCCAGGGGTTGGAGTAGTTGACGGCTTACTGTATGCCGTCGGAGGTCATGATGGACCATTAGTACGCAAGAGTGTTGAACTTTATAATCCAGAAACTAACGAATGGACCAAAGGATCTGACATGACGCTATGTAGACGCAATGCAGGTAAAATCATTATAAATAACAAGTTTTCTGCTTACATAGTGAGTCAAATGGCCGAACGGTTAATCAGGGGCGCCACTTACCGTACCTAAAGAGCCAACAATATCAGCATGGTTTCGAGGCTGACTCGCTCCTAGTTCTGGTGGTGGAACAAATCTTCTCGGATAAGGACTATAACGGTAGGTCTAGTGTACACAGTTATAACCTGTGTGCACTTCAAGAACCCAGTTCATTATTCCAGAGGAGTAAGGGGTTACCCCAGTGGTTCACAAAATAGCCCCTGTATCAGGGAGATTACAACCTATCTGATAGGACAGTGATTAATTTACCATTGGTAATCCTTGGCCACATTTCCTAAAGACATAAAATAAAATAAAAATTACTTATCTTGCAACCTTTAATTGTTGTTTATTATTTTTAATTTGTTTATTTTTCAGGGGTAGCATCAGTAAATGGGTTACTTTACGTTGTGGGAGGTGATGATGGCTCATCGAACCTTGCATCAGTTGAATGTTACAATCCTAGGGTAGATCAATGGGTGCTTCTTGAATCGTGCATGTCAACGGGACGCAGCTATGCAGGAGTTGCTATCATAGACAAATCGCAGAGGTGACGTCAGGATGAGGGCGCTGTTTCTGGATCTACGGAAGAAGCGCTCCAACGACTTAATGTGAACTTTTCTATACGAAATGGAAATTCAAAATAGGAGGCTGGATTTTGTTACTTAAACTGCAATCAATTTGGAACATTTTCATATATCAATTGAGAGTAGTCAATCCTGAATGTAACTGTATCAACCTGGAAATATTACTGCCGGATTTATAATTACCTTACTGTACCTACATCTTAAAAGATAAGTTAAACTTATAATGAGTAAGGAAATATTTGGATTTGTTAAAAAATATATTCAAATTTTCTAGTATTGTTACAAATCAAGTCATTTAAAAAAAATGTAAATTATTGGTGAATACAAGAAGTTTTTGTATAAGATTTAAAATGTTTATTATATTGACATTATTATAACCAGAAATATGAAACATGGAATTTGTAAAGAGCTGATTATAGAAATCCAATTCTTATTTTATATCACAATCTTGGCAACTCTCTCACCTTTAAGGCATTTTAAACTTTTAAACTAAATTAATGGAACCTTGATTGCTGGTAAAGATGCGTTAAAAAATAATTTTATTTTAAGTATTTATCTCTACTGAAAATGTTATTTTATAATAATTATATAATCTTTAAAATACCTTATACTGTTAATATGCGAACATGATTTTAATAATGTAATTTTAGTCATTTTTACAATACTATGGTGTTAAGATACGTATAGTGTAATGTTAATGAAACAGAGGTTTAGCACTATTAGCATGTACTGTAGTAATAATTGAAACTGAAAACTATGATTCTATAATATATCGTGCACTTTGACCTTGAAATTGTGTGATTGGTTAAATGTGCAATTCTAAGTATAGTGCAATTGTTGAGAGGTAGTGTGTTGTAGAATGAGGATGGTGTGAAGGGGGAGGGGGTTTAAAAGGATGCTTTTCATTGCATTTTAAAATAGTTTAAGCAACTTTATCTCTTAAGAATTTTCAAATAATATGCTCAGTATAGAACACTGTATCGAACATTTTAAATGGAAGGCGGCGGTGTTAGGTTCTGAACATTTTAAATGAAAGGCGGCGGTGTTGGGTTGTGAACATTTTAAATTGGAGCCGGTGGTGTTAGGTTGTGAACATTTTAAATGGAAGGCGGCAACAGCAGATGGCGAACATTTTAACATTTGAAATTCATATTCTCTTTCACTCCCAGAATGCATTTTGTGTCTTGTTGATGTGTATTTGTATATTTTGTGTATAAATGTTATGAGCTATAGTAGCAGTTGATTATGTTTACCAATCTATTACCTCTCCCTTCAATTCTTTTATTTACATAAGGTTTAATGATTTTACAATATTGTATGTAATCTCATATTTAATGTCATTTATTACTGCCAAATATGTTCTTTACATAACAGAATATAACCATTATAAGAACGATTTTATTAACATAGTTGGCAAATTATCAGGACCTCAGTTAATTATGAAAAATGATATTCTATACAACACTTTCTAGAACTAGATAATAAATGCTATGAAATTGTTATGATTGCATATAGTAATTTTAAAAAAATCCTTTTCCTTCGATAATAATATTGTGCTAAAAAATACATTAAATCAAGTTATTATGACTGCTGTATTTCTACTGGTTGTAAATGATTATTGTGATATTTTAATGTTGCTGTATTACTACTATTATTTATTTTTTGTCATCTTAAGAGGGTTATTCCAATATGGATGCGTCGCAAGTAATTTGACCAATCACAACGTGATGCATCATTCAAACTGTTGCTTGTGGTTGGTCAGCTCACTTGCGTTGCATCTACGTCGTTTTGTTGCCAAGTGGGAATCACGCTGAAGACTTGCTCTAACAAACCAAATAGTATATTTGAATATTCTTTGTAATCTTAATTATTTAATCTTTGTAAAAGCGTTGAAATCTTTATTGTTACTCTTTGAATTTTAGTTGTACATGTCATATATTTGTTAATATTTCAGTTAAAATATAATATTTTTGATAAAATATAAGTTTGAAACTTAAAGTGTAAGATAATAAATGGTCCATGTATGAATTCATTTTATATCCATAATGTGGCTTGTTTTATTTCAAAATACAATATGTCTTTCTAGATCTTGCTATTCTTCCTGTTACTTACTGTTTTAATAATCCAATCACATTATTGTTGCGTATAATCGCTTATATGTTGTTTGCGCATAGTCACATAATATCGTCTGGAAATGTCTGTCATCACAGTAAGGTACGCGAATTAAATTATTAAATGACATTTCTCCATCCAACCACATATTTGTGGTACAAAGGATATTTGAGCAACAGGAAATTTTGTACACAGGACATTCAGCTTAATTGACAGCCTATAACTGACATATTTTGATTTCTTCCAGGAACATTATATCAAGTTTTAACAAAATAAAAAACTCAGATAATTCACCCATTTTCAACAAAATATATATATAGCTTTGATATTTTTAACACAATCTGAAAGGACTTTTCATAATTCATTTATGCACTAATATTGGTGTACGTGCTCATGTATAGTGTTCGTATCAAATATGTATTTTTCTAGTTTATTATCACTATTTATTACCACGTTGAAACACCGGTTCTGTCAGATCACCAAAGTTAAGCAATTTTAGGCCCGGTTAGAGCTTGGATGGGAAACCATCTGGTAATACCAGGTGCTGTATATAGAGTTGGGGTCCATTTGAAATCAGCACTGCTGACTCTTATGGCAGTACCTGCATCTAGTATCTGCCTCAGACGTATTGGCTTATGCCTCTCCTCTGGTCAAGGTGGGCACTGGACAAGAGAAGAGATATAATAATAATTATAATGAATGTTTTGTTTTCCTTAAATGAAGAATATTCATCTTCATCAGTACTTCTATGAATGGATGATTATGGGGACACAAACGCCAGTTGATCATACCTAGTACCGTTTTGATCGTACAATTAATCGGGAAAACATCTCTCGATAATATTATTTTCATTCTTTTTTTCTCCAGTTGAATAGAACAATGTATTTTTCACTATTAAAAGAAGAAAGTTGTATACAAACTTAAGCTCTGTCTACGCCATCAAACTAGTTTGCCTGTGGCAGTGATATGCTTAAATATGTTAATGATATGACATAATCATGTCCATATATGGGCATATGACATGTTTTGTCACATAAAGTTTGATAGTGTAGACAGAGCTTTAGAAACATTGAAATGTGCCCATTAAAACAAATAGCAACAGAAAATAAGAATCTATATTTTACACACTTGTTTTAATTTATTTTCAGACTGCAGATGATACACTTGGGTTGAGTATGTAGAAAGAACCAATTTATACACCATATTTTAAAAGTAATACAACATGAGAAAGCAACTTTGACAGTATTTCAGTGAATATTTCATTTCTGTGAATAAACCATTTACTATTGTACTCCCAACAAGTGGTGTATTTAAATAATGTTTTTCACTTTTTACAATTATTTTTTAAACTATCATGAAGGAAAGAAATAAATTTCTTTTCCTCCATGAATAGTTTTATTTACTCAAGATAGTTTGCAATTATTCAAATTCTCAATTTAAAAAAAAATGTTTTGTTTACTTAAATCAACAATTACGGTACAAGACAAATAAGCACGAAAGAAGAGTTGTTTTTGTTTCTGGTTGGAGAGAGGGTGGCCATTTTGAAAAAGACAATTCTCATCCTTCTAACCATTTTGTTTTTATGGGTAAATAAACGTAAATTTAATTTTTTTACAACCAAACAATTGCAATACTATACTTTCATATAAAAAATGGATTTTAAACATGTACACTAAAGAAAGAAATTTATTCAATTGATGAGTTTTGTACGATAACTAATATTTGGAAGGGCATCAACTGTGTTTATTTTAATTTAATGTTTTGCTAAAGCATACACGCCACTAAATGCAGATATTTAAGCTAATTACACTGTGATAAATGTTTATCAGGTTATCATCACAGGCAGAGTATTTCATCACCAATTTGGATATTTGTCAATTCATAACAATTGTAATAACAAGAACATCATCTGACAACAACAATAATAATATACATTTTAAATTACAGAAAATCACTCTATAAGGTTAAATCCACTAATACTTGCACCGGATTTTCTCCTTTGTCTTCAAACATTTCTCTTTTGTTTGTTTATCAACTACAAATGAAAAATTTATTAAGCAAAATTTGAACCTAGAGTTGATACCATGGCAATGGTCAAAGGTTAAACAGATTCATGGATGCACTTTAAAGTGGAAATGGAGCAATAAAGGAATAATATATTGATGTTTGTTATTAACAGAATGTCTTCCAAGAATTTACAATTCACATAACCAAACAATACAGGGCTACAAAATATAAAACATTTGTCTCATGAATTTAAATCATTCAATTGGGTCAAATGTCAAATATTATTTTGTTTCCGTGACGTATTGGTCAAAGTACTATTTCACTCAGTTGAAATACAGTACGTAGATGGCTATCAAAATGTTTAGAAATTGAAACATATTCGAAAAGATGGCGTAGTAATATGTGAGTAAAGCGGCTTAGAGATCCTTAACAGGCAAATTTTTGCGTCCATTCTTTTGCTTGTTTATTGTACTTTACTTTATCTGTTTTGAAGGTGCGGGCGATTTCTGGAACAAGTGGATCATCTGGATTTGGATCATCTAGTAAAGAACTGATTGATAACAGAACTAAAAAAAAAAAAAAACAAATGATATATGTAAATTTATGAACATAATCTATTAACTCACATTAACAATTTAAATTTAAAGAGGTCATGCTTATTTACTTTACGATAAAATAGAAATAAATAAAATGCCTATTTTTTCTCTTATTATTACACTATGAGTTGACTATTGAGACCTGTGTTATTAATTCACCTTTAGATATGGTCAGTGCTGGTCACCATTGACAACTACTGTATGTTTTAAGTGATATATTGGTAATCATTAAGACCTAAATTATTATATTACCTTTAGATATGGTCAGTGCTGGTGACCATTGAGACCTCAGAATGTCCAGACATATGCTACCATTGCTGTTTATGTTTGGGTGATAAATTTTTGTTGTAAATGCAACCTAAAAAAACAAAATAAAGATGTAACGTATTACTGTTTGTAATGTGTAAGAGCTTCATACTTAAATCCACTGAGGCTTTAACTAGTGTGTACTGTCAACACAATTTTACAGAAGAAATACTGTACGTCATGTTTGTTTAATTTGTCTTCTTGGATAAGGACTATAAACCGTAGGTCCAGTGTATGCATATTGCTCGTGTGCACTTTAAAAAACCTAGTACATCTTTCGAGACGAGTAGGGGGTTGCCCTGGTGTACTAGTACACACACACACACACTGTCGTGGACAGACGTAATGAAACTGTAATAGGGAAGAAGAATGTTGTTGAAAAGGTAACATCTAAGTCCACAGTGCTCTGATCTTCATAAAATAGCGCATAGATATAAATGTCGCATTAAATTACATTGATTTGTGTTATATTCTGTGAAATATATCTTTTGCCCGAATAAATAATAATAATAACAGTAAATATGTTTTTGTTTGTGTTATTGTTTAAATATTCTATATTCAACCTGTCATTAGTTTTTAACACTATTGGTTTGATATATAAACAACGTAACATTTATTTTGTGAAACAATCAACTGAAACTGAAATGACAACTTGTAATTACACTGTTGTCCGAGCAGTTTACTCTTTATACATTGAATGGCTTACCTTAGGAGGTTTAAATGGATAATCTGTTGGAAAATGTATGGTTAGAAAGAAAACACCCCCTTGGTATGGACTCTCAGTCTGAAAAAGAAAATAAAAATCAAAATAATAGTGACATTTTTGCATAAATTTTATGAATGTGATTTAAATACAAAGTACTACAATAGAGAAAGTAACCTAATGTAACTTAACTTTTAATATTTTTTTTATAAAAATATGAATTGTACTAGAAAATTTGAAATTTGACCATGATATAGTGATATCAGTGCCAGTGAACAGATCATGCAATTCAAGATGTTACACTTACCGGACCCATTATTGTAGCCTGCCAATGAAACACTGCAGAGATAAATACAAAGAAATTGTGTTATTACTTAATACTACTATAATATTTTATTATATAGTATTTTGAATAATAGTATAAATACCTAATATTATTAGGTATTTATACTATTATTCAAAATACTTCTTTGAACAGCAGTACTATGCATGATACTTGTTAAGGTTACATCAATGTGTAGTTCAAAGTTCAAAGTTCAAGTTCTATGGTTTCCTAAACTATACAACAAGCTTGTATTCATTTTAACATGTCAAAAACAGAAACCACAATTGGACTTCCAAACAAATATTTCCTGTTTATTAAAATTAGTAGAACGCATGCATTCAGACTACACAATACCACACAACATAGTTCTGACCTGGAAGACACCAACCAACATCAAGTCTAATACCATAACATAAATTGATACCACCTTTAAAATCAGCACAAAATTAAAGACAATATTCATCTACCTTTAATATATTTATATTAAATAAGAAGTCAGCTCTATATCTACAGGTTCACAAAATATCAATGGATTATCTTTGTTTTATATTTATCAATTTTATCAAAATCAATGCAGAAAACATTTAGAAAAACAAATAAAATGTTAACACTTAAATTTTGACTGTAGCCATATTTAAATAAAGCTACAGTAGACAAAAATATGTTTAAATAAATTAACTTTGGGTTAAATATCTATAGTGGTTATATCTGGTTACTAGGCTATACTGATTAGTTACTAGGTTATTGATTAGTTACTAGGTTACTAGGCTATACTGATTAGTAGATATTTTACTAGAGTTTAGGACAATTAGGATATTACTGCCTATTCACTATCAAAACATGCTGACTCATCAAAAAATACAGACTACTCATCATAAATTATCAAATACATCAGAAAGAAAATAAATAGGTTTGAAAAAAGAAAACAGAGTTTAATTAAAACTAAAATATTAATATATTATTAACGTATGAAATGATAAACCATTTATTTACAATCCTTCTATTTTGAAACTTAACATGTCTATTTTTAGATATGATATCATCTATCAAAATTGAGTTCATGTAGAGATTGAAGGACATGCCAGAATAATTTAGAATAAAATTGTCACAGACTGCTGGAGATGGTTTACAATCCAACTATATAATTATAAATTATTTAAATAATGCTAATTTTGTTTAAATAGTTTGTGACATATTACTGTACAAATGTATACTGTTGTAAGTCTGTAAAGCTCTGTTTACACTATCAAACTTTATGTGACAAAAAATATGATGTGCCCATATATGGACATGATGATGTCATATAATCACTACCATACTTGGGCATATCACTACCATATTTAATAGTGTAGACAGAGCTTAAAACACTGGAGCACTATTATTAAACTTCACAGTACAATTTTGACTGCGGAAACTCATGCATGCTGGGTACATTTTTGTCTTTTAAGACTAATTTACGTCCGAACACAACAAAAAATAATCAGAGTTAGCATATTAGTCTTTCTTATTAACTACCGTACTAAAAAATACAACTCAACAGTTCATATACAAGTGGAGGTTGTAAACTATGCAAATTTTATGCAAAGTTTAGTAAAATGAAATACTTACAATCATCGCCCACTGGACCAGCCGAACATTGTGCAGGGGGATCTCTACCAAGATCTTGTAATTCCTACAAAAGACAATAGAAAATGACAATTACATCAGCCTGCTAGAAATACTTTTAAAATTTGATATAGACGACTTACTGTTCCGAGAAATGGAATGTTTAAAATCAACCAAGACCAATATAAAATAACAAAGTAATCAAATAGGTTGAAGTACTGTAGTGTATACTGTAGTGAAGTACTGTATACTGTAGTGGAGTACTGTATACTGTGGTGGAGCACTGTGGTGCAGTGGTTAGAGCATTGGACTTGCAATTAATAGGTTGCCGGTTCAAGCCCCGGCCCGGTCACTGCAGTGTTGGGTCCTTGAGCAAGATTCTTTATCCACATTGTTCCTCCCCACCCAGGTGATAGAAATGGGTACCGGTATGTAAAAAGTATTGGGAAGGTAAATCAGACTCGTTTGTGCGGGAGGAGTGGCGTACCCCCACAAACATACACACTTAGTGGAGTCTGGCCCAAACGCTAAAGAAACAGAGATGGGCACCACGGCCGTAAGCATTAGCTTAGGTTTCGACTTTACCTTTACCTACTGTATACTGTACCTTAAAATGTGATTGATATAAATATATGTAGCGTAATTAGAAGGCAAACTATGCAGGAACTGTAGTTCTAGGAAACAGTTTTAATTAGATATGCAGCCTAATTTCGTATTCATTAATTTGGACAACCACAGAGATAGTAATAAATGATATATAATGACAGCCAATTAAACATATTTTAAAACTAAATTAAAACACAGAAAAAATGTACTGTATATTGCTGTCAGTAATATTCTAATATAGCAGAATATAACTGAATTTAACTTAAATTACATTCATAAATGTTTTAATCCAACACACAATTTCTGTTATCTCAATCTCTATCTCATCAGTACAAACAGGGTGTTTTCACAGGCCACAGCATACAGGTATTTTCACAGTGAAAAATATAAACCAGGAAGTCATTATTTTTAATCTATATTTCATTTCAGGTAAATCCATAAAAATAATACAACTGTAAAACTTATTTAGTTTTACTTCATAATGGAAAAGTTTCAGAAAAATATATTAGGACTGTCACGATAAATATGGTCTGGGACCAAAATCGGTCCGGCCGGACCAATTTTGACTCTAAAGTTGTGGCCAAAAGCAGTCAGCCACTGCCAAAATCGGTCCGGGTTTTTCTTCTGTCGATTTTAATTGAATTACTAGGCCTATGATGCTGTTTTAAGTTGTTTATGGCTAGAAAAATATCCCATGATATATATAAGTAAGTTATCTTGTCGGATAAATACTATAAATAAATGAATTTTATCTTATATGTTCACTCATATTTCAGCCTGCCACACATTCACATGAACGGGTATGAGACGCTAATATTGCCAGCTAGATTTTATGGCCTTTTTTCTTCCTCAAACTAATCAATATTGGATAATTTTTTTATAATAATTGTATTGAATTGATATATTGATTGATTAACCATAAATAAGTAATAAATTAAATTGTTTTTAACATCATGGGGAAACGAAGATGTTAAAAAAACAAAAGAACAAAATGGATTAAAAAGAGGCAGAGATACATTGTACACAAAAGCCTAACAATTAGTACCAATTATTGATGAGTTACTATTAATAATGATAATTAAAAAAACTGGATTAATTTATAATATTAAAATAACAAATAAAACTCAGTAGTTTTCAATATAATGACTAATCATGGCCTGTTTTTTAAATTTCATAAATTTGTAAGACAGGACCATATTTGGCGGCCAAAAACAGTCCTACTGCCCGGACCGATTTTATCCAGTTTTGGCGGCCAAAATTGGTCAGGCCGGACTGGTTTTGGCAGCCATAAACTGGTCCACCGGACCGATTTTGGCCCGGACTGAACTGAACTTTTATTGTATCTCTCTTAAATCAGAGGCACAGTCTCAATGAGATGTGCAACAAGTTTACAGTGAAAAATAATACATACACACTTAAATATAAATACAAAACAAGAAATTAGACATAAAAACAGAATAACAAAAAAAAAAAAAATTTTTTAGAAAACTGAGACAGATTTTAATCTAAATAAATAATTTAAAAATACTAAGAAAATGAATAAATTAAGTTTGAGAAGGAATTGTATTATATCATTTCGTGTGTTCCAAGCCATGGTCAGAAAAATTTTACAATGTTTGTCGAAAATAATAGAGGTGGTAGAGAATTGGAGCGAATTTTAAATTTTAGGTTTGAAGCATGGTAGTTACACTTATCTAATAAGTATTTTTCTAGTTTTGGTTCATTTTTATACCTTATATATTTACTTAGTGATGGTTGGTATTCTTAGCATTCTCAAGCCATTTCATCTTATCTCTTATAGTGTTTTTTTCTTTGAAACCTTTAAGCCAATTATTAGCATATTCTAAGTTAAAATGTTTTTGTATCACAGTTGATTAAAATAGATTTTATATTATGTAGCCAATTCCAATTTAAAGTGTATTTCAAGTGCAAAGAGCGCTCTTAGCAGAACTTTTGGTAAACGACCTTCATCCATGTTTTTCAATCTTTTGAAGTAGGATATTCCTCTATCCGATAGTATGGACTCAATCGATTGCCATCCAAGTTCACCATAAAGGGCTTCCTTTGCAACATACCTTGGTGCTTTTAAAAGATATTTAGCCATTTGATATTGCATATTTTCAATTTTTTGGATAGATGTTTTGCTTTCACAAAACCAAATACTGCATGCATAGGTTATACTTGGTATTCAAATGCCTTTCCAAAGTATATTACCATACATAATTCTATTGAAATCATTTTGTTCATTTATGATTGATTTTATATATGCAATAATTCTGCTTCCTGTTTTCATTGTTTCATCTATATGGCATGTATCTTTTAAATGTCTTGATATGTGCATGCCTAGGTATTTATACGTGTTGGCTTCGTCTATAAATTTATTACCGATTGGCCATTTTCTATGTTTGTTAATGCGTTGGTTGGTTACAATTACATATGATTTTTCAAAATTAAATACCATTTTAAATTTTGTTGCAAAGTCGTTTGCTGCTTTCAATAATAATTCTATATCACTTTCACTATCTCCAATTAGGATTATATCGTCGGCCCAGAATAGGTTACCAATCTTTTTAGCAAATATATTAATGCCTAAATCTCTGTCCTTAATAATTTTGTTAAGTTCATTTATGTATATTAAATAGAATAGGAGAGAGTGGACAGCCTTGTTTGACACCTTCATCAATGTTGAAGATGTCAGTTTCGTATTCACCAAAGGAGACTTTTCCTTTTAAATTTTTATACAGATTTGTAATAATATTTAACATTTTTCCATTAATACCCATGTTTTTACATGCATAAAACAACCCATCTCGCCAAACAGTGTCAAACGCTTTGCTGAAATCCATAAATACAAGAAATGTCTTTTTCCCTTCCGCTTGGCGACAAGCAATTATACTTTTTAATATAAAAATATGGTCTTCACACCTTTTATCTTTCCTAAACCCACCCTGAACTTCCGATAACAAATTATGTTCTTCAATGAAGTTTGACACTGCTTGAGAAATAAGTTTATTATATATTTTAGATACAGTAGAGTTTAAGGTTATGCCTCTGTAATTACTTAACTCTTTGCGATCACCCTTTTTATGTATTGGTATAATCTTACCAATGTTCCATTCCTCGGGTATAGTTTCAAGTGTAGATAATTTCTTAAATAACTTATATAATGCTTCTACAATTTCTGAACCTCCATTTTTCAATAGCTCATTGGTTATTGAGTTATCACCAGGACTCTTATTATTTTTACATTTTGATATAGCATATTCGATGTCTTCGTGAGAGAAAATAAATTGTTCTAATAATGGTGAGTTATCACCAATGGTATGTCGTAATAGAGGTTCATGATAAAGGTAATTATTGTTAGTACTTAATTTATGTTTATTAATACTACTAAAGTAAGTTTTTAATGAGTCTTTAATACAATTTCTATCAGAAGTAACATTTTTTGTACCTGGAATAAAGATAGAATTAGGTGTGACTACGGGTGTTTTATCTTTCAGCTCGGACCAAAAATCTTTGCATTGAGACCCCCCTTTATTCATAATTTCGGAACATCTATGTACTTTCTTTTGTAATATTTTTTGTTTTGTTAGTGATTTGCATTGTTTTCTTATTTCTTGGTAATCATCCCATAGAGAATCGCATACCTCTTGTTTAAATGTTTTAATTTTTATTTTTCGTTTTTTGGTAGATTCTATGGGATCTACAAGCATCTTTCCTTTTTTTGATACAACTGTCAATTTCTTCATCATACCAACAATTACGTTTTTTATTATTATTCTTATGACCCAATGTGGTTTCTGCTACCGTAATTAAATTATTTTTCCATATCCTCCATGCTTCATTTGCGTTTAAATTTGAGGTGTCCCAGTTTTCAAATTTGTTTTTAATTTCTTTCCTGAAAGGTTCCCAGTCAGTATTTTTATCTATATTCCAAGTAACTTTATTGTTTTTAATCACCTTTTGTTTCTTATTGTTTATTTCTAAATTACTATCACCAATTAGTTCTAACAATAATACATTGTGGTCACTTCCTAAGTGGTGTGACAGGACCATATATTGGGACCAATCAGCTGAAAAATAATGTACATCAACATTCACAGAAGTACTTTTTTTAGATTTATTTGAATGATGATGGAATGCCTGGGAAAACTGTAAAAATATGCAACATGATTTTGTTTATTTTTGACTGGGTTGATTCTGATCACCTGACATTTTTTTAACAGGTTTCCACACATGATTATGCACTTGTCAATTGTATGACCCACTATACGACCCCCGGGAGAGGTGCGTCATTTGTCCGATGTGAGTCATACCTTTGTATACCATGACGCACCCCTGCGTAAAAAAAGTGACTTACCTTTACTAGACAATGACGCACCTATTTTTAAATTAGCGACGGACCTTTTAGTGAATTATGACGCACCACGACTGTCTTTTTGACGTACCTTCACTGACGATTGTTGACCCCGATTACTGCAGTGCATGCAGTGTGATATCAAAAATCTCAAACTAATACGCGTGTCTGGTGCTATGGAGGCGCGCCAGGGTCGTCGATCGATGTTAATCAGGCCGGCTAGGAACGTTCTCGCGCGATCACACAATCACACAAAGATTGGAACGGCTATTTATAATACAAATATTATGTCATTTTCCAGTTTGGCCGATAGAGGGCGCGAGTGATGACGCTCTCAAGCGTGACAATGTACAACCTGGCCGCCCCTCCGCGATCGTCAAGGCCTTGTTTTCAGGCTTTTTGGGTGGCGCGGGTCGGTGGTAAAGTGACGGACATTGACGCACCATTGAACATGGAGGCGACGCACCATTTGGGTTCTTTGACGCACCCCTGCGTCAGTAATTATTCGTAAATGACGCACCCATGACGCACCACTCCCGGGGGTCGTATAGTGCGTCATACAATTGACAAGTGCATTACAGTAGTCTAGTACTTACTAGTAGTAGCTATACATTAAGCTAGGCTATTAATTATTGATTTTAACTAATGGCACAATATATAATGATTATTCATTAATCCATTGTTAACATAATCATAAAAAAAACCATTATGATCAAATTAAAGTGGATATTTAAAATGATGGATGGCAATGCCAAAATAAGACAAAAATTTTTTATATAGCATCAAAAACAAATACGTTGATGATACTTTAGTAATACATAAAATAATGATTTCAACCATTCTTTTTATAACACACCATGTGTAATGGCAATCATTGGTTTAGGCCCTCTCTTTTGAGTCAGTAAGCCATACCACACATCACCACAATAAACCACCACACATCAGACAAAATCAAGGAAGCTGAATCAAGAAGAGGGAAATATTTGTGTGGCCTGGCCACAAGATCACAATGATGACAAAAAGAATACCTTGAATCGTCATTTCAAAACAATATCACTATGAATACGTCACCTTTTTTATCCTTTTTAAAGCCATTATTTCTATATATGTTAAATTAAAACTGAACAACTAGAAATCTTATTCACAATGGCCTTCTTTCTAACTTCTTTTCTTTTTACACACTGTATTTTTCTACGTAATTACCCGAACTTCCGAATGGGCGATGACAATTTCCGAACGATGGCGGACGATTGGTCACGTGTCATATTATACTAGTATTCTAGAATTCTCTCCTTCGTTTTCTATCATTATTTATAACCAGAAAAATGTTGAACTTGTATAAATATATATTAATATAAATGTTATTTACATAAGTGAAAGGATTACATAGTGTAATATCTGAAACAACAAACATTACATAATTTATTTAACATCGACATTTTACGGCGATAGGCTGAAGTTTTCTGTTGGAGCCCTCTATAAAAAAGTGGACCATCATCGCGGTCATTGACTCCCCGCTACTTTGCAAATCATCATATTATTATTTTTCAATTCAATAATTAACTACACGGCGTTTATATAACTTTTCCTACCAAAAACCTCCATTAGTTCTTTTTGTAATAAGTGTTTAGGTTTCAGTCTCCTGAACTTTTATTAATTTATTGGAGGAATGTAATTAATACATTAGCCCCCATGTCATGATTTTAATGTTATGCGGGTGTGGAGGACAAAACATTAAGTTTTTACCCAAATTGAATTAATAAAACAATAGAAAGTAAACAAAATACCAATGATGTTTAAAAGCTGTAATCAATTTATAATTTAAAAACACAATATATTTCATTTCATTCTTATGATCTATTGACCAACAAATAATAAAATAAAAGAGATTAATTTGTCCATGATGCTAATAAAAGAGTAGTGCAGTCAGCAGTGTAACTATACTAAAATAAATTTATAATAAATATATATTTAAAGTATTTAAATAATAGAAGTAGCTTAAATATATATTTATTTATTATATTGAAGGGTGAAAGTATGTCTGGAATTTTAAATTGAATTTCAATTATACGCATCATGATGATGCGTCCGTGTGGCCTACTGTACAAATAAAATGATATATTATTATTGAATATATTGCATTGAAGTATTGCAACATTTCGTAATCAAATATTTAGTATTTGAGTAATATATACAGCATTATAAATCGTACGATGAAAACTATTATTACGATATGTTGAACTGATCAATAGAAAATTATCATTTTATTATATAAACTTAGTTGCCGGGGTAGGCCTATTGCCAAAAACTTTGATTTCCACCAAACCTCAACTGAAAAAAAACACGAGCGCCACCTATTGCCTGGTGGTGTCTCTAGTTCATTTTCTTCATCCTGAGAACCAGAGTAGTCCCTAATTTTAATTTAATTGACATGGAGTCCTTAAAATTGTTGATAACAGTTACATTTCCAAATTATCTTCGTAATTTACCCATTCCTGACACGTTGGCAGGGTTTGGTGACCTAACAGGTAAGTTAGAGCCGTGTTTGTCGGAAAAAATGGAATTCCCAAGGTTAGTTTTACGTCATGTGCTTGTTGTCTACTTATTGTTCGTTTCGCACATGCGTTGTTGGTTGTTGTGTGTGAGATTTACCTGACCTCGGTCTGCATCAGTGTATGTAACCGAGTATTGTTGCTTAGATTTTACTAATTTCAGTTAAATAGCGCAATATTTTTCCAGCAATGGAAGGTACAACCATTTGTATAAATGCCTTTGAATCAGTTAGGCTCACCATAACAAATGTTTAATGTTTTTATTGTTTTGTAAGGGTTGACTTTAGTTATAGTTTAGCCGTGCACGACGTACGTTAGGGTGGTAGCTAGATAGATATATTAGGCCGAGCTAGGCCTAGAGGTTAGGGGGCGGAGTTCACAAATGTATCTCTGTACAGTATTGCGAATGGTGGCCGGATACAGATTTTTAAGAGATAAGAATGTCATTGTGTAAAGGGCGTATAAAAGGGTAACAAGAATTACAGATTTAAACATTAAAAGCCTAAAAGAGCCAAGGCCTAACTAGGCCTATATAGTAAGTTTTAACACCTCTAAATATATCTGATTGGACGATTGTGGGTCACATGGCATGCATTATTATGTACTATTTAATGATCATGGAATAGTTGTCTTTTTTTATGTACGGAAAAAAATCTTCTGGCCTATGAACAAAATTTCCTTCAGTAAAATATGAAATTCTATTTTCACTCGGGCTTCATCACGTCACAAAATAGAATTTCATCCTTCACCGAATTAAATTATTTGTACCATCGCACTCAAAAACATTCATGCCCTTTGATTATAGGCATGGTAGATAACAGAATTGTGAAGGTGCATGACATGATTGGGTCAAAAAGATTTAATAGGAAAATGACTGGATTTTTGTTTTTATCTTGTCTAGGATCTGATGTGTTGCGCATAGTGCCACTAGTTGGTGCTCTAGCAGCAGCGGTATACCTGGTTGTGTCTGCCATGAAGGGAAAGAAAGATGATCAACCCAAGCCACCAAAAGTGAATTTTAACTGTCTTGATAAAGATAAGGATAAAATTGTTGACTCTTTTGATGTGGAGGATCTGGGTAACAAAACTTGCTTTTGTAGATGTTGGAGATCTAAAAAGGTATATATACAGGATTGTCATTCATACTACAAGAGCGAATGTAGCTTAATAGTCAATATAACTAAATCAATTTATACACATAGTATTTCGAATATTGACATAAACAGAGATAGTATTCAGCATAAAGGTCAAAGATCAACAATTAGAATAATCGCTGTGTAATGGTTAGACATACTGTTGGTGTAGTAGAATGAGATAATTATTTTTGTTTTTTTATTGTTGTAGTCTAGTTCATGCCTGCCTTATCTGGATAAACCGACAATAGCCCTTTCTCCTCGAATAGAGAGATATAACTTGAAAGTAACAATTTTCATTAAACACCACTTTCCACAAATGGTATTATTTCTCCATGATTATTATTGATTATTATTTCTTTTCAGTTTCCATATTGTGATGGTTCACATAATAAACATAATGAAGCTTGTTGTGATAATGTTGGTCCTCTCATCATCCAGAAAAAGGAAGAGAAAACATCTTAACTCATGTCGGATACCGCATCAGAGTTGAGATCTTAAAAAGAGGAAACATCTTAATTCATGTCGGATACTACATATGCAATTGAGCTCTTGAGAAAACGTCATAAATGTGGGATGGTATCAATACAAAGGAATCTAAATTCAAACTAATTAAATTTAATTTGTAGTGATTAGGGGGTTAATTGTAGTGAATAAATTCATGTATTGAAAATTGTTTATAGACCAAGGACACATTGGACAATTTTAGCACAATGGAGCAATGGTACAATATAAACAGGGAGTTGTTGAGAGTTGTTATTACCTCCCTGGTATAAATACCTATTGCAAACTATTCAACCTGTTAGTGTCGGTTTCATCGCTGTTGGTTGACAACTGAATAAAATAAAATAAATACAGGTAGTTAAAATAGTACATAGTTCACAACATGAACATTTGGTCTAATACAATGCAAGCTTTAAAATATAAAATTATTTTATTATTTTAAGGTTAGTTTATTATATTTGTTGGTGTATAGTATGATTTATATATATTTTGTGTGAATAAACAATTGTAACTATAGTGGTGGTGCTTATAAACTATGTAAAGATTTTTGTACGGTTATTTGTTCTTTTGGTTTTAAAAAACAATACAGGTTTTATAAACATTTACCATCTAGTTATTGGTTGAAAGAGCATCATATGATCAGTGATGTCACAACTGTAGAATTGGTATTATAACGCTTATACTAAAATGCGAGTACTGTATTGTCTTTTTAGTTGGCCTGTAGCGAGATACCACTGAACATGGCTTCAGTAATTGACCAATAATACTGTAATAACTGCCATGTGAAGATTAGATGAAACATCACAGTGAAATAACCATCATTTACAGCATAGCTCAAGGGCCTGCATCCCTAAAATGCTTGCATTTGCGCTGTTAATCATTATGAAAACATTACAATGAAAAGCTAAATCATTACAATTTAATACTGTGTATTTATTTAATTATTATTGTGATTTTGCAGTAGCAAATTCAATGGGAACTTGCCAGTAAGAACCTACAAGCAACGTTAAAAAAACAAGACTTTAATTATCTATAAATAATGCAGATAATCATAGTAGCTACTGTCGCTACCATATATAGACAATTAAGTAGTAGCTATAGACACTACTATTAGTATAAATAGACAATTAAGTAGTAGCTATAGACATTACTATTTATTATAGACTAGGCCTACAGTATCAAATACAGTAGTAGAAATAGACACTATTAGATAGACAATCAAATAGTAGCTATAGACACTACTTTTATTATAGACTAGGTCTACAGTTATCAAATACAGTAGTAGATATAGACACTATTAGTATTATAGACAATCAAATAGTAGCTATAGACACTACTATATATCTACATAACCACTTACTAATTCTATAAATCAGAAACCCATTTTTCTACGCTCTCATGTATAAAAAGAGCATACAAAGACATTACACATACAGTACAAGTATTCAATCTTTTGAACTATTAATTCGTTTTCAAACCACTGTTCGAAAAATTGTATTTTTTATTGAAACTACAACACATCCAAATATCTGATTTGTGTACAAAATGACCTACAAATATTTGCTATTGCGCTTGAAAAAAAGTTGTCAACTTCAATTTAAAAGTTTCTAGATGTAATTTGAGTAAGAAAATGCTGAAACAGTTGATAAAGATGAAATGAGCTCCTTTAAATATGAAATTAAGATGAAACAAATGTTATCATTGGCCAACACCACAGGATCATTTATTTGATCTACACCCTCAATGAACTTTATCCAACATGGGCCTACAACTGAGAACTAACATGTAGTACTAGTGAAACTATAACCATTTTGCGTAAAACTTAATCCAATACGGGAGGGACCAACGTGTAGCGAGTCTCCACGTAAACCATTTTGTTCACTGTGATTTTCAAAAGAATACAGTACTTTGTCTACACTATCAAACTTTATGCGACAATAAAATGTGATGTGGCCATATATGGACATGATGACATCACATCAATACCATATTTGGGTATATCACTACCATATTATTTGGGCACATCACACTTTTTTTATCAAACTAGTTTGATAGTGTAGACAGAGCTTTAGAACTAGTTTCATTGTTTACACACACATATAACTAAAAGGTCATTATAGGTTTTTTGACAAATGTAAAACGAAAACCTTATTTAATTTATCTACTAAGATTTGTGGTTCCTACAAAGTACCGTACTGGTTATAGTACTGTAACATGAGGGTGACTATGTAGTGTTGAATTCTTGAGTAATGTGGAGTAGGCTTAACATTATTATGTACAGTAGAGATATTCAAATTTACCAAATTTTATTCACTACCACCTCACGTCATTTATAAACACTAGAGGGAGCTACAACTGAAATACGGTACATAAGAAGTACACAGTCCATTGCTTGTAATTTGTTGGTGAAATATCGTATCTAACATGTCACACGCAAAAAAAGCCTAGATAAAAAAAAAAAAACCTTTGTTAGTCGTAACTTGTATAAAATGCAACTTAAAAATATTGAAAAGAAAAAGCAAATTTACTAACATTTATCAATTGCAGATTATTATTGACACTAATGTTGGTAACTACCGCACGCAAGTATAACTACTTTAACTATAGACTGTGTATAGATATGTTAATAATTTACTCCAGATAAAAATGTCTGTGATATTAAAGGTTTTAAACTATCTACAGCAAATGACAACTGATTACTAATGTACTATGATAAGAAGTACTGGTCATGAGCTGGTGAAAACAGTCAAGACCATATTAATGTTCTCCCAAAAATAACCCCTACTAACTTTTTGTAAACTGTGATTTATTCCACGCACCCTTTCCAAATCTTACACTTCAATTCAAAACTCATTGCGTTAACTGCAATTGTTTGTAAGATCAAGAAATCACACCTTGTGATCAATCAACCGTATCATTAAATGCTTGTATTTCTTAACACAAAGCAGTTTTGATACTTTTAATTTATACACTAAAACATATATAGCCGCATTTTTAAATTTGTTTCCTTCATTTTCTTGTTTAGTTTAGTTTTTCTTCTTCTTCTTTCTCTCCTTTTTATGTTGCATACTTTTGAGTCCATTCTCTGGCTGTTGATGTGTATTTCTCTCTATTATTTTTAAATGTTCGAGCAATGTCTGGGACAAGTGGGTCGTCTGGGTTAGGGTCATTCAATAAAGAGCATATTGACAGCAACACTATGGAAATAAATAACATAATTTGTATTTGGTGGGTACCTGCCTACCAATCAATTTTTGTCTTTGTGGGAATAGTCATAATATCTACTGTAAAGGCCAATTTAGACGAGCGGTAATGGTAATAAAAATATTGAATCTTATGTCATTTCTTATGACAATTTACACAAAACGCGGAGCAGACAGGTGGTTTACGCTCAGAATAGATACAGATTCTACGTGGGACAAGCTACGCAGTTTTCCGCTTACTGTTACTGCTCGTCTGTGTAACGTGACTGGTGAATAGTCCTAAATATAATTATTGAATATGGCTGAATTTATTATGATAAATAACCATAAACTAACCTTTAGATATGGTCAATGCTGGTGACCACTGAGACCGCAGAATGTCTAAACAAATACTACCATTTGCATTGATATTTGGGTGATAAATTTTTGTTGTGAACGCAACCTAGAATGAGATGAAATAAACATTAATAATTAATATTCATAGCATTCATAAATAACAACACTTTAAGTTCAACTTAATAAATGTTTGAGAAATGTTAAACCCTTTATTTAAACTGCATCTTAACGCATTTAATGGGAGGAGGTGAAATGCATTACACTAAATCATATTAAACTATTAAACAAGATTGAAAAATGAAATTTAGTGTTTATCAATTGAAACCGACTTATTTACATTAAATCTAAATGAAACCATTTATTTAGTTTAGTTAGAGTACTGCATCTTTTTTACACTGCATACATTTTTACAACTTGTTATAATTTTCAACAAGTTGTACTGTAATGTAACATCTTGTTTTCCCGATTTATTACATGTTTTCATACAAATCTTGGGAGAAAAGTATTGTAATTAAAAAGTTGAGGGAGCTATTTGATTATTATATTATTAGCATAACATACTGTGATTAAGATAGTCAGCTAAATACCAGCACTAACTTGCTTCTTGATGGTGAGATTTTAAACAAAATTTCCCTCACACTAGCACTAACTTTTCTTATGTGATGTGAAAAGGGCTTTAAATAGACAACCTTTATTACATAACACTAAATGAGACTGGTCTGGTTGAGTGAAACTTTTAGCTACATGTACTTTCCATCTCCATGCTAATATAACATAGATACAAACAAAATAATTCTATTCTCAACTTGGTGTGATAACTAAAGCATGGTTTCCACTAGCGACGCAACCTAACGCAAACCATGCAACGTAACAAAATGCCATTCCAATAATTGTGTTTGCCCCCGCCTGCGTGAAATCAAACCTGCTTGTTGCGCATCAACATTAGTTAAGTTGCCGTAGACTTTGACCTGGTTCACCCAGCATACTTTTGAATATGCGCTGTACTATATGTTTTCCGGTGTTCTTTTGCCATGCATTGTTGCGTGAAATCAAAATCAAAACGACATATCGATGTTTGCAGCACTGTTACGTCGTTGGTTCCCACTTGTGATTATGCAATACTAAACTTTGCGTTGATATGTCGCTGCGTTACGTTGCGTTCTAGTGGAACCCACGCCTTCCTATTCATACAATTTGCTTACCTTGGGTGGTTTAAATGGATAATCAGTTGGAAATTGTATAGTTAAAAAGAACACACCTCCTTGATAAGGACTCTCAGGCTGAAAACAACAATTATTTATTGTTTACTTGCTTTCTTTACTTACTTGAATCCAGGAACTCAAAAACATTGTGGTAAAAATTTATAAATCAAAATTACTTAAAATATTATTGTTTCTCATTTTTAGTTTGATATTTATTGTTTTCTGATGACATAATACAGCATACTCTCACTGAATAAAAACCAATGCAAATGATGACCGATTTCAAGAATACATGTTTTTCTTTGTGCTATGCTTCATTGAGCAGCTATTAAATACACGTAATCAATAGGACAAATCGTCATTTGGACTTTATGTGATGTGCCCATATGAACATGATGTCATATCACTACCATATTTGGGAATATTACTACCATATTTGGCCACATCACAACTAGTTTGATAGTGTAGACAGAGCTTTAGAAACCAGCAAAACTCTGTTGATGTGGGGAGCAATATTCCTGCATGCGCATGGTGGATTAACAAGAATACTTTAGTAAGTCGTAGGTCGTCGCAAATTAACAGCATCCTATTAAATCCGGTTTAATAAGTTCATACTTAATTATCTTAATGAAATACTTACAGGACCCATTATTGTTGCTTGCCAATGAAACACTGCAAGTGAATTGAAAGGTAATTGTTAAAAGAAAGTTAATTAAATTTTTAATTTAATTTAATTGTAAAATCTTTACAAACGATAGAAAAATAACACATTTATGATACAGAAAATTAATGATAATGGATGATTCTGTATTGATGATGTTATCATCATGTTTGGTTGAGAATTATACAACGTGTTATTTATTTATGAGTAATAAAGACTTAGTATAGATAGGCCTGATGAACTTACAATCGTCTCCCACTGGTCCTGCAGAGCATTGGGCTGGTGGGTCTCTACCTAGATCTTGTAATTCCTACAAACAAGTAAAATAATAATGATCAAAGGATAACAAATAAAGGGAAGCACAATACCACAATATAAATCATAGTTAGCATCTATTAGTATTATTATTATTGGTAGCCTCTAGTAGTAGGCCTACTATATTTATATAATTATATATATTTTATATTTCAAAGCTACTATTATGGGATGGACTTTGATAGCCTATATCCAACTCTGGTACAATTTACTTCCTTTTTGTCCATAGCTTGGCTAGGTTCGAAATCTCTCCGGGTCGGCGCTAGACCTACTTACCTACCTATTCTAGGCTGGGTAGACTTTATGCCTAGAATCTCCGACACCACAATAAAATATAGCCACACAAAACATCCAAAAACAGAATTCAAATATAACCAAAACAACGCAAAACAACAGAAATTAATTATAAAATTGTATATTATCTAGACCTACCTTTTGTAACCTTTTCAAAGCCATTCTTTGTTATATATTTTCAACGGCGTATTTTCAACAACCTCTCTCTCTGCTTGCTGTTTTATTTTTTTTTCCTCTCTCTGTGACTCGACTCTTCTTCACCGCATGAGGGGAGTATTCATGGGAGTTACATTGATGATTCATTCTCCTTCCCCCTGCATGCAGCAGAGACTGTAAAGCTCTGTCCACACTTTATGTGACAAACAAATGTGATGTGCCCATATTAAGGAAATGATGATGTCATATCACTACCATATTTAGGCACATCACACTTTTTGTGTGTAAATGTAAACCGCCATTCCGCAACCTATTAGTGGGGTGCCTTAAAGATGTATTGTCCCTTTGTCAAATTCCAAAAAAATAAAAAATAAAAGATTTCGAAAAAAAGTGGGTCATTTTGAAGTATCATAATAGTTATTAACTTTCACCAAAAATTAGTCGAAAAAAAAAAGAATTAACTGAAATACAGACGTTTTTTGGTTCAAAAAATAACTTTGACTTCCAGTCAAAGTTTTCGATCAAAACATATCTCATAATGCAACGCGCTTATTTGGCTACTCTGTATGCATAATCATAAAACTTCCTCGCGATCTGTGTGAAAACACCTTCTCAACCGTGACGAGTTGTAAACAATCCTAATTAGCATCATGCATAATGTATAATCATGGTTTGAAATCTTTGTTTACTTTCGCTCGTGACGATTTTCCAGAAGAAATGTAATCAAGTTAATTTAGCTGTTAATTACGTAAAATTGTTGTTTTTGGCTCGAATTTTCGACTTAAAGTGAATAACTTTAATATACTTTGATATGGCCAGTTTAAATTAAAAATATTCTGACCTTCATTTTTTTGTGTTTCAAGGGACAATACATAAAAAATGATCAAAAACGTTACACGGATGACAAAGTTTTCATTTTTTGCACATATGTTCACTTGGACATACAGATTAAAAAAAATCACTGTAGCCAAGAAAAAAATGTATTTTGTGACCATATTTGGAGTATTTTCAAAATGGCTGCCAAAACAAAATGATGGTCCATATCTTAGTAACCGGTAGGGGTACAGAGTTCATTTTAGTGTTAAATTGCTTAGAACACATATGTTTCTATTCACTCTAATTCAACATTTTATTAGAAAATGGCCTGAATCATCATTTCCGGAATTGTGACCTTTGACCCTAGTATGGTCATATCTCGAAAACTACTGACAGTAGAAACATGAGGTTAGTCTTAAAATATTCACAATATACATGTTAGTATTTGGTCTAACGAACTATTTTTCCCAAAAGTGACTGGAAATCATAATATTGACCTTTGACCCGATAACCTCAAATTTCGTTACCGAATGCGCATAACATCAAAATATTGGGCTTAAATTGTCAAAAAAGTATATTTTTGTATTAATTAAGGTAATGACTGAATTTGTCAATTGACCAGAAGTAATGATATTAACTTAAATTTTGTTTTATATCACTACAACATTGGCAGTCAATCGTCAATATTTTTCACGCAATACATTGTTTTCTCAACAAATTTAAACAATTACTTTTTCATATGATAAATGTTTGTTTAAGCTTGGTTCCCACTAGAACATAACGCAAGGACGTAAACGCAACGCAAGCCAATGACAAGCGAAGTTATAGACAGTTACCAATCATAAGCGAATAAGCCATCGCTTGTGATTGGTCAATTCATTTGCGTTGCGTTACATCCTTGCGTTGCGTCGCTAGTGAAAACCACGCTTTAGTGATTCAGATTGTTGTATCTAGAGATATTATATGGCCTACCTCGTTATGTGTAGAGGAATGTTACATTTTACTATGTGTGATTACATTTCCAGATTATTTTCTACAAGTTGTAAGCTTCAATAAATTAATATAACTGTTTTGCAGTGTATTATATTTACAGTTTACACTTCTTTATTTTATATTTCAAACCTCAGTTATTAAAAAATAAAATAAATAATAATAATAAGTATTAACTATGTCTTAGAAATAATAAATTCTGACACGGATCGTCTGTATTCAATTACGAGTAATATTATCTGGGACATTTGCAGCTGCACAGTTCTGTACAAGGGAGGTTGGATTTGGCACATTTGCAAGTCACACAACCACGGTCAGATTTGCAGCCACATTTGATAAGTTCATTGCAGGCCTTGGCTGCTTCTGGTTTAGTCATCCGAACTGGCTTCCAATGTGTGTCTTCTAATGTCCAACCCCAATCTTCTGGAGTAGGAATAGTTGGTTCAGCATTCTGACAAGTGGTCCATATACCTCCTTGATATATGGCTCTTTTCACATGTTGAAGTAATGCATCCTACAATATAAATGTAATATAATGTAAAAACAATGTAGTGATATAAAAAAAAGTGATGTTACCAAATATGGCTGTTGTGGTGGAATCGGTGAGAATAATGAGGTGAACACGTGGTTGCAATATGTTGTCTTTATTAATTTTATTATTCAACAACTGTGTTGGGTTGTCTATAAGAACAAACAAAATACACTAAGTAGATAGTTCTGTAGTCAACAAACACTTCGAAACATGATAATATAGAATAGTGCGACTACCCCCTCTATAGTAATAGAAAGACGTAGACACTCGCGCGCACGCCAACTCGACTTAAACGAAGTGATAACGTCAAGCGAGGCCTATATATTATCTAGAAATATATAATTTTTAAAGGTGTAAACAACTCAAAGACTGCCCCCGCAGACTCCTGGCTAAACATATTAATACACGATTATAATTAAACTCACCCAAAGGGTTCCAAATAACAAATAAAGATGATTACACTGCATAAATATCTCACACGATACCAATTGTATATAATTTCGTTCAGCCTGCGTATTGTACGCGCACTGGCACGCAACTCACAAATTGAAAACAAATGACGTCATGACATCGGTAGTGATATATCCAAGTATGGTAGTGATATAACATTATCATGTCCATATGGGCGCATCAAATTCCTGTACCTATGGGTCCTAAACCTATAGCCTACATCAATTATTTAAAATTATTTAAAAAAATTGTAATTATTAAAATTATTTAAAGTTAAATGTAATAATGATGGGCGCTACTGCAGTTTCGCACCACACTGTTATATCTTCGATTTCTTGCTTCATTTTTTTCTCGCACTCACATCATACAATTTTGGGCCATTATGTAACATGTTCCCATGATTTAGCCACCGTTATATTACCTTTATCACAATAAAAAATGCCTTTCAAAACAGCTCCTTTTTTCGCGAAAACTTCGATTGAACTGTGGCCATTTTAGATTCAGAAAATTGCCAGAAATCAATGTATGTTTTATTTTCTGTTTTTATTTTTAAACTGCAAAGAGTGGTTTTATAAAGAACCAGCTGTACATATCAAAACGGTGACGATATGAGTCCATACATAAAACATTGATAGGAACCATTAATATAAATAATAATAGTAATACTAATAATTAAATATTAATTTAACCTTTATTTCGCCAGCTGAAAACATTTCTTGCTTTTCAAAACTAAATAGGGTAGGCCTATATGTGTAATCGGATTTTATAACACTGCCCTCTATAGTTTCTACAATTTTTGGGGTAAAATGAAGCATAAATTCTGGCAATTCAGTGATAAATATAAGATGGCGAACATTTCGCAGTGTGTTGACAGCGAGTTCAGTATTGTTTAAAATGTTTTGAAAAGTATTGTTATTTAAAAAAAATTACTTCGTAAGTGGTCGAATCGTATAAACATGTTACATAATATTATGTTGTGAGTGTAAAAAACGAAAGTTTAGGTGAGAAATCGAAGATATAACGGTGTGGTGCGAAACTGCAGTAGCGCCTAGTGTAATTGCAATATAATTTTTCACAAAACTACACTTGGGACTCCCTGTAACTAAGCATTTGCTAGGCCTATGAGAGGCATCCGCTTTGCATTGCCACAGTCGTTTTCGCCATGGAGGTATGCCTAGCAACGAGCCTATGTTAGCCTAGCCTAATTGATAATCAATTTAAATGCTTAAAAGAAACAAGAAAGTAAATTAATGGTAACCTAAGTGCTTTAAAGTGGTAAATCAATATATATATTTGAAATCAACAACTGCTTTATAAGCATAAAAATACTTACCACTTAGCAATTATCCACCTCTGTCAACAATCAGAATGCCGGATTTTATGAATACTCATTTTAAGATTCAAGATTCAAGAAATTTTATTTGTCCATAAAAATGGAAATTCACTTTGCTTGGTAGATTAAAACAACAATATTGCAACGATTTAAAACGTGCAGTATCATAACAGACTAAAAATACAAGATAAAAAGTTAAAAATACTGTTAAAAATGTAAAACTATTTAAAAATTGCATTATCGTCTTACATTAGAATTAAAAATATGAATGCTATTTACAACGAAGGATTTTCTAGTTCTACAAAGATTTGCTCTTGGAGGTCGTAGCCTAATACCTGATCTATTTAAGTTATAACAGTAATGTAACGGATGAGGGGGTCTTTCATAATAATATTGTTTACTTTTTTTTAAATACTCTTTTCATAGATAAATGAACAAGGCGTTAGATCAGCTTTAATAATACGTTGTGCAATTTTACGTGGTCTCTCAATATTTTTCTTATCATTTTCAGTAAAGTTACCATAAAAACATCCAATGCTAAAAGATAAAATACTTTGAATAATACTTTGATAAAATAGAATTAAAATAGTGTTATCAACTCTAATTTGCTTGAGTTTTCTGAGAAAGTAGAGCCTTTGAGATGCCTTCTTGGAAATCATGAGAGAGTTTGACTCCCAGTTTAATTTGTTGTCAATTATAGTACCTAAGTATTTGTATTGGGTTACTCTTTCAACCTCGGTTTCTTTAATAGTTATTACATTATGTTCAACTGCGGTTTTACGAAAATCTATTATCATCTCTTTGGTTTTAGTAATATTAAGTATTAAGTTCATATCCTCACACCAATTAACAAATCTTCCAACTTCATTAACAAATTCATTTACATTATGCTTACTATCGCAAAGAAGACCACTAATTACAGTATCGTCAGCGTATTTTACAATATTGCAATCTTTACTTAAAATATTAAAACTACTTGAATAAAAAGAGAACAAAATTGGAGAAATAACACATTCTTGAGGAGTTCCAACACTGATGGATTCTTTGTTGGATAGGATACCATTGCACTTAACCATCTGCGGTCTATTAATCAAAAAACTATGTATAACTTTGGCGAGCTGAGGTGAGACATTAAAACTTAATAATCTATCAATTAAAACATGTGGTAAAATAGTATTAAAAGCACTGGAGAAATCGAAAAATATAGACCGTACATAATTTCTTTTTGAATCAAGGTGATGATATGTATCATGGAGATAAGAATTAACAGCATCGTCAACCCCTCTATTTTTCTTGTATGCAAATTAATTCTTATCTGCATTACCTATATTTTCTTAAGTCTAGATACAATTAACCTTTCTAAGCATTTGATTATATTTGAAGTAATTGCAATTGGTCTAAAATCTTTTGGTACACTAGGTTTATTAACTTTAGGCAATGGATTTATAATAGAAGTTTTCCATATGCGTGGAACAGTACCATTTTGGAGAGAAATCTTTGTCTAGGTAATACTATAGTAATTGATTGTATATAAAAGGGGTTCTATGGACCTTAAATAATGAAATCATTGTTATTATTAGTATTTATTATTCTCAAATAGAAACTATTATAACAAATATTGTGATTTATTTTAACTGGTCTTTGGAATGTTAAAAAATAGATTATGTCGAAAAGGCACTGCTTCTCTATAACACTGAAGTTAGTTGTAGTGATATAAAACAAAATTTAAGTCAAAAGTTAATATCATTACTTCTGGTCAATTGACAAATTCAGTCATTACCTTAATTATTTCATTATTTAAGGTCCATAGAACCCCTTTTATATACAATCAATTACTATAGTATTACCTAGACAAAGATTTCCCTCCAAAATGAGTATTCATAAAATCCGGCATTCTGATTGTTGACAGAGGTGGATAATTGCTAAGTGGTAAGTATTTTTATGCTTATAAAGCAGTTGTTGATTTCAAACGAGTGTTTTTATTAAATATATATATTGATTTACCACTTTAAAGCACTTAGGTTACCATTAATTTACTTTCTTGTTTCTTTTAAGCATTTAAATTGATTATCAATTAGGCTAGGCTAACATAGGCTCGTTGCTAGGCATACCTCCACCGCGAAAACGACTGTGGCAATGCAAAGCGGATGCCTCTCATAGGCCTAGCAAATGCTTAGTTACAGGGAGTCCCAAAAGTAGTTTTGTGAAAAATTATATTGCAATTACACATCATTATTAAATTTAACTTTAAATAATTTTAATAATTACAATTTTTTTAAATAATTTTAAATAATTTATGTAGGCTATAGGTTTAGGACCCATAGGTACAGGAATTTGATGCGCCCATATATGGACATGATAATGTTATATCACTACCATACTTGGATATATCACTACCATATTTGGTAACATCACTTTTTTTTATATCACTGCATTGTTTGTACATTATATTACATTTATATTGTAGGATGCATTACTTCAACATGTGAAAAGAGCCATATATCAAGGAGGTATATGGACCACTTGTCAGAATGCTGAACCAATTCTATTCCTACTCCAGAAGATTGGGGTTGGACATTAGAAGACACACATTGGAAGCCAGTTCGGGTGACTAAACCAGAAGCAGCCAAGGCCTGCAATGAACTTATCAAATGTGGCTGCAAATCTGACCGTGGTTGTGTGACTTGCAAATGTGCCAAATCCAACCTCCCTTGTACAGAACTGTGCAGCTGCAAATGTCCCAGATAATATTACTCGTAATTGAATACAGACGATCCGTGTCAGAATTTATTATTTCTAAGACATAGTTAATACTTATTATTATTATTTATTTTGTTTTTTAATAACTGATAACTGATAGGTTGCGGAACGGCGGTTTACATTTACACACAAAAAGTGTGATGTGCCTAAATATGGTAGTGATATGACATCATCATTTCCTTAATATGGGCACATCACATTTGTTTGTCACATAAAGTTTGATAGTGTGGACAGAGCTTTACAGTCTCTGCTGCATGCAGGAGGCAGGAATGAATCATCAATGTAACTCCCATGAATACTCCCCTCATGCGGTGAAGAAGAGTCGAGTCCAAAGATCTTATATACTATAGTATATAAGATCTTTTGTCGAGTCACAGAGAGAGAGGAAAACAAAATTAAAACAGCAAGCAGAGAGAGAGGTTGTTGAAAATATATAACAAAGAATGGCTTCGAAAAGGTTACAAACGGTAGGTCTAGATAATATACAATTTTATAATTGGTTATCCGCCTCAAGCGGATAAGCCCTTGGAATTGTAGTGTTTCTTTTTTATTATTCTTCTTTCTTTCCGCCACTTTTGTTCGCGCCGTTTCTCTGCAACGTGTTAACATAACATGTTGTAACTTAGTAAACATTTAGACATTTAACTGAAGATGTGCAGCCAAGCTTTTGGACGCTCTCAGACGCGCGTAGCGTAAGTTACGCACGATTTTCTGAAAATCCTGAAATGATCATAACTTCGAAACCGATGAATATTTTTTAACGTAACTTTCAGCCACGTTTTCTTCACATCAATGGCTAACTTTTTCGATCTTTAGCAATTTTTTGGAGACTAGAAAGTTTGCGCGTAAATTGCGTTCACGCTGTTTCTCTGCAACGTGTTAACATAACATGTTGTAACTTGGTCAACATATAGACATTTAACTGAAATTGTGCAGCCAAGCTTTTGGACGCTGTCAGAGGCGCGTATCGTCAGTTACGTGCGTTTTTCTGAAAATCTTAAATTGATCATAACTTTGAAACAGATAAATATTTTTTAACGTAATTTTCAGCCACGTTTGCTTCACATCAATTGTTAACTTTTTTAACCCTACCGAATTTTGTAACATTAGAAAGTGCGCGCGTAAACGGCGTTTGAAATTTTAAAATGCTTCAAATCAATTTCTGCTGATTAAATTAGAGCACGTTTCAGGTCATTGGTGCGCACATTTTTTACGCGCGCACGGCACAGGGAACGCGTATAAGCTTTTCTTTTGCATAAATTGTGTTTTTCAAACTTGGGTTAACAATTTTACGTTATTTTATTCACTTTTCAACTTGAAATGGCGTTCTACGAGCACGTTAAACATGACTGGTTGCGCACGAAAACGTCAACAAATTGTGAAAATGTTGCAAAATATGTCTACTTTTAAAAGTGATACAGTTCATCAGAATGCAAGGTTACCCCCGTTTTTTATTTTATTTATTACAGTCTATGAATCGTAGGTCTGATTTATTATAGTGTTGAATGTTAAAGCGTGTTTGATGGCTACATTATTTGCATATTAAATATAATTTTCGAAATTTTGATCATCAAACAAACAATAAAATTTTCAAAGAGCAAAACAATAAACATAACCTTTATCTTTTTTCTTTACATGTTAATATATAAAACTTGAAAGTATGCACTTTCATAATATGTTACTGTTTAAAATTTGTGAAGATTTCATCATAGTAAAAATTATGATTTAAGTTTGATATGTAATAATCAACTTGCATCAATTCAATTCAATTCAATTCATCGACATTTTTATTCCATAATCAAAATAAAAACATATACAAATACAATACAAATAATAAGATAATGGAATGGGATACAAAATAAGCACAACTGCTTTAAGCATGTAACCCTAACAAAAAGATCAAACAATTAGTACAAACAAAAAGAACAAACCAAAATAACATAATGTGATTTACTTAACTTAAATATTTCTATTGTTATAATATTGCTTTAATCTCTGTTTAAACAAACTTAAAGTGGGGGATTGTTTTATATAGTCTGTTAAATTGTTCCAAATATGTGTTCCTTGGTAGGAAATACATTGCTGTCCGACTTTGGTGCGTTTTAGTTGTGGACAGTAGTTTGACCTGTTTCTAGTTGAGTAATTATGGAATGAGGCAGATGTACTAAATAAGTTATTAAATGATTCAGGTAATAGATTATGTTTATATTGATACATAAATATAGCAGTGTGTTTCGTATAAAGGTCAAAAATATTTAATGTTTGGGTTGAAATAAAAAGTGGATGAGAAGGATGCATAAAATGAACATGACAAATATTTCTAAGTGCTTTTTTCTGGAGAATATGTATACGGTTTAAGTTTGTAGCAGAGGTAGCACCCCATACTGTGATAGCATACGTTATTCTAGGTAATATAAGTGCATTGTATACCGTTAACAAGATTTTACTTGATAACATAGACTTCACTTTGTTTAAGACACCAATTATTCTAGAAATACTGTTTGCTACCTCATTTACATGATAATTAAACGATAAAGTTTCATCCAGAAATAAGCCTAGAAATTTAACTTCAGTAGCTTTTACTATACATTCATTTCCCATCCTCAATTCTAGTGAGGTAGTGTCAGCTGACTTATTTCTAGCCTTAAATATAACATATTTTGATTTGTTTACATTTAGCGTTAATTTGTTAGCAATAAACCAGTCCGAAAGTATAGATAACTCCTGGTTCATTGTATCAAAAGCTTGAGTAATATCATTGTGACTATAAAACACATTTGTGTCATCTGCATACATAATCATGTCTACATGGTTACATGCTAGACTAATATCATTAATGAATATAAGAGATAATAATGGACCCAATATGGATCCCTGAGGAACTCCAGTGTTTACTGTCATTTTACTAGATGCAGTATTAACAATAAATGTGTATTGTAGTCTTTTTTTAAGATAGTTTGAGAACCAGTTTAGCGGAACTCCTCACCATAAAATCTTAACTTATCTAATAATATATCATGATCGATTGTATCAAACGCTTTTGATAAATCAAGGAAAACTCCTAGTGTGAACTCTTTATTCTCAATAGCGTTTGTGATTTTTTCAATCGATTGTATTAAAGCATGACTAGTTGAATGGTGTTGTCTAAATCCATACTGTGTTTTACTCAGTACGTTATATTTTGAGAGGTAACAAATCGTTTGATCATACACAATCCTCTCAACTATTTTGGAAAAAAGGGTAAAATGGAAATAGGCCGATAATTATTTATATCGGAGATGTCACCATTCTTAAATACCGGGATAACTTTAGCAATTTTTATATCAGCCGGGACACAGCCCGATGATAATGACGTATTAATAATATGCAATAAAGGTTTTAAAATAAACGGGGAAGCAGATTTTATGAGTTGGGCACTTATACCATCATGGCCAGGAGAAGTATTCTTTGTGTTTTTAATATAGTGGTTAAGTTCATGTTCAGTAACAGGCTTAAAAAACATTGAAGAGGTAAAATTTCCCTTTAAGAAAGTTCTGTGGGTGATTTCTTCATTTTGAGATTCATGCCTAAATTTATTATTTAGTTTTTCTCCAATATTAATAAAAAAAGAGTTGAATGCATCAGCTTTCTCATCATTATCAGAGAAAGTCTCAGTACCCAATTTTATTTTTGTAGGCAAATTGGTAGTCTTTTTCCTACCCATTATATCATTTAGGATTGTCCACGTTTTTTTAATATCTTGTTTATTTCGTTCAAACTGGACCATATAATATTCTTTTTTCCGATTTCTAATAGTAGTGGTTAACTTGTTTCTAAAATGTATGTACGTACTTTTATTAGTAGTGGTGTTATTTTGTTTGTACTTTTTATATAATTTATGTTTTTGAGAGATAGCTCTGGCAATTTCAGCTGTGATCCAAGGAGATTTTAACTTGTTCGCCTTATTTCTAATTCGTTTTAAAGGGAAAAAATTATCAATTGTTTTATTTAAAGTGTTTGTAAAATTTTGATAAGCAACATTCGCATTATTTGAGAATAGCACATCATTCCACTGATTACTTTGTAATTCTTGCAAAAAATACTCCGTTTGTTGAGGAGAGTATTGTCGTTTATATACAAATCGAGGATATTGCTTATTATGTTTTTCCAAAGTATCTACACAGAATATTGGGAAGTGATCAGAAATATCAGTAATAAGTATTCCACTTTTAAGGGACGTAGTAAAAGAATCGATGTTGCAATAAATGTTATCAATTATTGAAGCACAATTATCGGATATTCTAGTAGGACTTTTTATGATTGGCTGAAATGACTGAGAAAATATTGTGTCTAAGTGTGATTGGATAGTGTTGTCGGTAGATTGTTGGAGTAAGTTTATGTTATAGTCTCCCACAAGGTAAGCTTTCTTTTTTTCTAGATTAATCATTTGCATTACACATGTTAATTCATCATCAAACTTTTGCAAGGAACGTGAGGGTGGTCTATAAACTATACCACAAATAACATTATTTCCTGATTCTAACTCAATCTCAATAAAAATAGTCTCTGCTTCAGTCATACAAGATGACAGATCATTTCTAATAATATATGTTAGTTTGTTGGTAACATAGAACGCTACCCCACCACCTCTCTTATCTTTCCTATCATTGTGAATCAAACTGTAGCCTGGTAACTGGTATAGATTAATATTATCTTTTTCGGTTAACCAGGTTTCACTGAAGGCAATGACGGAGAAGGCATGTACGAGTGAGTCTAAATAGTTTGAGATTAAGTCAAACTTATTAACAACACTACGACAGTTTAGTCCAAATATAGAAAAGTTTGATGATAAGTTAGAATGTTCAAGTGAAGAAATTAAGTTATCTTCGTTAAAATATTCTGTGCTCACATTTACATTATCAAAAAGGTCACATTCAAACATTTAAATTAGACAGAAAAGGAAATGACAAATGAATAAAATTGAGCAAGCTGCTTACAGCAGAGAATAGTTAACACTATATAGCCTAAGTTAACAAGTATGTACAATAAATTACAATATATACAATGTAATATGAATTGTTTTATCATGACATACCAACAACAACTAAACGACAGGCAGTGAAACAATAATGATGATCATGGACGCCAATTAAGCATCGAGGGGGTTCACGACATACCGAATGAACGAGGACTGTTTCTTCGGATTTTCTTCAGCAGGTGCTCATATGGATCGATGTGTAGTGCAACCGACTTTGGTATCAGAGGTACCGGGATGGAATCCGATCACGGGAAAACAATTAAATAAAAGGATTGATTTGGTTATTACACTGAAAGGGCAATTTTAATTTTGAATAGGCTACTTTTTGGAAAAGTCATAACTGAAAAGTACTTGAATGCGCAAGATACATTTTTTTTGCGGGCGGATAACCAAACTCGTCCTCAGGTGACGAGTTTAAGTTCTAGTTAATTTCTGTTGTTTTGCGTTGTTTTGGTTATATTTGAATTCTGTTTTTGGATGTTTTGTGTGGCTATATTTTAATGTGGCGTCGGAGATTCTAGGCATAAAGTCTACCCAGCCTAGAATAGGTAGGTAGGTAGGTCTAGCGCCGACCCGGAGAGATTTCGAACCTAGCCAAGCTATGGACAAAAAGGAAGTAAATTGTACCAGAGTTGGATATAGGCTATCAAAGTCCATCCCATAATAGTAGCTTTGAAATATAAAATACATATAATTATATAAATATAGTAGGCCTGGCCTAGACTCCTACTACAGGCTACCAATAATAATAATACTAATAGATGCTAACTATGATTTATATTGTGGTATTGTGCTTCCCTTTATTTGTTATCCTTTGATCATTATTATTTTACTTGTTTGTAGGAATTACAAGATCTAGGTAGAGAATCACCAGCCCAATGCTCTGTAGGACCAGTGGGAGACGATTGTAAGTTCATCAGGCCTATCTATACTAAGTCTTTATTACTCATAAATAAATAATACATTGTATAATTCTCAACCAAACATGATGATAACATCATCAATACAGAATCATCCATTATCATTCATTTTCTGTATCATAAATGTGTTATTTTTCTATCGTTTGTAAAGATTTTACAATTAAATTAAATTAAAAATTTAATTAGCTTTCTTTTAACAATTACCTTTCAATTCACTTGCAGTGTTTAATTGGCAAGCAACAATAATGGGTCCTGTAAGTATAAGATAATTAAGTATGAACTTATTAAACCGGATTTAATAGGATGCTGTTAATTTGCGACGACCTACGACTTACTAAAGTATTTCTTGTTAATCCACCATGCGCATGCAGGAATATTGCTCCCCACATCAACAGAGTTTTGCTGGTTTCTAAAGCTCTGTCTACACTATCAAACTAGTTGTGATGTGGCCAAATATGGTAGTAATATTCCCAAATATGGTAGTGATATGACATCATGTTCATATGGGCACATCACATAAAGTCCAAATGACGACTTGCCCTATTGATTACGTGTATTTAATAGCTGCTCAATGAAGCATAGCACAAAGAAAAACATGTATTCTTGAAATCGGTCATCATTTGCATTGGTTTTTATTCAGTGAGAGTATGCTGTATTATGTCATCAGAAAACAATAAATATCAAAATAAAATTGAAAAACAATAATTTTTTAAGTAATTTTGATTTAAAAATTGTTACCACAATGTTTTTGAGTTCCTGGATTCAAGTAAGTAAAGAAAGCAAGTAAACAATAAATAATTGTTGTTTTCAGCCTGAGAGTCCTTATCAAGGAGGTGTGTTCTTTTTAACTATACAATTTCCAATTGATTATCCATTTAAACCACCCAAGGTAAGCAAATTGTATGAAACACTACAGTAAAGCGTGGTTTCCACTAGAACGCAACGTAATGTTCTGTATTGCATAATCATAAGTGGGAACCAACGACTTAACAGTGCTGCAAACATCGATATGTCGTTTTGATTTTGATTTCACGCAACAACGCATGGCAAGAGAACACTGGAAAACATAGTACAGCGAGTACTCAAAAGTATGCAGGGTGAACCAGGTCAAAGTCTACGGCAACTTAACTAATGTTGATGCGCAACAAGCAGGTTTGATTTCACGCAGGCGGGGGCAAACACAATTATTGGAAGGGCATTTTGTTATGTTGCGTGGGTTGCGTTAGGTTGCGTCGCTAGTGGAAACCACGCTTTAGTAATGACACCAAGTTGAGAATAGAATTATTTTTTTTGTATCCATGTTATATTAGCATGGAGATGGACAAATGCATGTAGCTAAAAGTTCCACTCAGCCAGACTAGTCTCATTTAGTATTATGCCACAGAGGTTGTCTATTTAAAGCCCTTTTCACATCACATAAAAAAAGTAACAACTTGTAACAAGTGAGTGCTAGTGTGAGGGAAATTTTGTTTAAAATCTCACCATCAAGAAGCAAGTTTGTGCTGGTATTTAACTGACTATCTTAATCACAGTATGTTATGCCAATAATATAATAATCAAATAGCTCCCTCAACTGTATAATTACAATACTTTTCTCCCAAGATTTGTATGAAAACATGTAATAAATCGGGAAAACAAGATGTTACATTACAGTACAACTTGTTGAAAATTATAACAAGTTGTAAAAATGTATGCAGTGTAAAAAAGATGCAGTACTCTAACTAAACTAAATAAATGGTTTCATTTAGATTTAATGTAAATAAGTCGGTTTCAATTGATAAACACAAAATTTCATTTTTCAATCTTGTTTAGTTTAATGTGATTTAGTGTAATGTATTTCACCTCCTCCCATTAAATGCGTTAAGATGCAGTTTAAATAAAGGGTTTAACATTTCTCAAACATTTATTAAGTTGAACTTAAAGTGTTGTTATTTATGAATGCTATGAATATTAATTATTAATGTTTATTTCATCTCATTCTAGGTTGCGTTCACAACAAAAATTTATCACCCAAATATCAATGCAAATGGTATTATTTGTTTAGACATTCTGCGGTCTCAGTGGTCACCAGCATTGACCATGTCTAAAGGTTAGTTTATGGTTATTTATCATAATAAATTCAGCCATATTCAATAATTATATTTAGCACTATTTACCAGTCACGTTACACAGACGAGCAGTAACGGTAAGCGGAAAACTGCGTAGCTTGTCCCACGTAGAATCTGTACCGTATCTATTCTGAGCGTAAACCACCTGTCCGCTCCGCGTTTTGTGTAAATGGTCAGAAGAAATGACATAGATTCAATATTTTTATTACCATTACCACTCGTCTAAATTTGCCTTTACAGTAGATATTATGACTATTCCCACAAAGACAAAAATTGATTGGTAGGCAGGTACCCACCAAATACAAATTATGTTATTTATTTCCATAGTGTTGCTGTCAATATGCTCTTTATTGAATGACCCTAACCCAGACGACCCACTTGTCCCAGACATTGCTCGAACATTTAAAAATAATAGAGAGAAATACATATCAACAGCCAGAGAATGGACTCAAAAGTATGCAACATAAACGGGAGAGAAAGAAGAAGAAAAAAAACTAAACAAGAAAATGAAGGAAACAAATAAAAAAATGCGGCTATATATGTTTTAGTGTATAAATTAAAAGTATCAAAACTGCTTTTTGTTAAGAAATACAGCAAGCATTTAATGATACGGTTGATTGATCAGATAGAGTGATTTCCTGATCTTACAAACAATTGCAGTATACGCAATGAGTTTTGAATTGATGTGTAAGATTTGGAAAGGGTGGTGGAATAAATTACAGTTTACAAAAATTAGTAGGGGTTATTTTTGGGAGAACATTAACATGGTCTTGACTGTTTTCACCAGCTCATGACCAGTACTTCTCATCATAGTACATTAGTAATCAGTTGTCATATGCTGTAGATAGTTTAAAACCTTTAATATCGCAGAACTTTTTATCTGGAATAAATTATTATCATATCTATACACAGTCTATAGTTAAAGTAGTTATACTTGCGTGTGGTAGTTACCAACATTTAATTGTCAATAATAATCTGCAATTGATAAATGTTAGTAAATTTGCTTTTTCTTTTCAATATTTTTAAGTTGCATTTCATACAAGTTACGACTAACAAAGGTTTGTTTTCATTTAATTTCTAGGCTTTTTTGCGTGTGAAATGTTAGATACGATTGTAAATTATATTTCACTAACAAGTTACAAACAATGGACTGTGTACTTCTTTGTTATGTATTTCAGTTTTAGCTCCCTCTAGTTTTTATAAATGATGTGAGGTGGTATTTGAATATCTCTACTGTACATAATAATGTTAGGCCTACTCCACATTACACTACATAGTCACCCTCATGTTACAGTACTATAACCAGTACGGTACTTTGTAGGAACCACAAATCTTAGTGGATAGATTTAAAGATAATGGAACTTGGAAAAATCTATTTTACAAAATAAACTAAATAAGGTTTTCGTTTTACATTTGTTAAAAAAAACTATAATGACCTTTTAGGTCTATGTGTGTGTCAACAATGAAACTATTCCGAAGCTCTGTCTACACTATCAAACTAGTTTGACAAAAAAGTGTGATATGCCCAAATAATATGGTAGTGATATACCCAAATATGGTATTGATGTGATGTCATCATGTCCTTATATGGGCACATCACATGTTATTGTCGCATAAAGTTTGATAGTGTAGACAGAGCTTGTATTCTTTTGAAAGTTACAGTGAACAAAATGGTTTACGTGGAGACTCACTACATGTTGGTCCTCGGGTCCCTCCCGTATTGGAGTAAATTTTACGCAAAATGGTTATAGTTTTACTAGTACTACATGTTAGTTCTCAGTTGTAAGCCCATGTTGGATTAAGTTCATTGAGGGTGTAGAGCCAATAAATGGTCCTGTGGTGTGCCAATGATAACATCTATTTCAACTTAATTTCATATTTAAAGGAGCTTACTTTATCTTCTGTTTCAGCATTTTCTTACACAACACAAATTACACAAATCTAGATAGAAACTTTTTAATTGAAGTTGAAAACTTTTTTTTCAAGCGCAATAGCAAATATTTGTAGGTCATTTTATACACAAATCAGATATTTGAATGAATACATTTTTTCAAGCAGCGTAATTAATATAATATTAGTTTTAATGTTTTGAAAACTAATTAATAGTTAAAAAGATTAAATAAACTTGTACTGTAGGTGTAATGTCTTTGTATGCTCTTTTTATACATGAGAGCGTAGAAAAATGGGTTTCTGATTTATAGAATTAGTAAGTGGTTATGTAGATATATAGTAGTGTCTAGCTACTATTTGATTGTCTATAATACTAATAGTGTCTATATCTACTACTGTATTTGATAACTGTAGACCTAGTCTATAATAAAAGTAGTGTCTATAGCTACTATTTGATTGTCTATCTAATAGTGTCTATTTCTACTACTGTATTTGATACTGTAGGCCTAGTCTATAATAAATAGTAGTGTCTATAGCTACTACTTAATTGTCTATATTATACTAAAGCTTGGTTCCCACTAGAGACGCAACGCACAGACGTAACGCAGTCGTAAGTGATTTGACCAATCACAAGCGATGGATTGTTCAACTTGCTTGCGTTGCGTCTACGCCATGCATTGCGTCTCTAGTGAGAACCAAACTTAATAGTAGTGTCTATAGCTACTACTTAATTGCCTATATGGTAGTGACAGTAGCTATTGTCTGAATTATTTATAGACAATTAAAGTCTTGTTTTTTAACAGTTGCTTGTAGGTTCTTACTGGCAAATTCCAATTGAATTTGCTACTGCAAAATCACAATAATAATTAAATAAATACACAGTATTAAATTGAGTAAAAAAATTGTAATGATTTAGCTTTTTGTTGTAACGTTTTCATAATTATTAACGGCGCAAATGCAAGGATTTTAGGGATGCAGGCCCTCGGGCTATGCTGTAAATGATGGTTGCCTTTTGTTCATCTCAATATATTTCACTATGTGATGTTTTATCTAATCTTAACATGGCAGTACAGTGTTATTGGTCAATTCTTGACTTCAAACTCGTATATCCAATTGGTCAATTACTGAAGAGCCATGTTCAGTGATCAGCAAGGGCAAATCACTTTTGATATTCATTAGAGTTCGCCATCAATCTATACTACCTCGATGATATTGTTGGTTGGTGGTTCACGGAGAATACCATCCCGTTTCTGTTAATTCATAACCATGGACAAATGATAGGTAACGGGACGATTCGGCCCTTAGACAATTCGGCCTGGGACGATTCGGCTTTGATATGCATTTTATAAGCATAAAATAAGCCTTTTCCCCAAACTTTATTTCCAGAGAGACTATGGGGGATAAAGATGCAATAAAGCAAACATTTTGAAAACATTGTCGAAAATGATCAATTTTTAGTCACGCGAACGATGTAAACAAGTTTTCGAAGTAATAAATTGAATATAAAATTACGTTTTTTTAGTAATTTATTATATATATTATATCAAAATTGTCAATACCTGTATCAATAAAATACGGATTGTTAAACACCTTTAAAAACTTGATAAATACCCAAAAAAATGAATATGAATTTGGTCTGAGGTGAGACGTTTCGGCCCACAAAGTGGGATGTTTCGGCCCGAAAGTGGGCCGAATCGTCCCACCAAAAGTGGGCCGAATAGTCCCGGGCCGAATCGTCTCAGGGCCGAATCATCCCTGAACCCAAATAATACACAATGCTAATGGTGAGCCTAACTGATTCAAAGGATTTTATACAAATGGTTGTACCTTCCATTGCTGGAAAAATATTGAAATATTTAACTGAAATTAGCAAAATCTAAGCAACAAATACGGTAGCCGATCACTCCGGCCGCGCTTCACTCCGGCCGCCGTATCAGTTTAGCGCGATGTATGATGCGCGATTTGAACGATTTGCGCAATTTGAAATTGCGCAAAAAAAATCCTTGCGCAATTTGAATTGAAACATGTGTTTCAAATTGCGCAAGCAACGTATTAAATTGCGCAAGTAATCTGCAAATTGCGCAAGGTTTTTCGACAGATTGTGAAATCATGCACACCCATATTTTTATAGTAATTTCTAAGAATGATTCAAAATTAAAGATAAATATCGCATTTCCTTATTTTAGTAGTGCAAATATTGTTATATAAGTTAGCATACCGTCGAAGAACCGACGAAGGAAAACGAAGCGGTGGTGTTCCACCAGGCGGGCGCGGCGCGGGCGGCCGGCTATACTACTCTAGCCTAGCTGCTAGGGTCTGGACTACTGATACTGACTAGGTTACATGGCCTAGCTTAAACTAATATTAAAAACTTAATTTTTACATTTATTTTGATTTATTTCAAGTTACAGTGATAATATTATTTAATTGTAATAATAAATGTTATGTATTTATTATACACATGTTCGCATTTATTATGTTTTATTTTGAGTTATTTAGTTTCCAATAAATTATTATAATATCGATTGTCTGGTAGAATTTTGTTGCGCAATTTGAAAATTTACAGTTCGTTTTCAAATTGCGCAAAGGTGTCATATTGCGCAAGAACTATCTTGCGCAATTTACAAATTGTGCAGCGCAATTTAAAATTGCGCAAAGATTTTCTTGCGCAATTTGAAATTGCGCAAGTTGATTGCGCAATTTTAAATTGCGCAAAAAAATCCTTGCGCAATTTTAAATTGCGCAAGAATTCTTTGCGCAATTTCAAATTGCGCAAGGATTTTTTTGCGCAATTTCAAATTGCGCAAATCGTTCAAATCGCGCATAACATATGCACTCCGGCCGCTATTCAATTCGACCATATTCTTGCTTTGATTCGACTTCCTGTGCAAAGGGGCCGTTAGTATGGAGCGCCCATATCTACGTTTTCTATACTGTTCAGTGTTATAACAAATTCTTGGTGAATTTAAATGGAACTAGTTGAATATTAAATTAGCAACAATTTTACTTTTTTCATAACAATAACATTCAAAGAAGTTGGAACTGCTTTTTCTTTCAAACTAAACTTAACTTAATTAAATTCAATAATAAAATAATAATCAAATACCCGTCTAATTAATGGTTGAATAACAATATTTAATTTCTTTCTATGTACATTTATTTTTATAGCTTTACATTTATTAACATTAAAAATTAGTTAAAACCCTTATTTTTATAACACTTCATCTTGCCAGTACCCATACTTACTAATTATAGTTAATAACAATATGTGAAATATTAATTTATTTATTTCAAATAATCAATTATTATTGATGTTTGTTATAGTTAATAACAATATTTACAATATATATTAATTAATTTATTTCAAATAATCAAATATCCGTCTAATTAATGTTACCTGGAATTGTATCAAGAATTAATATATTATTTTTGTACAGTCCAATTTACAATGATTTTATATTTTAATTTATATATGATAAAAATAATATGACATATAGGGTACATTGCAATAAATTACATTAATTAATCACATTACAATTAATATACTAGCCTATTACATTGGATAAAACACATAAATTATTTTGTTTTAGCATTAGACCTAATTTAAAACACTTGCGATGTTGTTGTGATCCTGAAAGAGAAAAAATATACTGTATGATTACAAATGTTTATTTTGATTCTCTACAAAAAAAACGTGTCTCGGTTGTAAAAGACTCATTGGGCGCTCCATAGCTGCGGCCGGAATGAATCGCGGCCGGAATGAATCGCGGCCGGATTGAAGCGCGGCCGGATTGAAGCGCGGCCGGAGTGATCTGTATTCAAATACTCGGTTACATACACTGATGCAGACCGAGATAGGTAGGTATTTAAAATAAAGTGGCGCTCCTCTCACCACACACACAACACAAACAACAACAACGCATGTGCGAACGAACAATAAGTAGGCAAGCACGTGACGTGAAACTGCCCTTAACTTGGAAATTCCATTTCCAACAAAAACGGCTCTAACTTACCTGTTAGGTCACCAAACCCTGCCAACGTGTCAGGAATGGGTAAATTACGAAGAAAATTTGGAAATGTAACTGTTATCAACAGTTTTAAGGACTCCATGTCAATTAAATTAAAATTAGGGACTACTCTGGTTGAGTTAGGGCCCCGTCGTCAAAATGAAGAAAATTAATTAGAGACACCACCGGGCAATAGGTGGCGCTCGTGTTTTGTATTAGTTTAGTCAAAGAATATATATCACAAGAATGAGTAATCCGTGATTTTCCCTGTAACAGTAATATTGTCCATGTGGTAGGGCGCCGCCATAAGTGTGGATGTATCTGGGATGTATACAACTTTTTGTGACGGTTTCACTAATCAAAGGCTGGACCACCGGTAGTATTTTCATGATAAAAAATGTTAAAAACTACGGTGGCCCACAACTGTCACGCACACTATATAAATCATATTCACACAATTAAAGAAGGAATCACACAATTAAAGAAGGAATCACACAATTAAAGAAGAAATCACACAATTAAAGAAGGAATCACACAATTAAAGAAGAAATCACACAATTAAAGAAGGAATCGCATATAAACAAAAGAAAGCATGAAAATATAAAAAGAAATGCACAAATAAAGAAGAGCTAAGCACAATTAAAGAAGTCCGCAACAAATTCGAAAGCTCCTCGCACAATTAAAGAAGTTCGCAACAAAATCAAAAGCTCCTCGCACAATTAAAGAAGTCCGCAACAAATTCGAAAGTACCTCGCACAATTAAAGAAGTCCGCAACAAATTCGAAAGTACCTCGCACAATTAGAGTACAGTAGTCCATATGGAACGCCATCGCTGCCTCCGGCAGTAGCAAACTTTAATTCTATTCGGCTCTTTTACCATTACGTTCGGCTCTTTTACCATTCGGCGCATTTCTATTCGGCCTTTTTACCATTACGTACGGCTCTTTCAGCATTCAGCTCATTTCTATTTGGCCCATTTTTTACCATTACGTTCGGCTCTTTCAGCTTTCGGCTCTTTTTTATTCGGCCAATTTACCATTACGTTCGGCTCTTTCCTCAGCATTCGGCTCTTTTTTTATTCGGCCCATTTAACATTACGTTCGGCTCTTTTTGATTCGGCCCTTTTTTATTCGGCTCTTTCTGCATTACTACGTTGGGCTCTTTTTAAATCGGCATTTTTTTATATGGCGCAATTAAAATCTAACCTTTGACATGGGGTCAAATGGAAGAAAATCAACGACTGGAAATGAGTCTATGAAAAGTTTACAAACATTTCATCATCATGGCGCCAACCATGAGTAGCCAACCGATTAAAGATGTGTTGAATAACCTAAATTAATTCATCTTTTAACAAATTTTGAGAGAGAAAGGGTAAATTATTATTATTAAATGTTTGGCTGACACTAGGCGAGGCCTAGCTAGCCTAGGCCATAAATCAAACCTTTTCTCTCTCAAAATGGTCAATAAGGTGGGACAATTGCAAGTTCTCTAACTAACACATTAATCATGTCAATAAAATGATTTAGTTATATTGAAATAGCCTTCAAATTCATTTAATTCAACCAACCAAACACTCTACATGCTGCATCTATATGTTTTGTAAACTTTTCATAGACTCATTTCCAGCCGTTGATTTTCTTCCATTTGACCCCATGTAAAAGGTTAGAATTTAATTTCGCCGCATAAAAAAGGGCCAAATCAAAAAGAGCCGAACGTAATGCAGAAAGAGCCGAATAAAAAAGGGCCGAATTAAAAAGAGCCGAATGCTGAAAGAGCCGAACGTAATGGTAAAAGGGCCGAATAGAAATGCGCCGAATGCTAAAAGAGCCGAACGTAATGGTAAAAGAGCCGAATAGAATTAAAGTTTCCTGCCGGAGGCAGCAATGGCGTTCCATACGGACTACTGTACTTTAATTGTGTGTGGGGTACTTTCGAATTTGTTGCGGACTTCTTTAATTGTGCGAGGAGCTTTCGAATTTGTTGCGGACTTCTTTAATTGTGCGAGGGGCTTTCAAATTTGTTGCAGACTTCTTTAATTGTGCGAGGAGCTTTCGAATTTGTTGCGGACTTCTTTAATTGTGCTTAGCTCTTCTTTAATTGTGCGTTTCTTCTTTATTTGTGCATTTCGTTTTGTATTTTCATGCTTTCTTTTGTTTATATGCGATTTCTTTTTTAATTGTGCGATTTCTTTTTTTAATTGTGTAATTCCTTCTTTAATTGTGTGATTCTGTGTTATAGTGTGCGTGACAGTTGTGGGCCACCGTAAAAAACTACATGCCAACATCATGTTAAATACTATTTGGATATTTAATTGTTCGTTTTATGCAATTTATTTAGTAAAAACTGCGGTATAAACAGTTTGCTTTATCAACCGGGCGCTACGATAGCGTGACCGGGCGTGTTGTTGTTTACGCGTTTTCACGAAAGATAGTTTAATAATATTCCTATATTTAACTTGTTTCTGGTAAAACAAATAAATGTTAATGACATTTAACATTTTGTCCTATTAACAACATGTATTTTATACTAATTTATATCATAAAAACAATACTTAATTTACCGGGCGTAGAGCAGAACACGGCAATGGTAAAGAATAGGCCGTGCTGAGTAACGATTCGTTGATTTTGGTGTTGCTGTGTTAGGCCTTTTTTGTGAACTAACTTAGCATGTTAGTAAATAATTGTCTGTAAAAGTGAATGTACACTAGTTTGTTAATAAATATGTATTATAAAATAGTTTACAATTGCAAAAACTATTATCATAATTCTATTTAATGTGACATGTATAATATCTATTAAATCAAATCTTATTTAGTATGTATACATCCGCCCTTATGAGGGCGGGCATCACTCACTGGAGCTCTCTGTTACAAATTTCTCATGCAAAAATCGCGGAATACTCATTCTTGTGATATATATTCTTTGGTTTAGTTGAGGAAGAGGTTTGGTGGCAATCAAAGTTTTTGGCAAGTAGGCCTATACCCCTGCAACTATGTTTATATATACCCCTTGATGCGTCCATGTCAAAATAAAATGATAATTTTCTATTGAACAGTGCAAAATAGAATCGTAATAATATACAAATAATGAATGTTTATGAGTGTAATGGTACAAATAATGGCACGAGGTGAATGATGAAAGGTTATATCAACGAGGCAACGCCGAGTTGATATAACCTTTCATCATTCACCAAGTGCCATTATTTGTACCATTACACGAATACAAAACATTCATTATTTGTTTTATATAACATCTAAATAAATTCTAGTTATTTGAATTAAATAAAAGGTAGCCCTAGCCAAAGCTTACTACATTTCCTTCACACACATTGATTAAAAACAGTAACATTTGGTTTTTAATAATTTTATATTAAATGTTATATTTATATGGATTTCGTAAACACACCTACTTTTGTGTTAATTATGTCAACAAACGACCAAACAATCCTAGGCCTAGCAAGGCTAAAACGCCTAGGCTAGGCCTAGCCTAATACTAGCATGGCCTAGGCTAGACCTAGTAGCCTAGTACTAGCTTGGCTGAAAGGCAAAACTACGACAGACAATTGGAACTTATCTAAGCTAATTATGGTTTTTCCAACAATTCCACGTCTTGTAGGGATGTCCCCATTAATTAATCAAAATCCTAAAAACGATCTAAAGCTAATTTAAATGCCTTTTTGAATGAAATTAGTACATAATGTCCAAATCGTACACAAATATCTGCTGCTGTTGCATATCTCGCGGTGGTGTTTACAAATGAAACTGAGACCAGACGACAGGTGGCGCTGTTGTATTTCACAGTACAGAGCCATATCATAGGATAATTTGTGTACTAGATTTTTTTTCATCCGCGAGACGTTTTTTTTTTCGTACACAAAAATGTTTCAAAAAGTACTATTAAACGATCGTTTAATAGTGCGTACTATTGCACGCCATGTGACCCACAATCGTCCAATCAAATGACAGGAATTTATTTAGGTGTTATATAATAGTTATCATCGTACGATTTATAATGCTGTATATATTACACAAATACTAAACTGTAGAGTTGGTATTACTCCTATACCAAAATGTGAGCAGTGCCTTTTTAGTTGGTTTGTAGCATGCTTCAACATTCAATTTAAACCAAAAACATGAACATTTTGGTGATCATTGACATTGAACTTTTTTAGATAATTGACACGCAAAATCTGTACAGAAAGAAATAAAGAAGAAGAATAAAAGATTTTATACAATAATTATTGGTGATCATTTTATTCTGAATGATAACCTAATAAATATTTTTTCATGGGGACAATATATCTTTAAGAAGATGGAAGAGGCGGATAAATTGAGTAAAAGTTAGTTTACTTTAGTACAGTAGGTGCACCCAGACCAAAACCAGAGACTCCTGAGGCAAAGTGTATTTGTGTATCATACAGTAGGTGCACCCAGACCAAAACCAGAGACTCCTGAGGCAAAGTGTATTTGTGTATCATACAGTAGGTGCACCCAGACCAAAACCAGAGACTCCTGAGGCAAAGTGTATTTGTGTATCATTTGTCCATGGTTATGAATTAACAGAAACGGGATGGTATTCTCCGTGAACCACCAACCAACAATATCATCGAGGTAGTATAGATTGATGGCGAACTCTAATGAATATCAAAAGTGATTTGCCCTTGCTGACCACTGAACATGGTTCTTCAGTAATTGACCAATTGGATATACGAGTTTGAAGTCAAGAATTGACCAATAATACTGTACTGCCATGTTAAGATTAGATGAAACATCACATAGTGAAATATATTGAGATGAACAAAAGGCAACATCATTTACAGCATAGCCCGAGGGCCTGCATCCCTAAAATCCTTGCATTTGCGCCGTTAATATGAAAACGTTACAACAAAAAGCTAAATCATTACAATTTTTTTACTCAATTTAATACTGTGTATTTATTTAATTATTATTGTGATTTTGCAGTAGCAAATTCAATTGGAATTTGCCAGTAAGAACCTACAAGCAACTGTTAAAAAACAAGACTTTAATTCTCACTAGGGACGCAACGCATGGCGTAGACGCAACGCAAGCAAGTTGAACAATCCATCGCTTGTGATTGGTCAAATCACTTACGACTGCGTTACGTCTGTGCGTTGCGTCTCTAGTGGGAACCAAGCTTTAGTATAATATAGACAATTAAGTAGTAGCTATAGACACTACTATTTATTATAGACTAGGCTTACAGTATCAAATACAGTAGTAGAAATAGACACTATTAGATAGACAATCAAATAGTAGCTATAGACACTACTTTTATTATAGACTAGGCTTACGGTATCAAATACAGTAGTAGAAATAGACACTATTAGTATTATAAGACAATCAAATAGTAGCTATAGACACTACTATATATCTACATAACCACTTACTAATTCTATAAATCAGAAACCCATTTTTCTATGCTCTCATGTATAAAAAGAGCATACAAAGACATTACACCTACAGTACAAGTTTATTTAATCTTTTTAACTATTAATTAGTTTTCAAAACATTAAAACTAATATTATATTAATTACGCTGCTTGAAAAAATTTATTTTTTATTGAAACTGCAACACATTCAAATATCTGATTTGTGTATAAAATGACCTACAAATATTTGCTATTGCACTTGAAAAAAAAGTTTTCAACTTCAATTAAAAAGTTTCTATCTAGATTTGTGTAATTTGTGTTGTGTAAGAAATGCTGAAACAGAAGATAAAGTAAGCTCCTTTAAATATGAAATTAAGTTGAAATAGATGTTATCATTGGCACACCACAGGACCATTTATTGGCTCTACACCCTCAATGAACTTAATCCAACATGGGCTTACAACTGAGAACTAACATGTAGTACTAGTAAAACTATAACCATTTTGCGTAAAATTTACTCCAATACGGGAGGGACCCGAGGACCAACATGTAGTGAGTCTCCACGTAAACCATTTTGTTCACTGTAACTTTCAAAAGAATACAAGCTCTGTCTACACTATCAAACTTTATGCGACAATAACATGTGATGTGCCCATATATGGACATGATGACATCACATCAATACCATATTTGGGTATATTACTACCATATTATTTGGGCATATCACACTTTTTTGTCAAACTAGTTTGATAGTGTAGACAGAGCTTCGGAATAGTTTCATTGTTGACACACACATAGACCTAAAAGGTCATTATAGTTTTTTTTAACAAATGTAAAACGAAAACCTTATTTAGTTTATTTTGTTAAATAGATTTTTCCAAGTTCCATTATCTTTAAATCTATCCACTAAGATTTGTGGTTCCTACAAAGTACCGTACTGGTTATAGTACTGTAACATGAGGGTGACTATGTAGTGTAATGTGGAGTAGGCCTAACATTATTATGTACAGTAGAGATATTCAAATACCACCTCACATCATTTATAAAAACTAGAGGGAGCTAAAACTGAAATACATAACAAAGAAGTACACAGTCCATTGTTTGTAACTTGTTAGTGAAATATAATTTACAATCGTATCTAACATTTCACACGCAAAAAAGCCTAGAAATGAAAAGAAAACAAACCTTTGTTAGTCGTAACTTGTATGAAATGCAACTTAAAAATATTGAAAAGAAAAAGCAAATTTACTAACATTTATCAATTGCAGATTATTATTGACAATTAACTACCACACGCAAGTATAACTACTTTAACTATAGACTGTGTATAGATATGATAATAATTTATTCCAGATAAAAATTTCTGCGATATTAAAGGTTTTAAACTATCTACAGCATATGACAACTGATTACTAATGTACTATGATGAGAAGTACTGGTCATGAGCTGGTGAAAACAGTCAAGACCATGTTAATGTTCTCCCAAAAATAACCCCTACTAATTTTTGTAAACTGTAATTTATTCCCCCACCCTTTCCAAATCTTACACATCAATTCAAAACTCATTGCGTATACTGCAATTGTTTGTAAGATCAGGAAATCACTCTATCTGATCAATCAACCGTATCATTAAATGCTTGCTGTATTTCTTAACAAAAAGCAGTTTTGATACTTTTAATTTATACACTAAAACATATATAGCCGCATTTTTTTATTTGTTTCCTTCATTTTCTTGTTTAGTTTAGTTTTTTTCCTTCTTCTTTCTCTCCCGTTTACATTGCATACTTTTGAGTCCATTTTCTGGCTTTTGATATGTATTTCTCTTTATTATTTTTAAATGTTCGAGCAATGTCCGGGACAAGTGGGTCGTCTGGATTAGGGTCATTCAATAAAGAGCATATTGACAGCAACACTATGGAAATAAATAACACAATTTGTATTTGGTGGGTACCTGCCTACCAATCAATTTTTGTCTTTGTGGGAATAGTCATAATATCTACTGTAAAGGCCAATTTAGACGAGTGGTAATGGTAATAAAAATATTGAATCTATGTCATTTATTATGACCATTTACACAAAACGCAGAGCGGACAGGTGGTTTACGCTCAGAATAGTTACAGATTCTACGTGGGACAAGCTACGCAGTTTTCCGCTTACCGTTACTGCTCGTCTGTGTAACGTGACTGGTGAATAGTCCTAAATATAATTATTGAATATGGCTGAATTTATTATGATAAATAACCATAAACTAACCTTTAGACGTGGTCAATTCTGGTGACCACTGAGACCGCAGAATGTCTAAACCAATACTACCATTTGCATTGATATTTGGGTGATAAATTTTTGTTGTGAACGCAACCTAGAATGAGATGAAATAAACATTAATAATTAATATTCATAGCATTCATAAAAAACAACACTTTAAGTTCAACTTAATAAATGTTTGAGAAATGTTAAACCCTTTATTTAAACTGCATCTTAACGCATTTAATGGGAGGAGGTGAAATACATTACACTAAATCACATTAAACTAAACAAGATTGAAAAATGAAATTTTGTGTTTATCAATTGAAACCGACTTATTTACATTAAATCTAAATGAAACCATTTATTTAGTTTAGTTAGAGTACTGCATCTTTTTTACACTGCATACATTTTTACAACTTGTTATAATTTTCAACAAGTTGTACTGTAATGTAACATCTTGTTTTCCCGATTTATTACATGTTTTCATACAAATCTTGGGAGAAAAGTATTGTAATTATACAGTTGAGGGAGCTATTTGATTATTATATTATTAGCATAACATACTGTGATTAAGATAGTCAGTTAAATACCAGCACAAACTTGCTTCCTGATGGTGAGATTTTAAACAAAATTTCCCTCACACTAGCACTAACTTGTTACAAGTTGTTACTTTTTTTATGTGATGTGAAAAGGGCTTTAAATAGACAACCTCTATGGCATAATACTAAATGAGACTAGTCTGGCTGAGTGGAACTTTTAGCTTCATGCATTTGTCCATCTCCATGCTAATATAACATAGATACAAAAAAAATAATTCTATTCTCAACTTGGTGTCATTACTAAAGCGTGGTTTCCACTAGCGACGCAACCTAACGCAACCCACGCAACATAACAAAATGCCCTTCCAATAATTATGTTTGCCCTCGCCTGCGTGAAATCAAACCTGTTTGTTGCGCATCAACATTAGTTAAGTTGCCGTAGACTTTGACCTGGTTCACCCTGCATACTTTTGAGTACTCGCTGTACTATGTTTTCCAGTGTTCTCTTGCCATGCGTTGTTGCGTGAAATCAAAATCAAAACGACATATCGATGCACTTATGATTATGCAATACAGAACATTACGTTGCGTTCTAGTGGAAACCACGCTTTACTGTAGTGTTTCATACAATTTGCTTACCTTGGGTGGTTTAAATGGATAATCAGTTGGAAAATCTATAGTTAAAATGAACACACCTCCTGTATAAGGACTGTCAGTCTGAAAACAACAATTATCAATTATTTACTTGCTTTACTTACTAGAATCCAGGAACTCAAAAACATTGTGGTAAAAATTTATAAATCAAAATTACTTAAAATATTATTGTTTCTCAATTTTAGTTTGATATTATTGTTTTCTGATGACATAATACAGCATACTCTCACTGAATAAAAACAATGCAAATGATGACCAATTTCAAGAATACATGTTTTTCTTTGTGCTATGCTTCATTGAGCAGCTATGAAATACACGTAATCAATAGGGCAAGTCGTCATTTGGACTTTATGTGATGTGCCCATATGAACATGATGTCATATCACTACCATATTTGGGAATATTACTACCATATTTGGCCACATCACAACTAGTTTGATAGTGTAGACAGAGCTTTAGAAACCAGCAAAACTCTGTTGATGTGGGGAGCAATATTCCTGCATGCACATGGTGGATTAACAAGAAATACTTTAGTAAGTCGTAGGTCGTCGCAAATGAACAGCATCCTATTAAATCCGGTTTAATAAGTTCATACTTAATTATCTTAATGAAATACTTACAGGACCCATTATTCTTGCTTGCCAATTAAACACTGCAAGTGAATTGAAAGGTAATTGTTAAAAGAAAGTTAATTAAATTTTTAATTTAATTTAATTGTAAAATCTTTACAAACGATAGAAAAATAACACATTTATGATACAGAAAATGAAAGATAATGGATGATTCTGTATTGATGATGTTATCATCATGTTTGGTTGAGACATATACAATGTATTATTTATTTATGAGTAATAAAGACTTAGTATAGATAGGCCTAGATGAACTTACAATTGTCTCCCACTGGTCCTGCAGAGCATTTGGGTGGTAAGTCTCTACCTAGATCTTGTAATTCCTACAAACAAGTAAAATAATAATGATCAAAGGATAACAAATAAAGGGAAGCACAATACCACAATATAAATCATAGTTAGCATCTATTAGTATTATTATTATTGGTAGCCTCTAGTAGGAGTCTAGGCCAGGCCTACTATATTTATATAATTATATATATTTTATATTTCAAAGCTACTATTATGGGATGGACTTTGATTTGATAGCCTATATCCAACTCTGGTACAATTTACTTCCTTTTTGTCCATAGCTTGGCTAGGTTCGAAATCTCTCCGGGTCGGCGCTAGACCTACCTACCTACCTATTCTAGGCTGGGTAGACTTTATGCCTAGAATCTCCGACGCCACAATAAAATATAGCCACACAAAACATCCAAAAACAGAATTCAAATATAACCAAAACAACAGAAATTAACTAGAACTTAAACTCGTCACTTGAGGACGAGTTTGGTTATCCGCCCGCAAAAAAAAACGTATCTTGCGCATTCAAGTACTTTTCAGTTATGACTTTTCCAAAAAGTAGCCTATTCAAAATTAAAATTGCCCTTTCAGTGTAATAACCAAATAAATCCTTTTATTTAATTGTTTTCCCGTGATGGGATTCGATCCCGGTACCTCTGATACCAAAGTCGGTTGCACTACACATCGATCCATATGAGCACCTGCTAAAGAAAATCCGAAGAAACAGTCCTCGTTCATTCGGTATGTCGTGAACCCCCTCGATGCAAGTTGATTATTACATATCAAACTTAAATCATAAATTTTACTATGATGAAATCTTCACAAATTTTAAACAGTAACATATTATGAAAGTGCATACTTCAAGTTTTATATATTAACATGTAAAGAAAAAAGATAAACGTTATGTTTATTGTTTTGCTCTTTGAAAATTTTATTGTTTGTTTGATGATCAAAATTTCGAAAATTATATTTAATATGCAAATAATGTAGCCATCAAACACGTTTTAACATTCAACACTATAATAAATCAGACCTACGATTCATAGACTGTAATAAAATAAAATAAAAAACGGGGGTAACCTTGCATTCTGACTGTATCACTTTTAAAAGTAGACATATTTTGCAACATTTTCACAATTTGTTGACGTTTTCGTGCGCAACCAGTCATGTTTAACGTGCTCGTAGAACGCCATTTCAAGTTGAAAAGTGAATAAAATAACGTAAATTTGTTAACCCAATTTTGAAAAACACAATTTATGCAAAAGAAAAGCTTATACGCGTTCCCTGTGCCGTGCGCGCGTAAAAATGTGCGCACCAGTGGCAATTTTTGAAACGCTTAAAATGACCTGAAACATGCTCTAATTTAATCAGAAATTGATTTGAAGCATTTTAAAATTTCAAACGCCGTTTACGCGCGCACTTTCTACTGTTTCGGTAGCGATAAAAAAGTTAACAATTGATGTGAAGCAAACGTGGCTGAAAATGACGTTTAAAAATATTTATTTGTTTCGAAGTTATAACCAATTTAAGATTTTCAGAAAATCGAGCGTAACTTACGCTACGCGGCTCTGACATCGTCCAAAAGCTTGGCTGCACAACTTCCGTAAAATGTCTAAATGCTGAACAAGTTACAACATGTTATGACGCGTTGCAGAGAAACAGCGTGAACAAATTTGGAGCATTTTAAAATTTCAAACGCAATTTAAGCGCAAACTTTCTAGTGTCCAAAAATTTGCTAAAGATCGAAAAAGTTAGCCATTGATGTGAAGAAAACGTGGCTGAAAGTTACGTTAAAAAATATTTATCGGTTTCGAAGTTATGATCAATTTAAGATTTTCAGAAAATCGTGCGTAACTTACGCTACGCGCGTCTGACAGCGTCCAAAAGCTTTGCTGCACATCTTCAGTTAAATGTCTAAATGTTTACCAAGTTACAACATGTTATGTTAACACGTTGCAGAGAAACGGCGCGAACAAAAGTGGCGGAAAGAAGAATAATAAAAAAGAAACACTACAATTCCAAGGGCTTATCCGCTTGAGGCGGATAACCAATTATAAAATTGTATATTATCTAGACCTACCGTTTGTAACCTTTTCAAAGCCATTCTTTGTTATATATTTTCAACAACCTCTCTCTCTGCTTGCTGTTTTAATTTTGTTTTCCTCTCTCTCTGTGACTCGACCAAAGATCTTATATACTCTAGTATATAAGATCTTTGGACTCGACTCTTCTTCACCGCATGAGGGGAGTATTCATGGGAGTTACATTGATGATTCATTCCTGCCTCCTGCATGCAGCAGAGACTGTAAAGCTCTGTCCACACTATCAAACTTTATGTGACAAACAAATGTGATGTGCCCATATTATTATTATTATTATTATTATTACTTGTATAGCGCACATTTATACAACATTTAATTATAATCAGCGGCGCTTAACATCAATATTAGTATCGTAACATTGTTTGAAATATAGTGCTTTTAAATGTTTTTTAAACTGATTATAGTCGTCTAAGTGTTTAATGTGACTTGGTAAACTGTTCCAAATTTTGGGTCCTGCTACGGCGAACGAACGGTCAGCAAATGTCTTTCGTTTAGTTCGTGGGATTGTCAGGTTATAACCTAACCCTAACCCTAACCCTAACCCTATGAGACGTACATTGGAAGCCATTGCAAGGATCGCATGGCGTTAGTTGCACTGTCATACCGACCTTTCCTGACAATTATTTTCGCAGCTTGGTGCAGTAACCTCTTCATTGGAGCAAGGGTATTAGCAGGTAGACCATAATACAATGCATTGGCGTAATCAATATTTTGATTCGATTGAACTAGTTGTTGGCAAAGGTCCTTGGAGAGAAATTTGCGGATTTGACGAATATAGTATAAATCATTAACAGCTATCGATCTGCATTTATCGCGTATATGGTTCTTGAAAGATAGCTGGTCGACGATATTAACACCAAGGTATTTTACAGATGAACCACGTGGTATTCTGTCCTGACATACGATGATATGATCTTTCTCGCATTTCAGGAGTTGAGCTCTGCTTCCCAATAGTATGAACTCTGTTTTTTCACTGTTCATTTTTAGTCTGTTGGACTTCATCCAGTCGTTGATGGATATGAGGCACTCTTGTAATTTGGTGATTGTATTTACCATACTAGAACTAGAATTTGGATTAAATGAATCATACACTGAGTGATCATCGGCATATCCCATCACAGAAATATCAAACTTACTGATGTGATCTTGTAAAGTGCTGGCATATATGGTGTATAGAACTGGACCGCATATACTACCCTGAGGTACAGAGAAGGACAAATTGGCTGTCTCCGAGTTAGTTTCGCCGATTGTTACGTTGGCAAATCGAGGAAAATTAAGGAAATGATGATGTCATATCACTACCATATTTATATATTATTATATTATTATTATATTCATTTTTTGCACATATGTTCACTTGGACATACAGATTAAAAAATTCACTAGCCAAGAAAAAAATGTATTTTATGACCATATTTGGAGTATTTTCAAAATGGCCGCCAAAACAAAATGATGGTCCATATCTTAGTAACCGGTAGGGGTACAGAGTTCATTTTAGTGTTAAATTGCTTAGAACACATATGTTTCTATTCACTCTAATACAACATTTATTAGAAAATGGCCGGAATCATCATTTCCGGAGTTGTGACCTTTGACCCTAGTATGGTCATATCTCGAAAACTACTGACAGTAGAAACATGAGGTTGGTCATAAAATATTCACAATATACATGTTAGTATTTGGTCTAACGAACTATTTTTCCCAAAAGTGAATGGAAATCATAATATTGACCTTTGACCCGATAACCTCAAATTTCGTTACCGAATGCGCATAACATCAAAATATTGGGCTTAAATTGTCAAAAATGTATATTTTTGTATTAATTAAGGTAATGAATGAATTTGTATATTGACCAGAAGTAATGATATTAACATTTTTTACTTAAATTTTGTTTTATATCACTACAACTAACTTCAGTGTTATAGAGAAGCAGTGCCTTTTCGACATAATCTATTTTTAACATTCCAAAGACCAGTTAAAATAAATCACAATATTTGTTATAATAGTTTCTATTTGAGAATAATAAATACTAATAATAACAATGATTTCATTATTTAAGGTCCATAGAACCCCTTTTATATACAATCAATTACTATAGTATTACCTAGACAAAGATTTCCCTCCAAAATGGTACTGTTCCACGCATATGGAAAACTTCTATTATAAATCCATTGCCTAAAGTTAATAAACCTAGTGTACCAAAAGATTTTAGACCAATTGCAATTACTTCAAATTTAATTAAATGCTTAGAAAGGTTGATTGTTTCTAGACTTAAGGAAAATATTGGTAATGCAGATAAGAATCAATTTGCATACAAGAAAAATAGAGGGGTTGACGATGCTGTTAATTCTTATCTCCATGATACATATCATCACCTTGATTCAAAAAGAAATTATGTACGGTCTATTTTTTTCGATTTCTCCAGTGCTTTTAATACTATTTTACCACATGTTTTAATTGATAGATTATTAAGTTTTAATGTCTCACCTCAGCTCGCCAAAGTTATACATAGTTTTTTTTATTAATAGACCGCAGATGGTTAAGTGCAATGGTATCCTATCCAACAAAGAATCCATCAGTGTTGGAGCTCCTCAAGGATGTGTTATTTCTCCAATTGTGTTCTCTTTTTATTCAAGTAGTTTTAATATTTTAAGTAAAGATTGCAATATTGTAAAATACGCTGACGATACTGTAATTAGTGGTCTTCTTTGCGATAGTAAGCATAATGTAAATGAATTTGTTAATGAAGTTGGAAGATTTGTTAATTGGTGTGAGGATATGAACTTAATACTTAATATTACTAAAACCAAAGAGATGATAATAGATCTTCGTAAAACCGCAGTTTAACATAATGTAATAACTATTAAAGAAACCGAGGTTGAAAGAGTAACCCAATACAAATACTTAGGTACTATAATTGACAACAAATTAAACTGGGAGTCAAACTCTCTCAGAAAACTCAAGCAAATTAGAGTTGATAACACTATTTTAATTCTATTTTATCAAAGTATTATTCAAAGTATTTTATCTTTTAGCATTGGATGTTTTTATGGTAACTTTACTGAAAATGATAAGAAAAATATTGAGAAACCACGTAAAATTGCACAACGTATTATTAAAGCTGATCTAACGCCTTGTTCATTTATCTATGAAAAGAGTAGGCCCTATTTAAAAAAAAGTAAACAATATTATTATGAAAGACCCCCTCATCCGTTACATTACTGTTTTAACTTAAATAGATCAGGTATTAGGCTACGACCTCCAAGAGCAAATCTTTGTAGAACTAGAAAATCCTTCGTTGTAAATAGCATTCATATTTTTAATTCTAATGTAAGACGATAATGCAATTTTTAAATAGTTTTACATTTTTAACAGTATTTTTAACTTTTTATCTTGTATTTTTAATCTGTTATGATACTGCACGTTTTAAATTGTTGCAATATTGTTGTTTTAATCTACCAAGCAAAGTGAATTTCCATTTTTATGGACAAATAAAATTGTTGCAATATTGTTGTTTTAATCTACCAAGCAAAGTGAATTTCCATTTTTATGGACAAATAAAATTTCTTGAATCTTGAATCTTAAAATGAGTATTCATAAAATCCGGCATTCTGATTGTTGACAGAGGTGGATAATTGCTAAGTGGTAAGTATTTTTATGCTTATAAAGCAGTTGTTGATTTCAAACGAGTGTTTTTATTAAATATATATATATTGATTTACCACTTTAAAGCACTTAGGTTACCATTAATTTACTTTCTTGTTTCTTTTAAGCATTTAAATTGATTATCAATTAGGCTAACATAGGCTCGTTGCTAGGCATACCTCCACGGCGAAAACGACTGTGGCAATGCAAAGCGGATGCCTCTCATAGGCCTAGCAAATGCTTAGTTACAGGGAGTCTCAAGTGTAGTTTTGTGAAAATTTATATTGCAATTGCACATCATTATTACATTTAACTTTAAATAATTTTAATAATTACAATTTTTTTAAATAATTTTAAATAATTGATGTAGGCTATAGGTTTAGGACCCCATAGGTAGGCCCTACAGGAATTTGATGCGCCCATATATGGACATGATAATGTTATATCACTACCATACTTGGATATATCACTACCATATTTGGTAACATCACTTTTTTTTATATCACTGCATTGTTTGTACATTATATTACATTTATATTGTAGGATGCATTACTTCAACATGTGAAAATCGCGGGTCAAATGGCCGAGCGGTTAAGACAGGGGCGCCGTTTACCGTAGCCTACCTAAAGAGCCAACAATATCGGCATGGGTTCGAGGCCGACTCGCTCCTAGTTCTGGTGGTGGAACAAGTCTTCTCGGATAAGGACTATAAACCGTAGGTCCAGTGTACACAATTATAACCTGTGTGCACTTTAAAGAACCCAGTTCATTATTCGAAAAGAGTAGGGGTTACCCCGGTGAACTGGTTCACAAAATAGCCCCTGTATCAGGGGGATTACCACCTATCTGATAGGACAGTGATTAATTCACTATTGGTAATCCTTGGCCACATTGCCTAAAGACATAAAATAAAATAAAATAAAATAAATAAATAAAAAGAGCCATATATCAAGGAGGTATATGGACCACTTGTCAGAATGCTGAACCAACTATTCCTACTCCAGAAGATTGGGGTTGGACATTAGAAGACACACATTGGAAGCCAGTTCGGGTGACTAAACCAGAAGCAGCCAAGGCCTGCAATGAACTTATCAAATGTGGCTCCAAATCTGACCGTGGTTGTGTGACTTGCAAATGTGCCAAATCCAACCTCCCTTGTACAGAACTGTGCAGCTTCAAATGTCCCAGATAATATTACTCGTAATTGAATACAGACGATCCGTGTCAGAATTTATTATTTCTAAGACATAGTTAATACTTATTATTATTATTTATTTTATTTTTTAATAACTGAGGTTTGAAAAAAAAAATTTTTGATGAGTATAATTATTATAAAAATATAGTATGTGGTGATTTTAATGCCGATCATAGGAAAAAATTCGGGAAAGAGTTGGCAGAATTCTGTAGTGAAAATGATCTGATTTTATCTGATATTACCAGACTTCATGATAATAGTTTTACCTTTCTTAGTGACGCCCATGGTACAACGAGTTGGATTGACCATGTCATTTCTTCTCATGGCGCTGATACGTGCATATCTGAAGTCAATGTTATTTATGATTTATTTTTTTATAGTTTTAAGTATGAGTTTAATGTCAATAGTTATAAGATTGGTAATGATAAAGAGTATACTAATAATAATGTAGATTCACTGTTTGCTAAAGTTGATTGGAGTAATGTTAAAGAACCAGAATTACGTAATTATTGTAACCTTACAGAAAAGTTGTTAAAAAATATATATGTTGACTCCAACTTAATATTATGCACCGGATGTAATGGGTGCTCGCACAGGAAAGGTATAGATGATTTGTATAATGATATTGTTTGTGCCTTATCTAGTGCCTCCAAAATGTGTTTTAAAAATAAGAAAATAAAAAATGTGACCCATATTCCTGGGTGGAATGAAAATGTCGCAGAATACCATAATGTGGCCAGAGAAGCATTCCTTCTATGGGTTAATAATGGTAAGCCTAAATCTGGGTCATTATTTGAGGCGATGCGTGTGACAAGATCACAATTTAAAATGATTTTACGCAAGTGTAAATCAGAAGAAGAACAGCATAGGGCTGATTCTATGGCTCAGTCTTTATCAAAAAATGATTATGCTGATTTCTGGAAAAAGGTTTATAAGTCTAAATCATGTACTCCTGTTCTTACAGAATCTTTGGATAATGTTAATGGTGAAAATGATATATGTAACCACTGGGCCGCTCATTTTGAGGAGCTGTTTAATTGTGTTCATAATGATAGTAATAAGGATTATGTTCAGAGTATACTTGTTAATTGTAATGATGATTGTGGTTGTGAGGTAAATGTCCAACAGGTAGCGGGTATTATTAAAGATTTATCTAGTGGTAAATCCCCGGGAAATGATAAGTTGAGCTCCGAACACTTAAAGTATGCTAGCAATAGACTAACAGTTATGCTGTCCTTATGTTTTAATTTAATGATTCGTCATGGTCATGTGTCTGCTGAGTTATGTAAAGTTGTAATTGTCCCGATTTTAAAATCTAAATCAGGTGATATTACGAGTAAAAGCAATTATAGGCCTATAGCTTTAGCTAGTGTGGTTTCTAAGGTACTAGAATCTGTATTAATTCAATTGTCCGGAGATAGCCTTAAGTCATCTGACCATCAGTTTGCGTTTAAATCGGGTCACTCCACAGATACATGTATATTTGTCTTAAAACAAGTTGTTGAATTTTATACTCGGCAAAATAGCCCTGTATATGCTTGCTTTCTTGATGCCTCTAAGGCATATGACAGAGTAAATCATTGGACTCTTTTTAAGAAATTGTTAAACAGAAAGATGCCAACCGCAATTGTAAAATTGTTATCGTGTTGGTACTCACAGCAACAGTTTTGTATTAAATGGGGAAGATCCATCTCCCGATGGTTCTATGTAAGAAACGGAGTGCGACAGGGTGGAATCATGTCTCCGTTACTGTATAATGTTTACATTGATGATTTGAATGTAGCACTTAGTAGATGTGGTTACAGGTGTAGAACCTCAAATACTGTCCTAAATAATTTAAGTTATGCTGATGACATGACTATTATGGCTCCATCTTTTTATGGGTTAAAAAATATGGTTAAAATAATGTGAGCAGTATGGTTTAGAACATGATGTTATTTATAACGCAAAAAAATCTGTCTGTATGGTTTTTTCTCCAAAGAAGAAACAGGGTGAAGTGGTATCAAATATTATGCTAAATAATGATATATTATCTTACGTCAATGAAGTGACTTACCTAGGTCATATTTGACGTAATAATTTAGATGATTCTAATGACATTAATCGCCAGTATCGAGCTCTTTGCATTCGAGGTAACACTCTTTGTAGACGTTTTAGTAGATGTAATGAGAAGGTTAAATGTAATCTGTTCAGGTCGTTTTGTACTAATCTGTACTGTTGTATGTTATGGTCTAACCACACTGTTAAGATTATTAAATCTTTGGAGGTGTACTACAACAATTCATTGAGAATGTTGCTAGGTTTACCTAAGCACTGTGCTAGTAATATGTTTGCCACGAGGAGAATTCCCTCTTTCTACGAGCATGTACGTAAGTGCGTCTATGGTTTTAGATTAAGAATTGTGAATAGTGAAAACGATCTGGTTAGGTGTACCACGAACCATTTGTTACGAGATTCAAAGCTCTACACTAAGTGGGAAAAACTCCTATTTTAGTTTGATCTTCCGGTTTTGTATTATTTGTTGTATATATAGTATATATGGAATATTTATTCTGAAATAAAGTGATCAAATCAAATCAAATAAAATGAAGAAGTGTAAACTGTAAATATAATACACTGCAAAACAGTTATATTAATTTATTGAAGCTTACAACTTGCAGAAAATAATCTGGAAATGTAATCACTCATTAGTAAAATGTAACATTCCTCTACACATAACGAGGTAGGCCATATCTCTAAAGCCCCTTTCTCACAGAGTTGTGTGCCAGGAATATTGCGGGAATATACCATTACCATGCCGGTATGGTTTTCTGTGAGAACGGGTCGTCTTGGCAGCGCATCATGCCGGCACCATGCCGGCATCGACATGACCTGCTTTAGACCAGGGAGTTGTTAGTTTAGACCTAGTAATATTCTAGGGATATTCCCCGCAATGCCAGACGGGCATTCTGTGAGAACGTATCGCCGTTATATTCCGGGGTTCCCCGTCGAGGCTTTGACACCTTGCGCGGTCAAGTGTATCACTTTGGCGCCTATTCAATTCAATTAACAATAATAATGTCGAACTGGAGGGATAATGAGATAAGAGAGCTGCTTAAAATAAGGGGACAAGAAGAAATTTGTAGCATAATCTATAGGCCGCTAGGCTAGGCCATTGGCATTAGCTCTTTGTTTGTTGGTGCCTGACCTTTCGTCGCCTTGTAAATTGTAGGCCTACAGCCTTCTAAGGTGTTTTACAGATTGCCGATGACGGCAAATTAATTGCTATACCTGTATAATATATGCACAATATACTGTACATAGCATGTATTGCATAAATATGCTATAAAGGAAGATAATAATCTGTAACTTAACATTCGCCGCCATATCATCGCTAGACAAAAATAATAACAATAAAGGACGCCCTCAATAATTATTTTGTCAGAGACTTTTTATTGGCCGAATATGCCCGACTCCTTTCTCACAGAAAGCCGGTACATACCGGTTATATTTCCGGCACGATAGTCCGATGAGAATGGGTATATGCCGGTAACGATACCGGCACGACGCCAGCACTGTACCGGTATATTGCAGGCACATCTGTGAGAAAGGGGCTTTATAGATACAACAATCTGAATCGCTCTAAAGCGTGGTTCTCACTAGCGACGCAAATGAATTGACCAACCACAAGCGATGGCTTATTCGCTTATGATTTCTAACTGTCTATAACTTCGCTTGTCATTGGTTAAAACGCTTGCGTTGCGTTTACGTCCTTGCGTTACGTTCTAGTGGGAACCAAGCTTAAACAAACATTTATCATATGAAAAAGTAATTGTTTAAATTTGTTGAGAAAACAATGTATTGCGTGAAAAATAAGTGTTTGACTGCCAATGTTGTAGTGATATAAAACAAAATTTAAGTTAATATCATTACTTCTGGTCAATTGACAAATTCAGTCATTACCTTAATTAATACAAAAATATACATTTTTGACAATTTTTGCCAAATATTTTGATGTTATGCGCATTCGGTAACGAAATTTGAGGTTGTCGGGTCAAAGGTCAATATTATGATTTCCAGTCACTTTTGGGAAAGATAGTTCGTTAGACCAAATACTAACATGTATATTGTGAATATTTTAAGACCAACCTCATGTTTCTACTGTCAGTAGTTTTCGAGATATGACCATACTAGGGTCAAAGGTCACAATTCCGGAAATGATGATTCCGGCCATTTTCTAATAAAATGTTGTATTAGAGTGAATAGAAACATATGTTCTAAGCAATTTAACACTAAAATGAACTCTGTACCCCTACCGGTTACTAAGATATAGACCATCATTTTTGTTTTGACGGCCATTTTGAAAATACTCCAAATATGGTCATAAAATAAATTTTTTTTCTTGGCTACAGTGATTTTTTAAATCTGTATGTCCAAGTGAACATAATGTGCAAAATTTGAAAACTTTGTCATCCGTGTAACGTTTTTGACCCTAAGGCACCCCACTATATGAAAAAAAAAAATGGATGGGTCGCAAAGTTTCCGATACTGAAACTTTTTCGTATGAATTATACACTGATCTATATGTGAAATGTTCTCAGTTTTGTAGAATCTACAACATTTTACATCTACAGTTTTTCCCTATGAGTTGACGTGCGGCGAGTCCGTAGCGTACACACTGGGAATCGACCCGGGAATCAACGACGGGGCAATGGACGCTTTTGACGCATAATTCGTTGTTAATATACAAAGTGGGGAATCCCCTTTTAGGACGTGGATTTAATAACCTACCAACTGGTTCTACGACGGTATTTTTCTGTAGTTTGCAAAGGAGTGTGTAACTTGACTGAAAAACTGAACTTTGATGTACCGGCGGTGGGAACTTTTACAATGAACGTTAGAACAATATAAACAGGTCCATCCCAAATTACACTCATAGCGATGTTGTTCAGGCCTTTATGGTTCGGGAGAACCCCTTGACGTTAGCATTGAGCGCAAATGTGTTTACCGGCGGAAAAAGTAGCTTTGGCACAGGCCACGTCCCCCATTCCACCACAAAAGCAGCCGCGTAACAAGGGGTTCTTGTCAGTGGGGGGGGGGGGGGGGGCAAAGAGGGGCTGATCCTTCCAGACACCAAGTACTTGAGCCACAGACCACCCATGGTGGGGGCTGTGGCGAAGCGAATTTTGGTAAATGACACCCCTAGATCGTCGGAAATGGTACTCTCGCACATAAAATTCATGATAAATGGCGCCTCCAACTAGTACTAGTTGGCCTGGAAATAACACTCCCATTTATTGCACAGCAATCAGCAAAATGATCGTACATTTTCCACCGTTAAAAACACACGTGACATAACATTTGAACATGTGAAAACCCAATCTAACATTGGATCCGCACCTGGCAAAGGTAGTAATTTTTCCGGTTAGAAGAAGACTGAAACAGGGCCGTAACCAGGTTTGACGGCGGGGTGGATCGTTAAGTTGTTTAGTGGAACCATACCCTCGAATTTTTTTTTCTCTATAGGCTCTATGGCCGCAAATCGCATTTCCGGCTAATCTCTTTTGTTTATGAACTATATAATTTGGTGTAATTTCCAGCCCACGAATTTCAATTGCTGACCTTATATTGTCAGAGGACGGCATTCTCTTGCCGACCGAAACTAGGCTAGATCCCTCCTCCGTTTAAGCCTCCTAGCAACAACATGGTACATTAAGGGATCGTATCATTGAGACTTTAACAGGCATATTCACCATCATGTGGTGTTTAGATGTAGGGAGAGGACTATGACAATAGACAACTGGGTCACTTCACTTTTGGTTCAGTTAGTGTATTTTTTTCTGTGGATTCGATCAAAGAATATATATCACAAGAATGAGTATTCCGCGATTTTTGCATGAGAAATTTGTAACAGAGAGCTCCAGAGAGTGATGCCCGCCCTCATAAGGGCGGATGTATACATATTACATAAGACTTGATTTAATAGATAATATACTATAATAATAATAATAATAACAACTTTATTTAAAAACGGATGCAACACTTGAATCACCATATTGGTGTTTTTCACAAGGCCGTTACTTACTACAAAACTATTTATACTATTACACAAGTTATCAATTACAGTACAAAAACAACAACAACAACAACAACAACAACAAAAAAAGATTTCATGAAAAAATATAGAGTTTCAAGTATATTTTATCTTTGGTCATTTATCATTTTTTTAAATATATGTATATTAGGAGCTGTAATTGCATTTGAGTTTATAGCATTTAAACTATTCCATAGCTTTGCGCCAGAATACGAGAAACTTTTCTTTTTATACTCAGTGTTTGCCTTATGTAAACTTAGAATATCTTTTGATCTAGTATTATATGTTTGTTTGCGTTCATAGAATCTGTACTTGTCACATTAAATAGAATTATGATAATAGTTTTGCAATTGTAAACTATTTTATAATACATATTTATTAACAAACTAGTGTACATTCACTTTTACAGACAATTATTTACTAACATGCTAAGTTAATTCACAAAAAAAGGCCTAACACAGCAACACCAAAAGTCAACGAATCGTTACTCAGCACGGCCTATTCTTTACCATTGCCCGTGTAAATTACGCCCGGTAAATTAAGTATTGTTTTTATGATATAAATCAGTATAAAATACATGTTATTAATAGGAAAAAATGTTAAATGTCATTAACATTTATTTGTTTTACCAGAAACAAGTTAAATATAGGAATATTATTAAACTATCCTACGTGAAAACGCGTAAACACCAACACGCCCGGTCACGCTATTGTAGCGCCCGGTTGATAAAGCAAACTGTTTATACGGCAGTTTTTACTAAATAAATTGCATAAAGCGAACAATTAAATATCCAAATAGTATTTAACATGATGTTGGCATGTAGTTGATAACATTTTTTATCATGAAAATACTACCGGTGGTCCAGCCTTTGATTAGTGAAACCGTCACAAAAAGTTGTATACATCCCAGATACGTACATCCACACTTATGGCGGCGCCCTACCACATGGACAATATTACTGTTACAGGGAAAATCGCTGATTACTCATTCTTGTGATATATATTCTTTGATTCGATCTCGTAAATTTTATGCTTAGCGACCTCAATTTTAATATATCCATCTTCTTCAGTTTTGACATTGATAGCGGGCAGCAGACAATTCTGAATTCTGAAAAAAGACAAGAAGACGATTTATTTGTTTATTTATACAGAATTATGTTTTAATTACTGTGGCGGGATTTGCTTTTTAATTTTCAAATAGGCCCCTCTAGACAGAACCAAGGTAAGATTTAAATAGCATGTCTCATTTCACTTTAATTCCGCCTGCTGACCCGGCTGGGCCTAGCCTAACTAAGAATAGGCTGCAGAGCTGGGTGCTGAGCCTGGCTGGGTGGATGTGGGGGAGGGTGGTTTGATTGTCACTGTAATATTTTTCCTGCTGACCGGCCACTCGCTGTAACTGATCAATGCTTGATTTTATTATTATGTATTTGTACTGTGCACATGTTTTTTTTCCATACTTTTGAATATTTTTAAATTTAATGTTTCAGTACCAGGGGGGGGGGGGGGGGTTAGAGAATGATTGTTTTGTTGAATAATCACATTCCAGTAGTTTTCAAATGTTTTAGGCTCTGGCCTTGTTAAAAGTAGGTGTGTAAAACGAATATTCGTGAAATAGTACAACTACAAATAATTTTATTCAGTGAAAAATGAAAATTTATCATATTTTCACCTCAAGAAATTATTTGTTGCTTTCTTGACTAATATATTAATATCTTTAAAAAGAATTATTTTAACTAAACCATCTATGCCTATAACAAAATACTAAAACAAATATAAAACAAAACACTTTTAAAAGTTGTGATTTCATCACAACATCAGTAATAAAGTAATTCATGTTGGTTGTTGGCGTCATAAAGTCCTACAAGTAGTGTATTAGCCAATAAAATAAAAACCAATAACTAGGCTTAGTGCCGCTTTGCTTCCTGTTCTTTTGGTGTTGGCATTCTGTAAAGTAGTGTATCAAATATTGTAATGACCTTGGTATATGAAAAAATATATTATAGCTATAGTGTTGCCCGAAAGTTCTGCTAATTTTTTTGGCTGTTTTACTTTATTATTGTTTTGATTTAGCTTTTTGAATATTTTATTTCATTATTGAGATCCAGTCACTGATACCCACAGCATTGTCATTTTTAGTAATTTGCCTTGTTGGATTTATATATAGCATACAGTGCACCAATGTTTAGATGTTGTTTTTTCCACTCATAACACAACTAAAATAGTGAACATATTTTATTTTCAATTATATTATATTTTCAATTATATTATATTTCTTATGATTTTCTGCTCGGTTAATTTTTTAGTAGGGACTTGAATGTAAAAAACGTTTTAGCATTGCTAAGTTTAAAAATTAAGTATTGTTGTACACACACACACATTTGGATCCCATTCTAAAGTGATTGATTGACTTGTTAACTCTTGATTTAAAAATGTGTAAATACAGCTAATAAGGTTTTATTACGAAATGTTGAGACTGACAACAAGAAGTCTGTAACTGTATACTGATTAATACTTTGATTGCTTGTTGCATTGTTTACATCTTTCATTTTATCATTTTAACAAGGACATTGTATGACAACCCTGGATGCACCGCTGCAGGAAATGGCCCTAACAAGTACACTATACTCTAGGCTTTAATAATGTAACAAATCAGCAGAATATTTTTAATTTATCAAATATTTTATCTGTACATTAAATAGAATTGTGATATTTGGGGAAGAAAAAGTAAAGTTTCCTGCACAAATGACATGACAATCTTTAGTTTGTGGTCAAAAGTTTTATCAATAACAGGGTTGTTTGATTGCTTAATTTTGTTTGCTCATGATTGTTGCGTAAGTTTCACGTTTCTTCAACGTGGAAATGTCTGGGCAACTATTAATAGTATTGAGTATCAACCAACAGCTGGGTGTATCTAAGGTTTGTAACAGTATCACTTATATTATATTGATCAATGTAGGCCTACGGTATTGTATAGGCCTACTATATTATATACTGTATTAGTATTGATGATTGGGTCCCAGCCTGAGTTTGGCTTTACAATAGGCTGTGAAGTGTGTGATTTATTTTGACTATTTTGTGGTACTCTACCTGTACCTGTATATAATTTTTTACATTAAACCATTCATGAATATTTACAACATACATGTGCGATGTTTCGACTTGTTAACAAAAATCTTCATCTGGCAATGACTAGATGTAAGTTTTAACTTGGGATATCCAACAACCACTACATGAATCAAATACCTCATCTAGGCATGGTAAGTTTGTAGAATGATGACATGGATTGACTGTACAAATTGTACAGTATATTATTTGTTTTTAAATTTATTAAATTAAAACTAGAAATTAAAGTAGAACGTTGAGCATTAAGGTCTGTCTACGCTATCAAACTTTATGTGACAAAAAAGTGTGATGGTAGTGATATGCCCAAATATGGTAGTGATATGCCCAAATATCGTAGTGAAATTACATCATTATGTCCATATATATTATATGCATATCACATTTTTTTGTCACATAAAGTTTGATAGTGTAGACACAGCATTATATTCATACGGTATTTCCTCACACTCATTAATGTCACACAGGTGTTTCCCAATTTAAAATTAAAGAAGGATTATGAATAAACCTCAAAATGTTAGTAGAGACAGGAACATTAACCAGTTTCCTGGTTGGCAGTGATTACTGGCAGGATACACCTGGGAATGGTCAAGCCTGTGGTAGGGAGTAGTACACTTTAACCAAAGGTCCTGGTTCTGTTGAAAGCCAATGTTTTTGAGTGCATAGAACATACCTTAAAATCTCAAGCTCTGTCTACACTATCAAACTAGTTTGACAAAAAAAGTGTTGTGCCAAAATATGGTAGTGATATGCTTAAATATGGTAGTGATATCCCCAAATACTGGTAGTGATATATGCCCAAATACTGGTAGTGATATGACATCATCATGTACTGTACATTCATAGTATATTCTTAAAAATTGAGTTTTGCAATAAATTTAAAACAATGCATTATAAATTGTGATTCAATGTTCTTGATGGCTGTTGCTAATGCACTGTACCATTGTGCTTGTTTGTACAACTGGAATTGTGTTGGTTCATTTTCCATTAACTACAACAAAATAAATCGTCTAGAGAGGCCGAGGGCTATTTCAACTTAATTTAACTAACATTTTTCCTGGTCTCTGAGAGAAATATCAATTAATAGAATAAATAATATAATATTCAAGATTGAGTATTCAGAGATTAAGTTTGATTGAAGGCATTTTGGATGATTCAGTATATTACATGAGTTAACCTTTGATTTCCTATCCCTACCATCTGCTGCAGTATTGCAAGAGATGACGGATTTTGGTCTAGCCTTTCAAATTGTCAATTTATAACTATAGGAATTATTTTTCAGCATACTTTTACTACAGTCACTCAACCTTCCCATTTCCAACTGTCTTTTACTTTAATTGTTAAATGGCCTTTGTTGAACCATGTTTAGTCTATCCTATCCAGCAATGCCTTCATCAAGCAAGGGCAGTACACAAGTGTGCAGATTTGCATCTTCTTCAACGTGACCTGGCTACATGTAAATCAAGGGCAGTATTACTACAAGTGTGCAGAGTTACATCTTCTTCAACGTGACCTGGCTACATGTAAATCAAGGGCAGTATTACTACAAGTGTGCAGATTTACATCTTCTTCAACGTGACCTGGCTACATGTAAATCAAGGGCAGTATTACTACAAGTGTGCAGAGTTACATCTTCTTCAACGTGACCTGGCTACATGTAAATCAAGGGCAGTATTACTACAAGTGTGCAGAGTTACATCTTCTTCAACGTGACCTGGCTACATGTAAATCAAGGGCAGTACACAAGTGTGCAGATTTGCATCTTCTTCAACGTGACCTGGCTACATGTAAATCAAGGGCAGTACACAAGTGTGCAGATTTGCATCTTCTTCAACGTGACCTGGCTACATGTAAATCAAGGGCAGTACACAAGTGTGCAGATTTGCATCTTCTTCAACGTGACCTGGCTACATGTAAATCAAGGGCAGTACACAAGTGTGCAGATTTGCATCTTCTTCAACGTGACCTGGCAGCTACATGTAAATCAAGGGCAGTACACAAGTGTGCAGATTTGCATCTTCTTCAACATGACCTGGCTACATGTAAACCAAGGGCAGTAACTACAAGTGTGCAGATTTGCATCTTCTTCAACGTGACCTGGCTACATGTAAATCAAGGGCAGTAACTACAAGTGTGCAGAGTTACATCTTCTTCAACGTGACCTGGCTACATGTAAATCAAGGGCAGTAACTACAAGTGTGCAGAGTTGCATCTTCTTCAACGTGACCTGGCTACATGTAAATCAAGGGCAGTAACTACAAACAAGTGTGCAGAGTTACATCTTCTTCAACGTGACCTGGCTACATGTAAATCAAGGGCAGTACACAAGTGTTCAGATTTGCATCTTCTTCAACGTGACCTGGCTACATGTAAATCAAGGGTAGTAACTACAAGTGTGCAGAGTTGCATCTTCCTCAACTTGACCTAACGGATGTTGCATTCTGCTAGGCCCCTTGAGCCTTCTTCCGCCTTCTTCTTCAAGGTACCCTGACAGTATAGTGTCTCATTACAGGAAACTATCAGAAACTTGTTGACATTCATCATGGAACTCTTTTCCTTCCTTTCTGCTAATTAACTTTCAGGACATGTTACAAAGATAAATTAGTCACTTGGACTTGAATGCCTGCTTTACACATTCTTCTACATAGTAGCATGAGAAATGCTAAAATGATGTCGTCCATAAGGTCACTTAATGATTCCAGTATCTGGACACTCATTATGAATTATTATGAATTTTATCATAATTATTGTTTAGTATTAAAAAAAATAATTGCTTTTGTTTCATGTCCGAGATTGGAAATTTTCTCTTTGATGAGTGCTACTACTGTATACTTGAGTGCTACTACTGTACACTTGAGTGCTACTACTGTACACTTGAGTGCTACTACTGTATACTTGAGTGCTACTACTGTACACTTGAGTGCTACTACTGTACACTTGAGTGCTACTACTGTACACTTGAGTGCTACTACTGTATACTTGAGTGCTACTACTGTATACTTGAGTGCTACTACTGTACACTTGAGTGCTACTACTGTACACTTGAGTGCTACTACTGTACACTTGAGTGCTACTACTGTACACTTGAGTGCTACTACTGTACACTTGAGTGCTACTACTGTACACTTGAGTGCTACTACTGTACACTTGAGTGCTACTACTGTACACTTGAGTGCTACTACTGTACACTTGAGTGCTACTACTGTACACTTGAGTGCTACTACTGTACACTTGAGTGCTACTACTGTACACTTGAGTGCTACTACTGTACACTTGAGTGCTACTACTGTACACTTGAGTGCTACTACTGTACACTTGAGTGCTACTACTGTACACTTGAGTGCTACTACTGTACACTTGAGTGCTACTACTGTACACTTGAGTGCTACTACTGTACACTTGAGTGCTACTACTGTATACTTGAGTGCTACTACTGTACACTTTTTTGACAAACTAACGTGGTGATAATGATATATAAAACTATCGTTCTCATGTAAGTTGGTTAAATTAATGTGAAAAACTAAAAATGATGATCAAATAAACAACAGTATAATAATTGTGATTATGCAATTTTTATGGTATTTTTTCTCCAATTATTTACAGAATGCAAACATATTTTTAATAAAAAGAAATATTGTAATGCAATGAAGAAGGACACAGGGATGTAAAACCAACTTTTTTTGCTTTAAATGTATGTGGAAAAGATTGATTAATATTATTTTAATGATTTTCTATTCTTAATTCTGCATCTAGTAGTATTATGTATGTTAACAAAACAATATTTAATTTCCATAATGGAAAGAAAATGTTTTTTTAATAGTCCACCGACAATCGTCTAATTAACCATTTTCCTCATGTAATTAATATAATATGGAGATAATTAACATATGGTAATTATATGTTAATGATGTTTTTATATGCCACTAGTGATTCACTCCATCATGATGATTACTGGCTTACTAATCCATCCCTGGATGATGCTTTTGTTTCAAGAGTTGCCTGACTATAGCTTATTATTGGAATCAAGATAAAAAGATGAAAAATATTTGAAACATAGCAAAGTTAAAACATTTTTTTTTTAAATTTATTCAATTTTCTGCCATATACAATACAAAGAAGACAAAACAAATATAAAAGGCAAGGAAAGACCAAACAGGTGCTGAACACCTATGCTAGTTGGTCAACCCAAAACAGAGCACAGAAATAAAAAAAAAATGTTCTACAATTAAAGCATCTACAAGAGAGCGACAACTACACACATTTTCAATATCAAAATTATTTTAAATAAATGGCAAAATAAATGTTTGAAAGATTAAGATTTCACAGTTTATTTCGTGCCTAGTTTACCTGGATAAACCAACAATAGCCTTTCTCCTCGAAGAGCGAGATATAACTTAAAAAGTAGAAGTTTTCATTGAATGCCTCCTCCACAAAATGGTATAGTCCATGAACACCGCTGTTAATTTGTGTACAGTATTTCTTTTTCTGTACCTCTGCAGGCTAGTGTTTTAAAATATCAATTGTCTTTCTTTGACTACTAATCTATTCAATTCTAATGAAGAATAACATGTTATTAATTACATAAACCTTTTTAAATTTCAAATTATAGAATGTTGATTGTTTTTCCTGATTGTACTAAATTGGATTTTATTTTTAGAATAGTGAAATTACTTTATAACAAGCTATTACATGTCATCATACTTCATATCGATCAGATTCCAATTATGACTTGATGATAAACAATTATTTATATGTGTTCCACCAGTGTCCCCTATTCATTTGTATATATGATGAAGCAACAAATAATAAACTAATTCCTTCCTTCAATTCCCACCATATTGTTTTCCCCCTCCAGTCCTCCTCATCTATATCTCTAATAATCTGTTTACCTGTACAGTAGTAAGGAGAGGTTATTGTAAACATATAAAGAATGCCATTGTTTATTTACACAGTGTAGACAATTTATCAATATACAGATACTACAGTGTAGCAGGAAGTTGTAACAACTCCCTGAGTGTAGTATGGAGTGGAGGTTATTAATTCCACTTGTCCAACTCTGCACATTTATATAGGACTTATAAGAAAGGATTTTTTGATCATCTAGTAGTACCAGCTTTGCTATAGATTGGTTTGGAGTTGATTGATTGGGCGTGGCAGAGGTAGAAAGTTACTAATTACTGTACTCAGTACTAACTAACTATTGTACTCCGGTGTGAATGATCTATCTATAAGTCTATAAATGGTCTAATTAATCCCGGTAATTTCTGGTACCTGGAAATAAATTTAGGACCTACAGTACTGTATTGTTAATTAATACCAACTGTTTGCATTGATGGTTGTTTAGTGTAAAGCTATCAGGTAGTTGAATTCCTCTATAAGATTAAACATTAGCAATTTTACATCTGGAAAAATTAAAACCACCTTGACTTTTTAAAGAACAAATCAATCTGAAGGTTGGAAATGTTTTTATTGAAATAATAGGTCAATGCTCCTAACAAAAAATCTTAATCTTTATCTAAACATTCCTTGAATGAAAAGACCATGAAATCTGGTATATTGATAGAATTCAATGGTTTGCTAACCATTATATATGCTTGAATGCTGGTCAATTGGCTACTGTGCTGTGGTCAAAATTGGCTATTACTGTGGTCAAAGAGCTATGCTGTGGCCTTGTGGGTGTATATAATATTTTAGTTTCTTATTCTTTAAAACCATAAATACCAAATCTAAATTCATAACTGTGAAAGACAGGTATTTTGCAGGTGAATCGTGTCCAGCCCTCCCAAGTCAACTAAATTGCGGGAGGTTGCCATATTTCTTCTTTTTTCCTGCCTGCGATATAGAAAATGTTTTAGTTTATTTTTAAGCATCTTCTGTTTGTTAACTGAAATTGAGAATGCGTTTCTCCACCACATTTTCCACCTTTACCATGTCTGGAGTGGAAAGCTCCATTCACTGTTTACTATCAAATGCATGCCTAAGATGTTTAATTGATTAATAGCATCCTATAGGGTTTGATGAATTGTTTGTCAATTTGTATAGCACCCTCTCTTGTTGTTTGGCTATGCTTTCATAAATTCTCCCAAGTTGGGACTTCTGTACAGGTTCAACATTTTTTCATTAGTGTTCAACTACAAAACTGATTGGATTGAAGGTTTTTTTTTTAGATCAAGACACAACTTTGCGCTGATTACTAGCTGCATTATAGGAGTATGTTTCCATACCTGTTTGAAAAAATAAATAAATAAATTACCAGGGTAATAATGTGCAGCGCATTGAGAGCTTGCTTACACTGTATGCACTATTATGCAAGAATGAACTATTTTTTGTTTTATTGGTTATCCTTACTAGTCCTAACAATTGATTGAACAACTGGTTACTTACAGTATTTCAGAGTAGAAATATTCGAACCCTTGACTTTGAGGAACTAGGACAATAGAAGAAAATGTCACCAGTATGAAAAGTGAAAGTTGGGACATTTACAATAGCATGACATACAAACTATAATATAATACAATGGTTAAAGAGATAAACACAATGGTGATAACCCGCCACATGTACTTTTCACCAGTTTATTCTTTTAAATTAGTAAATACAATGATTCAAGTTTAAAATTTAAGAGAACATATGACCTTAACAACATGTGGAATTGAACTATAGCTGTACTGTCAGTGGGTAATAGTATCCATTTCCAGACTACCAGTTATATTTTGCTACACACAATATGTACTTTGAAGTGTGAGCAGTATTATCAATCAAAACTTTTTGTTATCCTTTTTTAATAGTTCATATTGAATAATACAATGGCAACGTTTAATATTATTGTCTTCTCCCTTTTCAAACCACTGGTACTCACTAAATATTTGAACATGACAGCCGTAATACTGTACACATCAGGAGTTTATGCACATTTTTTGTTTTGTTTTGACCATACCAGAAATTACCCAAAAATTGAAATTCAAATGCAAAATCAAACAATTTCAAATGTTTAAATAACATTCAGGCCTTTTTTTCTTTTGAAAATCATAGGTGTGCTACAAATTGCACTCCTCAATGCATTCAGGGGTGTTGTAGGTATTTTCGTGTGTAGAAGTTTACCAAATTAAGGCGTGTTGTAAATCGCACTCCTCAAAGGCAGTTTAGGAGTGTGTTAGGTGAGTGATTGCACTCACTCGCCTTAAAAGAAAAGGCGTGGCAGTAAATCACTTACAAAATTGAAATGCGTTGAACTATTTAAAATATTTAAAATAGTACACATTTGTTATTGTTTTGATATTAAAATAGTCAGTTTTATCTAAATAACTTTAAAAATTGAAATTTATCAAACTATACTACTCAATATTATGCATTTTTTATTGTTTGATAATTAATACTGTAAGCAGTTTTATCTAAATAACTAAATTGGAATGCATTTAACTATTTTAAATACTTTACACATTTGTTATTGTTTTTATAATACAAGTTGAGTAAGTGGTTCATTGTAGTTTTGTACTGTCAGCCACAATACCGGTAAATTTGTAAAAATGCATTCTTTAGCGTTCAAGTGGATTTGAGTATTACAAGATATGCTAAGTACTGTATGTAGTATAATGATGATACTTATTACAATACACAGTGTTCATTGGAATTTTTGATCATTTTAAATACGTCAATAAATACAGTATCGTAGGCATCAATCATTCCTATACACATTTATATTTTAGATAAGAATTAAAATGTTCAGATTGTTTTAAAGAAAAACAAAAATAGTTATGAGTTAATTATTTCATCTGCTGTTTTATTGAATTCAGTAGTTTAATACACCAATGCACAAAACTTATTATTTCGTGATGATGAAAATAGTAAAACAATGCGACTGCCAATATATGTTGCTCAGTTTAAATAAGGAAATATATTTTTTTTAAACCCCTAATTGTCAAATGATCAAATATTCAATACCTGAGTTACAGTAATGTTTGTTTTGTCATGGATGAAGGATAACTTTGGCCAAATTTAATGTCAATTGTTTGATGTACAGTAATTGTATGATTTTTTCAATTTGATATTTCTGCCCTGTTTAACAACGAAACAAGAGCAACGTATTCAAAAGTAATAAAAGATCTATTTAGCCTCGGCTAGCTTCAAGCTCGACTTCAAAATTCAAGAATTCTAGTATTGTTTTTAAACTTTGTGCTGTCTTTACGACAGTACGAAAAGAAATGATGACGGTAGTACGTGAGAGTGGTCCTACAAGAAGACGCTATAGTGGACTGTCCCATTTATTAAGGAGGTGATCTACTGTGAAATTTTTCTATTCGTAATTGTTTTCGCACTTTGTGGAAAAAGGCTACTGTCAGGTTTATCCAGGTAAGCGGCACTTATAGACTACCAACACCATTCTAATTTGTGTCATTTGATAGCCTGTGGTTTTATTCACAATATGAAAAAGCTTGAAGATCATGTTACTATAGTTAATTTTTTGCATAAATTGTTGAGTAAAAATGATATATTTATTACATTTAAAGAAAAACTTGTACGCTTTACCTATTTACCTTTGGTCTGCTTTTATGGACAAAATATATTTGAGAAATTAGCTTACTCCACTCCTAAATCAGTTTATGACAGAAATGATGAGGAGAAATAAAATACTCAGTAATTCCGGTTATTTTTACAGTAGTAAGAAAAACTAATTGGATGATAAGAATAAGTTTTTATCCAGGGTTGTTTTTGGTAGATGTTATTAGTAGCTAGGCATTAGTGGGCTAATTAACTTCCTAGTTTGTACTTAGAAAAACCACAACATGACCAGCCATACTGTGCTTTATGTTGCTCCTCAGGAGTATTACAGGTGTGTGTTCTAAATCTTAAATAGGTAAATCATCATTGTAACCTACACTTGCCCAAAGTCTGTATTATTGTCTTTTTAATGTTAGTCCACCAGTGGAAGTTTCGATTTTTGTATGCGAGTATTATATTATATGAAACGCCATATGTGCCATTATCTTTACTAATTACGGGCTAGAACCTAGTCTACATTGTAACCATACAATCACTTGTAAATGAAGCACACTGCAGGTTAAATATGGGTACACATGCTGGCAGATATAGGCTACTGTCACTGTGGAGGCTCATTGTATACCTCTATGCTGTCACGAGGTGCTGTAAATTATTATATTTTTCATATAAATCATGAAGATTTTATAAGAAAGTACAAACTACAAGTTGAAGAAACTTAAAGCTCTGTCTATCATAGTGTCAAACTTTATGTGAAAACAATGTGATTTGCATATGGACATGATGATCTCATATCACTATCATATTTAGGCACATCACTACTATATTTTTTGTCAAACTAGTTTGATAGTGTAGACGAAGCTTTATATCTGAAATCACACTATGTGCAATCTACCCATCATATATATTCTCTCACATTAAAAATTCCTTTTTAATACCTATGGAGGTACAGGCAGGGATATAACAACAGAAAATGTACACCAGTGGGTGGGTTATGATTGATGGACACCACTGACCAACTCAAAGGATATTATTACATCACAGATTTCCTTTTTTATCCCAACCATGGAACTAGTTCCATGTCCCAACTAATAATTTATAGTGTTGTGAAATAACCTTGTTTGTAAGGTCAGATCTACCTGTGAGATCAAAAGCAAACAGTTGGTTGTCTTTATAAGCACATAATTGGCACTTCTGTAGGATACTGTAGCTTGCAACAAGTGGCAGCTTCTAGAAATCATTCTGCTTCTGCCTCCTGAGAAAGATGTTTGATGTTCCCACTATCAACTTGCTCATTATTACATTACAGTACAATTTTTATATTGAAAGTAATTTCTCAAAGGCACACATCGCACACGACCCAAACCAATGTATGCGATAACAAGAGAGTGTTTGTACGTTACAGATATAGATATTCAATAACAAGAGATAGTGTTTGTACGTTACAGATGTAGATATTCAATTAAGGGATCGATATTAAACAGTACTGTTCGGCAAGGGCAATGACATCAGTGTACCAAGCAATACATTTTACTATGATGTGTTATTGATTTTTTTTGTTTTTTTTTTCCCAGTATTGCATTGAAAATGTTTAAAAAGACATTCATCTAAATCTTTAAATCTATATTGACTAGACATCTAATTAATTTTGCAACGTTGTCTGTCTATAATCCTCAGTAAAGTCTCTGTAAAATATAACAAGGGGTTATTTCCTAAAATACTAAAATAATGTCTTAAAGGGGGGTTCCGGGTTTAAAATGAATAGTAAAAAATGTAAAATATATTTGTTTGTCTCTTGAACGGTAAAAGTTTCAATTTATATAAGCGCCCAGTGAAGCAGAACGAAGGCTGTGAAATGAGGCCAGATTGCAAGTGCAGCTACGGCGATATGACACTGTGTTTACAGAATAGGAAATTCGTGAAATGGTCAATGTTCCGACGACTCGTTATCATTAACCATATTAATTACTTTTGTGAAATTATACTTATCTAATGTAATTTTAGTCGGTCTTCCCATTTATAAAGTCAATTTTCTATGAAAATTCATCAAAACAGTGAAAAATTAGATATGTTTGCACTTTACGTTTGCCGATTTTCGCACTGACTTAGGGAAAGCCTTCAAAATCAATGAAGCGTAACGTATGCATTCCTGCTGAGCGAGGAGAGCGAAACGACGATACACGTGCTCTACCTGCCCATGCCTGGCATGTCACGTGATAAGCAGATACAGTATAAAATACCAAACTGGTCGGGTCGAGTATACCCCGTCTATAATCACAACATGAACGATGTACAGTATTTGGTTGAAGGTCGACTCGACCTACCGGAATGGTATAGATAATATAGCTCGAATGAGAGAGTTGGAATATTTGTAAACATAAGTATATTGCTAATTTTAACAAGCCTATAATACTTTATTAAAAGGCCTGGTAGTATCAATTCGCTTAGAGTCTACTACACTAGCTAGCTCAATTTTTAACTGGGCCGAATCGGCTAGGTCTCCTTCCTACTACCTGGTCTACTTGCTTGATGCAGTATCTGCTTTTTTGGAGAGTAAACTAGGCCTAGGCCTACTTTTAGACGATCGGGACACCATACGTGCGGACGGCGATCGTACCTTTTTTGCCTCAATATTTACAGCCGATTTTGTAGAATGTTTTAGGTTTAGATTGTTTAGGAGTTTGGTTGATAGGATAGGTTTGGAATCCACCGAGTTTTATTATTATGGGCCAATCGTTTAGTAGGCTAGCTAGGCCCATGATGGGCCCCAATGTTTTAACGTAGCCATCGTGGCATGGAATCCCTAGTCAGAATGGCTCTCACCCATGAAAACAAATGATTTAGGCTAGGCCTAGCCTAGTACGTGAAGCCGATAATACGATCTGTACTATTCGAGGTATAAAAATAGTATATAATTTAAGACTCCGTAATCTTTACTAAATGTTGTATTTATGTCAAATAAATATATGCTACTACTGTTATTATTACACTTTAGGCCTAGCTTAGAAAATCTACAAAAAATGTATTTCACAATGATCGGGTGGTTGTCGTTTGACAGGGGAGAGAGATTTGAAGTTAACAAACACAACGTACATGACGTCGCGAGTTTGGAATCCACTGATGACGTGATTTTGTGAATATCTCATGAATATTAATGAGCTTCCCTAAGCTGCTGAAAAACAGACTTTCCATGAATTTACCCTAAAATGTATATGAAATTAATTTTTTTTAATTTCTCGTTATTACTTCTTCATTCTGACATGTCTATATTGTTATGATATTTTTTATTTAATAAATAAACGATATTTAAAAGCAATTTTAAACCCAGAATCCCTCTTTAAACTAGGACTAAAATACCAGGTTACAGGAACTGATTATTTTGGAAAAGCATGTCCTACGATGTCATCTGGGAGACTTTTGAAATAGTTACTCCAGCATATGGCTCAGCATTTTGGCCACCTGTTCATTCCTAATTTTCTGTTTCTGTAGTAAAATTTCAATTTACTATATTAATAATAAATGGTACTTTTGTAGATCTATTAAATGTGAATGAGATATAGTATACAGTGGTATTTCAATAGGTCTTCTGGTGCACGTTTCTGGCAGTTATTATTCTATTCCTCCTTGCCTTTTGAAAATTATAGGTGTGCTACAAATTGCACTCCTCAATACATTCAGGGGTGCTGTACTGTAGGTGTGCTGTTTGTATTTTGGTGTGTAGAAGTTTACCAAATTTAAGCGTGTTGTAAATCGCATAAATAATAATTTCAGATATTTATAGGTAGCTCAAAAAAAATAGACAAGAGACAGAATACCTATGCAACAATTCTCTGTTCTGCCTCTTTATTTGCAACTAAAAGTATACCTTTCTAGACCTGCCTGTGTAAGCTAAACAAAACTGGACAGCCTTATAAACCTTAAAGTTAATTAGGGTCTTCATGCTAGGAGGTCAATTTGCACGTTTAACGATTTATGTTCTAAGTACACAGCTTTTGGTCCTGTATCGTACATACAGTAAAATGGTATGTCCTACTGTACTAATTCATAATCACCACCATAAATTGTACACAGTCGTCTAGAACAATGTTATCTGTATCTGGGTACACTAATCCCCAATCTTAAATGCCCCTGTGAAGCCCCCTATTCAACCCCTATTCTCAATCAGTTGTCTTCAATGCTATCTTTTTAGGTCAGTTTTAAGTTAACACTTGTATTATTGACTTTAGATTATAGATATGATTTATTGTTAACACAATACAACAGGTAGTCCATGCCATGCCAAGGGCTATATGAAGAAAAAGTATTTACTAAACTATTTCTGTAAAGCGCATTACGTTTGAAACAAGCGTTGTGAAGACCAGAAGCTACTACAGTGGTTTCAGAAGGGAGTTAACCCATAGTACACTTTACTAGTATCACCACCTTAGTTACAGCAGGAAAATTAAAAGAACATTTGTAGTTTAGTAATTTGGCTTTTAGTAGTCCTAGTTTATAGCAGGAATAAAAGGGGTGTTTTGAAACTACTAGTACTACTAGGGACCTGAGACCTAATAGTTACAAAAAAGGCAGACCCTGTGTAAGAATAAAGAGACCTCACCATACTCTATACGGAGGGTCACTATTCACAGATTATTTTCTTTCGTTTACATTTTTAGTTTATAGCCTACAATACGAATACGAATTCAATTCAATTTTAAACATCCCACATTTTAAAGTTTACTAACCTTTATTATTTAATGTTATACATACAGTACAGTATGTATACTATTAACATATTGTTTACATACTGTATTAATTAACTCTTTCAAAGAAAAAATAATTTATTTATTATTAGCTTTAATTAAAGCCTGAGTCATGTTGATAATTGCTAGGCTATGGATTATTTAATGAGGATTACTGCAGTAAATTGATTGATGTTTATTATTAGTAATAATTAGTCATAGGTCACCACTACCATATTCAGTTAATTCTACCAGAGAAGAGTGTGATTATTATACCATTCATCATGGCTTAGATTCCCCATGGGATGGCGGCCATCTTCTCTTCACTTCCAAATGAGGCTTGGTGCAATAATATCGATAATGAGTCAGGTTTAGAATATGCAGAGTGTTGTGTGAAATTATTTTACAACTCCCTGGAATATGTTTCTATTATATTGAATAATTAATAAACTGCTCTTTTAACAATACTTTCTTGATAAATGTTAAGTACACGTGTATGTATGTAAGCTGAAATCTAATAAAAAATAATATTTTCTCCCATAAAAACATCATCGAACCAACAAATAAGATTTGTTTTGCATGTTAAAGCAATAGCCTCTATGTGACCAGAATGTGAAAAAGGTGGAGAATTAACGAACATGAAATTTGGCAGTTTGCAAAGAAATTGATCTGAAAAAACACATTTTGCGCACAAATTTGCTAATATGACTAAATTGATAAAGAAGAATTAAAAAAGGACGGCGCTAGTACTGTAGTAGTAGTGTCTTTAGGAGGAGATACAGTAGTAACACATTTTCTATTAAATATAGATTGTATTATGATGATGATAATCAAGATTTTAACATTACAATTATCCTTATTATCTGTTCACAGATTTCTTTCTTACTAAACTATCTAAAGATAATGAAACTTCAAGGAAAGATGGTAAGTACTGTAGTGTATTACATGGAATGAAATTCATGCTATACCTGGATGATCATTTGAGCAGGGAGTTGCTTCAGTTGATTACTGTGTAATCTTAGGCCAATTTACACAGACGAGCGGTAACAGTAATAAAAATATAGAATCTATGTTATTCCATATGACTGTTTACAAAGCGTGGAGTCGACGGGCGGTTTCCACTGAGAATAGATACAGATTTTACATGGGACAAGCTACGCGGTTTTCCGCTTACTGTTATCACTCGTATGTGTAAAATTGACCCTTAGATGAGTATACCACAGTCCTTCTAAAGTAAACATTTTAAGTAGAATGTATTAACATTGTTTAACACCCAATTGTTATAAACACTTAACATTTACAAGCAATATAGCTTAAGGAATGAACAAACAAATTAAACAAAGTACTGTAAATACAGTACACATACTGTAGTAATAACCTGTACAAGGCTACCAATACATTCCAAGTGATGTTTACTTTTTAGATCTTTTTGGTCATTGCTTTTTAATAAGAACAAGCAGTAAAATAAAAGTGAATAAAATGGTGTTAATGATTTAGGGTCATTGACCTGAACAAAAGCAACTCAATTCCAACCATTATTGACCATTAGGAAATGCTATGTCAATGACCAAATGGACATGCAACTGTCCACATCACCATCAACAAAGGTTGAAAATCAAAACCGAAAGACACTACTTGGATGAAGAATAAATGAAAGAACAAAGAAATATTTTTTTGTTTTTAATGACTAATTACATCCCTATTTCTTTCTAAGAATTGTTATTTATGAAACGATTAATTTATTTGACATAATGGAATTAATAAAAGCAACAAAAACACCAAAACACATTTATTTTTATATAAATAAAATAATTGTTCTTTTTAAAAATGTACAATAATTGAAAACTGGTAAAAATGAAGGTGATGATACCACCTTGATTGGAACCATGAAGTTGACCTAACAAGGTCACTAAACATTTGAAGAACATTCAGTACAGGGTCAAATGTCAAATTACCTAATGAACTATGTGTATAAATATTTTGATGTTTATTAATAAGGCTAAATGGTTGAACTATTGACAATATTAAACTCTTGACAAACCCTTACACAGGGTACAAATGCACTTTTATTATACTGTAATATACTGTGTCATACTGTACAAATGCACTTTTATTATACTGTACTATACTGTGTCATACTGTAGGTCCTATTTCAAACAGTCTCAATTGTACTATTATTGTGAACAATATTAAAGAATTTGTTTTGGTATGAATCAATGTGTTAACTCAATATAAATAAATTCCTAAATGTTATTGATTAGCAAAGATGACAAATAGGCCCTGTTTCTGCTGCCAACTAAATACCGTATATTATACGGTATTTTTTGAATACCGTATATATACGGTATATTTTTGGCAGCAGAAACTGCGCTCATAAAAAATATACCGTATTTTGTATACCGTATTTTCCCCACAAAATTTGTGGATAAAATACGGTATTTACAAATTTATACCGTATTTTTTGTACCCGTTTCTGCTGCCAATAAAAAATACCGTATTTTTTTTTTACATGACAAAAGGTCAGCATTCGTGTTTTTATTTTCTGTCGCTGTCAGCTGCTTTACACACGTGTATAGATATATTCGGCGAAAATGTGGAGCGAAGACGTCACAGTTTTACTAAATAAATGTGTGTGGGAAAGCTAAAATGTCTGGCCAACTAATAAAAGGGACAACCACATTTATAAAGACATTTTAAAAAAAATAAAGCAGGAGTATGGAATAGACTAAGCAAGTAAACTCAAAGCTGAAGAGCCTGCGAAAGCAGTGCAACATTGCAAAATACAATAACTCGGGGAGGGAACGAATTAATTGTCCCCATTACGATGTTTTCTGTGCTCTCACAACATCTCTATCACTAGGGCTAGGCTGGGTAAATGGGCAATGGGTAAAAAAATTAAATTTAACACGACCACCCAAGAAGTATTGTTAGCAGAAACGGGGTACTAAAAAATACGGTATATTTTATACCGTATTTTTATACCGTATTTTGAGCAGTTGCAGCAGAAACAGGCCCATATTGACACACTTCTATAGTAACAGTCCTGATAATCATTCACATTTCGAAACCATAGGTATTTCGTTTTGTAAATTATAAATGAGACCTACTTAGTATTGTCTTTAATCTGTGCGGGTCACTTGATCTAAAGTATTTAAGTTTTGTTAAATTATTAATGATTTTTGTTTTGTCTTGATATCTTATGCAAGGAGGTCAAGCAGTGGAATGCAATCTGGATGCAGATGATCAATACTTATCGTACCTAATTGACTCGTCATTGACTGCTAGCTTAATCAATATCAACTTTAAGTTAAGCTTTGCCAATTGACAATGAATACAGTAGTCATGAGGCCAGTGCATTCACACTGTACAAGTATTAATGATGGGTTTGTCCCACTTTTCTTCAAACGTTTTATTTATAAACGTTGTGTATAATAGTAGACTATAAACAGTATTACACTGTGTGTGTGATGTACATCAATTTAATATTTCAATTTTCCTACAATTATTTTGCAAAACTACTTAAAAACTTTATATCATAGTTACTTTTCTTTTATACAATTGAGCAAGTATAAGAAACAATTTATACTTTTCCAATAAATCAAGACACATTTTGTTATGGTTAAAGCTTTTTGGGAAAAAAGTGTGATGTGCTTAAATATGGTAGTGATATGCCCAAATATGGTAGTGATATGCTTAAATATGGTAGTGATATGCCCAAATATGATAGTGATATGCTTAAATATGGTAGTTATATGCCCAAATATGGTAGTGATATGCTTAAATATGGTAGTGATATGCCCAAATATGATAGTGATATGCTTAAATATGGTAGTTATATGCCCAAATATGGTAGTGATAAGGTATCATCATGTCCATATATGGGCATATTTTGTTGTTGTCGCATAATAGACAAGGCTTTAGTCTTACATTTGATCAATAAATATTTCATAACATTTATTTCCGAAAGCCAAAAATTCATTTGCTACAATTTCCGTAGTAATTTATCACAAATAACATGTTTGCGAGGAGGTCAATATTCCCATTCTCAGACTACGTTGAACCTACAGTACGACAATGTCTTTAATCAAATCATCTAATCTACAGTATCTCAAAAAAAGGTGAAATCTTCGCATAAAGACATTATGCAAAATAGATCTTGTATTGTTATGACCAAATACGGAATTGTGATCCACTAACAGCTGCAAAGCAACCAATCAGCTTAAAGACGCTGAAAATACTCCTAATGTTATGCCGTGCATGTTCAGCCAAGCGTAACGAATATCTCATTTCTTATAATACACTTGGCTCGCCGATTGTTGTTGTATACTCACCGTTTATAATTACATCTTTTGATATAAATATTCGTTTTATAAAAGTAATTCTGTATATTTGTTTGTATTTATAAACATTTATTAGATGATCAATATTTTATTCTGACAGCCCTTCCTTTGCACAAATTTTGTTTTTAAAGATTCTTTCAAATATATATTATTATTCTATTTTGTACCAATACCTGGATAATGATTTATTACCTGGTTTATCCATTACAGCACCATCAAGTTTTTCAGGTTGATTTTTACCCCTTTTTTATTAGGATCCCTAACTTTAACAATACACTAGTTAATGTTAGTTACACAGTAGAGCTGTTATTATTATTACTGTATTAGAGTAATGATAGCGGTTTTTACAGAGGCCATAGCACTGTACAAAAATAGAAGCCTTATATACAATAATTTACAAATCAAAAATAAATTTACACACACAAAATTCACAAAAGATGCGTGATTTTTACATGAATTAAATCTACAGGATCCTGAGTGTAATAATAATAATAATAATAATAATAATAATAATACTAACAATAATAATAATAATAATAATAACAATAATAATAATATTTATTCGGTCATCAATGTAAAAAATAACCAGGAATGAGAATAGGCTAAAGCCCCAACAGATTCTGCACTCACTCCATACACTATTTCATTTGTTGATATTATTATTATGAATCATAATTAATCAAGCAAATATTTCCAACAATTGTCAAAATATACTTAAAGAAAACCGTGTAGATTTACAGTAGAGTGGTTACAGTTAAATCATGCATAAAATGTTTCCTACGTCACAAATGTCGTCAGAGTTTTAAGTTCTCAACTTGCTGTAATTTAAGTACACAATTTATGTGAAAAATTTGATGCCGGATAATGTTTAAACTTCATTTGAAATACATTTTCCGTTGTTTATTTATTGTATTTTCTCAATTGTAAAGGAAATGGCAATCCAAATAGGAACCAGTACATTCTAATATTTTTTTTGTTGAAATATTTTATGTTTTGCAACCCATTATACCATGAATGCATTTTCTCTTTTCAATAATTAATTCATTTTCTTTAATTGCTTTAACATTACTTCCATTTCATTTATCCACCTGTAATATAATTAAAAACTCCACATATTTATTACAGAGGAATCTTGTAGAACAAGGGAAACTCCCATCTATTGCAACATACATATATAATGTATACCTGAAAGCTATTTCCAAACAAAATTATTTTATTATACCATCATTATCAAATTTGTTTGTAACTTTACAATTTGAATAAATATTTGTTTTAAAATAAAGGTACTTATCACTTCTTTTGATAAGTTTTAGATGTTTCATGACATTTCAAAAGCTTGTCATTATAAACATATGTCTTGATGGAACAATTATTATATATAAAATTCTAAATAGTCTCTGCCAAACTACAGTGAGTGGTTGAATATTAGTAGGTTTATTGATTCAATTCAATTAATTTCTGGTTTATTAAAAATATAAGTGGCATTGTTGCAGAATATTAATCTGAATTGCGCCAAATTTATTATATTATTCCGTAACAAAAAGTGTGAAACCAGCTAAAATTTATGATGTTACAATGCTTCAACTTGAGGGTGTGATTCACCAACTTTAGCATTTATTGATAGAGGGTGTTCAACATTCTAGTTTTCGTCTCTCTTTGACAAAAAAAGGTTGGGTTTTGTTTATTCAGATAAGCGTCAATAGTTCCTAGACAGACTACCACTGTTGATTTGTACTTTTCAACTTTCAAGCAACAAGATTTCTTGACAGACAGCATGCAATGTACACATTAATACAAATGTAACACAGATTTAGCTTTAGATTAAATCTTATTATAATAAACTCTTGAGATTATCCGATTATTTAGTATTATACCAATATTAATTCATTATTTTTAAACTGCTTTGTTCATTGTTTAATGAACTTTTAATATGAAAAAAAAACATTGGTAGCATTTTTATTACAAAGCTGAATTGTTTACAGGCTTAATGGATTATATTGGCAGGTTTTAACTATGATTAGTGTCTTTTGCAGAATCTATTTAATACAGTACTACTCTATCTGCACATACTGTTTGATTTTAGTATTTTTTACACAATAATAATAATAATACTGCCTGCTGCTTAATCCAATATCCAATCAAAAGCAGTCAAGCGGCTAAATTCCATATATGGAATCGGTGACCTAACAAAGAGGCGGAGCTTTCCCATTTACTGCAAAGTGATTGGTTGTTTTCCAGGTCATTATACAGAATGAAATAAGTAGCTTGTGTGTGTATGCTGGATCAATAAACTATTCAAGGCTAGGTTTTGTATGGGCAGGGTGGCTAAATACAACAACCACACATTGCTGTATTTTGTATTGAAGTGGTTACGTCTACCGCCCACACCCTCCTATTGGCAACTTAAGTACAGGCTATACTACCAGTCCTATAATTCAATGTTTACTGATAATTACTTAATAGCTACTAGGATTTTTACCATTTGAGGAATTTTGGATTTTTAACATTGTAAAAGGTAAGCAAAACTGGTAAATTGTTGATGGTTTATATAATATTGTTATTTTGATAAGAAAATTCACTGGTACTGTAGCCTATTATATTATACAGTATTAAACAGTAGTAGTAGTACTGCCTCCTGCCTCGAATGTGTCATGTTATCCAATGCTCCTGTATATTATTTTATCTAAGAAAATGAAATCATGTATTGTCAGGATTTACCCACGGAATAATGTAATATCTTTTCTATTTTATTTAATTTTAATTAAAATAGATTAGTCCTGAGTTACAGTATATATTACACAATCATTCTTATTATTAAAACACTATCATTAACACACATCAATACCAAAAGTAGTAATTAAATAATATTCTTAATAATAACAACATAAAAATTAAAATGATTAATTTATTGATATTGGCGGCGTAATTAAATTAATAATCTGATAAGTTTGACCTAGTTAGCACTGTTGTCAGGTCAGATTTATTCAAAAGATTGTGAAATGTTTATCACAGCATGGATCTTACAGTATTATCACAAGAAGTTTCTTTACTTAAACTACGAAGAACCGATATATAAAGATACATAGCATCATTCTGAGCTGGTAATTTTTTTTTAATGGATTGATAAAACAATTCTTAAAATGATACAGTATAATCTGTCTAGCATTGTTTTTTTTCATCTCCTCGTTTAAATACGTCAATACCAGCTTAATTTTGTTGCCATAACTAAAATCATTAATATTAACATGTGATGGATATATAACTCCACCCTACATAATGCTTTTTACTTCTATTAAAAAATATCAGAGTGTCGTTACTGTATATACTGTACCAGCTCATCTCTATTATTATAGTCTAGTCATTTAATAGTAAATTAATAATGCAAATTATAATTCTTTTGATTGTTTATTTCAGTTCAGCATAAATATGCACCATATAAACCTAACTGTATTATTAATTTAATCATAAATTGTATTAAACTATTATTATTTTGTTAAATATCATTAGTTGAGCTACTTTCCTATACTGAGTGTCTGTACCTGTATCCTGCAGGACCTTAATAAACTATGCCTATGCGCAGCTATATATTCACAATGTTCTAGAATACTGTAAGAACCTGATACTTCTGTAGCTCACTATTTAGATAAAGACTAACATACCAGTATCCTGTATGTATTGATATGATGCAACTTGTTAACCTTGAGAAATTGCTTTAACACCCACATGTTGAATACTGTATTCAACAAAGCTATAGTGTTGCTCAAGGCCTATTGTACTACCATCCCATAGAGCTCAACAGTTGAGGTATCAATTTGATAACAACCGTTTAAATGTATTTATGATAACATTATACTGTTTATTTGGATACTAACTATATACTGTACTATAATATGATATGAGAATATGCATCAAATGGAATAGTTTAAATGCTATAAACTCAAATGCAATTACAGCTCCTAATATACATATATTTAAAAAAATGATAAATGACCAAAGATAAAATATACTTGAAACTCTATATTTTTTCATGAAATCTTTTTTTTTTTTTTTTTTTTTTTGTTGTTGTTGTTTTTGTACTGTAATTGATAACTTGTGTAATAGTATAAATAGTTTTGTAGTAAGTAACGGCCTTGTGAAAAACACCAATATGGTGATTCAAGTGTTGCATCCGTTTTTAAATAAAGTTGTTATTATTATTATTATTATATAAAGTCAATTGTACTCCATTTAATGGGTATTGCTAAACACCGCAAACCTCCAAAAAAACATAGCAAACCCCATCGAACCAACATAAAAGTGATTGAATCATGTAGTGTACAACCCACTGGGTATATCCATGTAAAAAAAATATTACATTTTTACTGTTAACTAATTATTTTAGAGGTAAAACCTAACTTTTTGGTCAAAAATAATTGCTAAACCCCGCAAACCTCCAAAAAAATATAGCAAACCCCACCGAACCAACATAAAAGTGATTGAATCATGTAGTGTACGACCCACTGGGTATATCAATGTAAAAAAATATTAAATTTCTACTGTTAACAACTTATTTTTGGGGTAAAACATCATTTTTTGGTAAAAAAATGATTGCTAATTTTTAACCAAAAAATGATGTTTTATCCCAAAAAAAGTAGTTAACAGTAGAAATTTAATAATTTATATAAAGCCTAAAGTCTATATTCATTGCATTATTATTACAATTTACATTACAAACCATTTACAATCATTCTGTAACACCTGATTCAAAGTAGAGATCTTGAATGAAGGTACAAAATAACTGATATACCTTTTTAAGACGCAATCTATTTTACTACTGAACATTAAAGAGTAATGCAACATACAGTTACACTTAGTGCTGGCAATGTTCTTCCATACTAATTCTGTACATTAACATGGCCGGCTAAGTTCAACAAGAGGCCATTACTCATCATGTGAATACATGCTATCTAATTTTTACAGCTATTATTAGTATCTGACCTAGAAGCAAGACACCCTTTACACGTACCTAGATGGCTCTCTACCTTATTTGCATAAACACATGTAATTAGCAGATTACGAGGTTTTTGATGCTCGAAAACATTTCATATTGCATTATCTGGCATAAGCTGTACAGTACATACATGATTGGAATCTTTTATCTCATTGCTCACCATACATTGCAAATGATATTACTCATCTGTATACTGTACATTGTCATTAGTACAAAATGTGTTTTTGCAATATAATTATCATTGAACATTTTCGCTAGTTGAGTGTACTAGCAAAATGAGCTACCTATTTATAATCACCTTATTATTCATATCCTCTTTCATGATATTACTGTAATTTGGAGTTTGACTATAATACCTGTATTGGAATTGATTATTAAAACCTAATTTGTTTTAGTGAAAAATTATTCCATACTGCATGTAGATTCGGCCATGATTCTGTTGTGTTTTGTTTATAATTTAGTAGGACCATGTGCCTAATTTCACTTTAAAAAAGTGTTTCTTCAGATTTCCCCCCCTTTATTTTTGAGGATCTAGTTCCTCATATAACTTCCTCCTCTAAATTATTAGGAAATGGTTTACAAATAAAACAATAAATATGTAACTGTATAAACTACCCAGGGAAGTAATAAAATGAATTTCAAGAAATGTTTTTGTAACCTCCTGACCATTAGATGTTAAAATAGAACAAGTTACATTAATGTAACATAAATTACATTGAGGGCAATGTGTTATATGAAATGGATTAGTACTGTAGGCTTTTGTTGATTTATTGTTTTACAGTAAATACTGTACATTATTGTCTTACTGTACTGTATATACTGTACATTATTGTCTTACTGTACAGTAAATACTGTACATTATTGTCTTACTGTACAGTAAATACTGTACATTATTGTCTTACTGTACAGTAAATACTGTACATTATTGTCTTACTGTACAGTAAATACTGTACATTATTGTCTTACTGTACAGTAAGTACGGGTATTGCTAAACCCCGCAAACCTCCAAAAAACCCTAGCAAACCCCACCGAACCAACATAAAAGTGATTGAATCATGAAGTGTACAACCCACTGGGTATATCCATGTAAAAAAAAAATTATATTTCTACTGTTAACTACTTATTTTTGGGGTAAAAAATGATTGCTAATTTTTAACAAAAAAATGATGTTTTATCCCCAAAAAAGTAGTTAACAGTAGAAATTTAATAATTAATATACCCAGTGGGTTGTACACTTACTACATTATTCAATCACTTTTATGTTGGTTCGGTGGGGTTTGCTATGGTTTTTTGGAGGTTTGCGGGGTTTAGCAATCATTTTTGACCAAAAAATGATGTTTTACCCCAAAAATAAGTAGAAATTTAATTTTTTTATATATTGTTATACCCAGTGGGTTGTACACTACATGATTCAATCACTTTTATGTTGGTTCAGTGGGGTTTGCTATGTTTTTTTGGAGGTTTGCGGTGTTTAGCAATACCCGTAAGTACTGTACATTATTGTCTTACTGTACCGTAGTACATGCAGTAGTGTTTTAAATACATTTGAATTGTACTATACTGTAGGTAACCTTGCAAGCTGACAAACCATGTACTGTACTGTAGACAGTGTACAACAAAACATGATACATTGCTACTAAGCGAAGGTCCAAATCCATCTTTTTGTTTCAATTCTGTAGTAAAAATTATTTTATTATATTATTATATTTTATTGGAAATATAATGAATAGCTATCCCTCGATATAATTTGTAATATAATACATTATATCTATTGAGTTACAAACAACAACAGGTTTAACACCTGAATTATTTTTTCTTACAGTAGTTAGGCTATTACAAACAAAGTTGGTATGCTTGGTGTATACAGTAGAAAGGTGACAATGGGCACTCTCTAACCACGCTCTTGGAATTCTACTTATACCTGTATTATTGATTAAAACAACTATTGATTCACAAATCAACAATTCAATACACTAGTAGCCATAATATCAAATAGGTGAAAAGGGCAACAGAAATACATCATTTTTTCAGTGGATTTTAATTATTCATCGAACCAGACTGAACAAGTCAATGATCAGGACTAACTGGTTATTTACAGTTGCCAAGTAAACAGACTTGTAAGCATATTTAATCTATTGATGTGCAAACTCTACAAATTAAATAACATTTATTATTCGGTAAACTAATCATCCTCTACATTTTGATCTACTAGAATAGTTGCGTTCACATCAATGTTGAGATAATATAAATAGATAATCCAGATTATTAATTCTGTATACAGAAAGTAGAGTACAAGTAGGTTAGTTGTACTGTACAACCTCAATGTTTCAACTTGTTTACATTCAACAGGAGTCACATCTACTGTAGGCTAAATGGCAATCAATGTACAGTATGTCAGGGGTATTGCTAAACACCGCAAACCTCCAAAAAAACATAGCAAACCCCACCGAACCAACATAAAAGTGATTGAATCATGTAGTGTACGACCCACTGGGTATATCAATGTACAAAAAAAATTTTTATTTCTACTGTTAACTTATTTTTTAGGTAAAACATCATTTTTTGGTTAAAAATGATTGCTAAACCCCGCAAACCTCAAAAAAACCATAGCAAACCCCACCGAACCAACACAAAAGTGATTGAATAATGTAGTGTATGACCCACTGGGTATATAAATTATTAAATTTCTACTGGTAACTACTTTTTTGGGGATTAAACATCATTTTTTGGTTAAAAATTAGCAATCATTTTTGACCAAAAAATGATGTTTTATCCCAAAAATAAGTTGTTAACAGTAGAAATTTAATATTTTGTTTACATGGATATACCCAGTGGGTTGTACACTACATGATTCAATCACTTTTATGTTGGTTCGATGGGGTTTGCTATGGTTTTTTGGAGGTTTGCAGGGTTTAGCAATACCCGTATGTCAGTATATTGATGATGATGATAATAATAGTTGTATACATAGTAGCACATACTGTATGCAAGCTCTCAATGCGCTGCACATTATTACGGTACCCTGGTGGTAATTTTTTGGCTCAAACATGTATGGAAACATACAGTAAATACTCCTACCATAATAATGCAGCTATTATTTAATCAGCGCAAAATTGCACAAATACAGTATTAAATTTAATATAGTATAATCAATATGTTGAGAGATAATTATTATCATTTGTCAAGGCTTTAGTATTATTTTTATTTACCGAATAATTTGGCATATGTAGTATTGTAATTTAAAAAAAAAAAATATTTAACTGTTTGCACAAGTAAAAATACATACAGTGGAAATAAAATAATAATATACTAATACATTGTAGAATACAGTTACTAGTCTGTATATAATATTAATAATACAGTAGTACAGTACAGTAGTGACCAAAGCAAAATGTGAACAAAAGGATGCTACTTTGACTTGACTTGAAGGATGCACATGTTGGTACTTTGTCATTGTTCATTTCCAGCTGTCCACAACCTGTCATGTGTCAAGCTTTCTAGACTCTCTCAGTCAGGATGTCACTAATATTTAGGGGAAGCCCTTTCCTGTTATCAGTATACTAGCTACTAAACATCTACAAATATATTCATAATGGCCAATTAAAGCTAATTCGTATTTTGGAATGTGCCAAAATATTTGTAAATTTTGTACTATACTGTACATACAAATTTATGGTATACAGTATTTGTCATAGTATTGCGTGCTGTTTTTAAATTAATGTTATAAATTGTTCATAATATTCATAAGGGACAATTTAAGCTAATTTTTATTTTGAAATGTGCCAAAAATATTTGTAAATGTTATCAAATGTACAGTATTGTATATTCTGTAGTGTAGCAAAATATTGTGTGCTGTTTTTAAATTAATTTTTTAAAATTTTATTATTGACTGCGTTTAAATAAAATTGATTTTTGCACTCTATTATTAAATTAAAGAATGCATAATTAATTTGAGTTTGAAAAATTAATTGAATAAAATTGACTGTCTCATTAAAAGACAAACTTGATTAAAAATATTTAATGATGCCTATCAAAATAAACATGTCTTTCCTCTTCACATTCATCTACTGAAGAGTACTGTACACCTCACCATTATCTGTTATCTCTGTATGTGAGGCATATAATTGTTTAAGTGACTCTAATTTGTTGACATATTTTTCTTGGTTTGACATGAGGTATCTTATGAAATGAGGCTCACGTTTATGACATAATCTCACAGTGATCACAGAGGGAGAACACGAAAATAATTTCGTAAAAACTTTGAATAAAATTAGATTAGCTGTGAAACATTCATGACTATGTACAAGGTAAAGACCCCGTGGATGTAGAGTACCAGTCACATCAGTGATCTTGCTACCCAACTACTGAGAAATGTATAAATATACAGAAATATAATATTAGAGATTAGCGTTTAGTGAATAGACCTGGGAATCAAATTTATTACTGGTTGTGAACAGGATTTAAATTGTACATATTACAGTACTACAGTACTGTACTGTATATATAAAAAAAAAAATTAAAGGGGAACAAATTTAGTACGGTACTGTAAAGCAGTGCACTCATGATATTACAGTATTAATATATATATCAAATTAAAATTCATTATTTTACATTCGAATGAAAGTTCATACATAAGTGTTTTAAACAAGCCTACTGTGCTTAATGTTTTGCAGTACGTGTCGAGATTGTGAATAAGCAAAGAGCAAAAGTCATCATACATACTGTACATAGCACCAGTGTGCCTACCATAGCTAGAGGGAAAAACAAAGGTTCTGCCATCCCACGTTCACTTCTTTTTTTAAACTTTGCTTGACATTTGACCTTTCTTGAATTCTACACTAAATCATATTTTGTTTTTTTATTTTTACTCCATTTTGGATCAAATTGATGATACTTTAGATTTGCATAAATTTCCTGTCAATTTCCGCTTGAGTCTGAGTTGTTTTTTGTCGTCTGCTTGAATTTTGTCATCAGCAGAATGATATGGTCCAAGAAAACTATTCAGAGTACTGTACCGGAAATACTGAAAAACTTAGAGAAGAAGGTTAATAAAAAATATGCAGACACGAACTGTACATATTTTTAGGAAATATACATACTTATAGTTATATATAGTTATTTATGTATATTGCTACTTCTACTTTCTGTTTATTGATGGAAAATCTTGATTTGCTAACAGTACTGATTGTAGTATGAAAAATGCCGAATAAAAATGACAATATGATAGATTACTGTACTGTAGTGATCACTACAATAGGGCTAATACAAATAATGTGACTTGTGCATTATCCATGATTAAAATTTGTACATGGTCGGTGTGAACCATGCCTGAAGGAGAAGTGGTCTCTTGTTCCAAAATAGTTACTCAATTTACCTGTAATTAACAGTGAAGTGTAAACAGAGATGTTATTATTAACAGCAAATTGACCAACTCCCTTGGAGAATAAACTGTAAATGGGCTGGCAAAGGGCATTACGTTACATGTTAATATTCATTAGCTGAATTCAATATCGTCTTTAAGCTGACAAAATCCTGTGTGTTGTTATTCCTGTAGCAGCATGGTGAGTGTACTGTACAGTTATATTTTACTGTAGTAGGCATGTTTTATCCAAGTCTACAGTATTTCACATAAGTACATTACTGTATACTGTGTACTGTACAATACAAATATTACAACAATTACTATCTACAGTAATAAACAATTAGTGTTTTTTTTATTACATACAATATTGTACTGTATATATTTTACTGTACATACTGTATACTAGTCTGTGTACTCTGTACAGTACAGAAAATGAATCAGTTGCTATAAGATTCAATAATAATGATAATAATTTATTTGGAAGCTACTGTACATATTTGAAACAGTGGCACACTTCTTGAATGAAAGTGCATCCAGAGTAAGTAAAATAAAAGTTAGAGAAAGAAAAATGATTATTATGACTAAATTATGTACAAGATATACTGTAAAAAAAAAACATTAACAAATATAAGAAACTGTGGCACACTTCAATGTACAGTACAGTACAATTAAATAAAAAACGATTCATACACTAGCACATGCTGTACAAAGACCTCCCATCCCAACTAGATTCAATTGAATTGAAAGAGTTGTTGCATTATACAGTAGGTCTACTGTAGTACTATTACTTACTGTACTAAAATCATGTCACAATTATAGTAAACATGGGGATAATTAAATAATAAACAAACTAATTACAGTCAAGGACTACAGTAAGTTCTGATAGTAGTAAACCACAAACTAATCATGACTTTACCTTATTGATAAGCCACTACCTTTAATGTCAATGCACTATAATCCTATTTCAAATTAAATGCGAGTCTCCCTGTTAATTTCCAATTTATATTTAATGACATTTGCAATCAAGCGATGCAATATTATGTTAATAACTCATGTTTTAATTACAATGGCTGCTTACTGTACATTCTAATTCCTACTTGGTTAATGATTGTAAAGAGATATTTTTAATTTCTGTCGAGTCCTTTCGACGCCATTAGTATGGTAATAAGTTGTAGTATACTGTAGACAATATCTCTACTGTTAAATTGGAAGTAGTTGAAATGAGACAAACCAGGGAGAAATAACTTATTTCTTCCTGGACAAACTGATAATTTTTTTTTTTTTACAAATTTATTTAACTGATTGTCTTCTAAGAGACCGATATTCTGCTGAAATACAGTAGAGGACTATTAATTTATTTATATTCTTTTCTTTCTCTATCCACGAGAAAATTTAATGAGTTTGTTTAGTGGGTGGGAGGGGGGGGGGGGGGTTGAAGATAGTACTGGGAATTAAGTTTCATTACATGTAAATTTGTTTGTATATTATATCAGTATAATTAATATGCAAATTTGAATCTGAATGCTACTGTATAATATAATACTGTAATACTGAAAAGTAATATGCTATACAGTACATGGTCCAAAAATATATTGGTGCATGTGCACAATAGTTCATTTGTTGAATAATACCTTTTATTGTGTTTTATAAGCTCTTATTTGATCTGGGGGATCACTAATCTCTCTGCAGTGTAATCCAACCATTATCAAGGGCTTAATATAGCAAGCATCTTTCTTTACTATACCAATACCCATCATTGTCATTTAGTATCTGCTTTATCTAGCTGCTCCATATATATTTCACCATGGCTTCTCTCAGTACCTGACTGTACCGTTGAGCTTACAGTATACCCACAGGTTTCTGTATTTCATTTTTTTGCAGAATTTACACATCATTTGTTGTTATGTAATAGTATATCTTATAATATTGTAGTGTCTATCAATGTCAAGTTACAGTACAGTATGTGAATACGCTTTTTTATTGACAGTTACAGTAAACTGTTGAGTAACAATATTAAAAATATCGTTTTATTCTATTTCCTCAGGAAGGTTGACCCAGGAAGTGATTGGTATTCAAATAGGATAGTTGCTGTTGAACAATCAGGAACATTGAAGGCCGTCATATACCCGTGTCACTGACACGTCGTAGTGTGCTTTACAATTGTGCAAATTCATTTCAAAATGGGTTCTAATTTTCTTTTGCGTCTTTTGAAGAGGAAAAGCTCACTAAAACCTCGCATTGATAATCATAGTCTATATACAAGTATTCAAATGAGTAAAGTTCTTGTTGAGGGCATTCTGACTGTTCACGAACCATGGCGTAGGAATCAAAAGAAACCAAAAAGTGTTTTTTTGAGCTTGTATACGAATGACTCAAGTCCATTTATTGCGTGGTACGCTGAAAAGCAACGTAAGAAAGCACGTGGATATTTCAATGTTCGCGGTGCAAAAATCGCACCAATTGGAGAATACAGCTTCCAGATTATCTTTGAGAATTCGAGTCAGATTTACAAATTCCATTGCGAGTGTTGGGATGATAGAGAAACTTGGTTGTACACACTCAGAGAACAAAGTCGCAAAGAAATTTCAGTTCAGTTATTCCGATCAAATTCCACTGAAGAAGACAAGAATGAACCGTGCGTAAACAATGATAGGCGACAAGGTGACCGGCCAAGCTGGAAAAGCCATCGACGCGTTGTGAGTACCGGGTCACCGTTACCTAACTTTGAACAAAACCAAGTGGTGAACTTGCAAAGGAGTCGAAGCCAGCCGCACATTCAGAAACGGCGTATTGTCAGACGGCGGCCAACTTTAAGTGAACAAAAACAAACTGGACATTGCAAAGTTGGTAACAAGGTGTCGTGTCATCAGTCATTCATACGCTCACCGCAAGTTAAAGTCAGTCGAGGTTGAGGAACTACCACTGGCTATTACCGCTTGGACAATTAATATACGGTGCTTGAAAACGATAAGTGATGAAAACGAAGGGAATTATGCTGCCCTTCGATTCTACTCGAAAGGACGTGTGCGTGGCAATGCAATGTGTAAATGAAGAAATAAAAATGTATTCAAAAATTTACCAAACTTGGTTGCTCAAATATTAATTTATTATAATTTAGCATTTTCTAATAATTGTGTACAATAAATGACCAGTTAATATTTACAGTATATGTATTTTTGCATTTTGGTCTACAGTACTGATAGCATTACTCTGTGAGTGACCATAGCAAATTAAATTGTGTTGGGGACTACCTATTATCTACAGTATACAAATAATAATGAATGATATACAGTAGGTTGAATGGAAAGAATATTTTCATGAGTTGTAAAATTGAATGTCTTAATAATAGGATAGTTTGAATAATGAATGTATACTCGCCATTCAATGAATTCAAAACATTTATTTGTTTTAACAAAGCTACTGGTTTAGAGTACTGTAAACTAATGTAGTAAACTTGTATTCAATTAATCAGCCGCTTCCATCCTGTTAAAGATTATCACGTAGGCCATGCAAAGAATTGCGCCAGAGACCAGGAACTGTTGGGTTCAAACTTCTTTAGGGATTTCCACCATAACCCTCTACTGTCTGCTGAAGTGCCATACTGTAAATTGAATGTCATAGGTGGGGCTATAGAATTTTTGTTGTGAAGCAGAGCAATATAGACTGCGTACTTTACTGGATAGTTTTGCGCTCGCATTGTTAGTACATAATTACCATGTTGCGTCAATGTTTGCAAAAACTTGAATGTGCAATGGGAGATGCATGTCACTTGATATGAAATCAACCAATCAAATGACAATATTCTGTTCAGTTACAGTACTGTATCTGGTCACCAGTATGGTACAGTTAAATGATACTGTAGAGAAAAAGATTTACAGTATTGTTACTGTATTTGGGATTTAAACTGTATACTGCATGTACTGTACAGTACTAAACACTATGTAACGTTTGAGATGATTCTCGTTCCAATATCGATGGGGTCCAGAAGCGAATCGATATTCACATTCCAACTTTTGTTTCTCAATTATAAATAAATTAATAATAAACAAATATTTAATTTTCTGCAAAATAAATTTCTGTATTTATTGTTTATGAAAAGTATTGGGCGTAATTACCAAATTACTTGTTAAATTATTAAAATAAAATTTCATTTATCAACTAAATCGACACAGTACAAATGAAATGGTGCTCTTCTGAGGTGAATAAATACATTTTGTAGTTAAATGCATTTGGTATAAATTGAATTTTACCTAAAAAATCTAAATTCCCATAATTTATGCTTGAGCTAAGCATGCTTTTTACAGTAAATGTTAATGAGATTTGTTGTTGAATTTGGTCCAAAAAGCTTAGTGCCTTGTAAGATAGTTACATTCCCAGAAAATTGAAGAAAAGAACTGGTCTTGGAATTTCATATTGTACTGTACCTACTGTAGATAAGAAATACACATTATCTGTTATTCTGTCTGTTAAGCTTTATGAATTACTGTATACCACATTTTGATTTAAATAAAGTAATCTGTTTTTAAAGTAGCTTCTTCAAATATGTCAGTATTAAATGATTTTATTTTTTTTGTAATATTTATGGAACTTTTAATATACTTTTTGGATTTATAGGTATATTTAGCAGTACAGTATATTCTTTAGAAATACATATTTTCTTGAAAATATTTTAAATAACATAATAGTTCCTTGTAATTATAGGACCAAAAGCTCAGTGTGGTCACAAACAATGGTTGAATATAAATGTTGAATTAGTGCTAAATACTGTATACTAATTTAGCTATGTAAGGCGTGTACTACTGGTATATTAAGCTCATTTTAATTATTTACCAACATTTTACGCTAAATTCTCGATTATTAAGTCTTTCATTTAACCATTAGTATATATACAATTAAATATATTACTGTATATTATTTTATGCAATTATGAATAATTATATTATTTTATGAATATTATTGTTTTGTTGTAATTGTTAAGCCTGCCACTGGTACAGTTTAAATGCTGTAACATGGCATGGTTTGGTCTTCCTAAGACTAGTCAGAATTCTAATCTCTAGTAAAACCCCACCAGACGCATATATCAGCAAACACACACTACTTTAATGTATGAGAACTGTGTCATGGTTTTAAACATTTTTAGTTATCCTGCTAAGAGAATTTTCTTTTTAAAAATTTGATAATAAACCTGATCTAAATACGGAATTAAGGTAAAAAATCCTCCGCACGAATCAAGATATTCGAGTACCTTGACGATTCCTGTGTAAATATTTTGAACCGGTGGTTTTCACTGTCAAGCTGAGATGAGTGTAACTCCTTGTGTTGTTTTAGCGTGCATCTTACGAATTAGTATCACCATCATTAACGGTTATCTGCGTGGGCAGCGCACCCACTGTTCCTCCAGGTCTAGAACCCTGTAGTGAGATGCATTTAAACCTGCAGAGTGTAAACCTCTAATGTTTATTGACACCTTCGTACCAATGTCATGACCTAGATATCGGCTTCGCTTGCACAGAACAACACGAGGGCAGTGTTACCATGCTGGTGATTCTCATTTCAATAGTAATTGCGTGGGAAAAAAGTTTAGAAGCGAGAGACCAAAAAAAAGTTGCAAATCCAACAATTATTTTTGTTATATTAATTTTCATAATACACTATATCTATACTTCCATTTATGTAATAATACAGTATATACCTCATATTTAGTTTTGAATTATAATTTTTATATCACACATCTTTTTATGTTATATAATTATATTATTATACTACTAATAAACAACAGTTTACTCATCAGTACAAAGGTATTATAATGATTGTAATATTAGTATTAATTACTATCAAAATGTTGGTATAATTCATTGTTACTGTCATCTGTTGTCAAATGTGTGCACAAGTGGTGGGTACTGAAAAGATTCCATAATAACACTGTTTTGTGATGTACACAAACTGATAATAATTCAATTTATACTATAAACCAGTTCATTACTAGAATAATAATAGTATAATAAATAATAGTACTGTATAATAGAATAATTCATTTCATTCTGTTTCTGTAAAGCTTGGTTCCCACGTTGCTTTAAAGCTCTGTCTACACTATCAAACTAGTTTGACAAAAAAAGTGTGATGTGCCTAAATATGGTAGTGATAAGATGTTAAGTATGATGGGCATCACACTTGTTTTTCATATAAAGTTTGATATTGTAGACAGAACTTAAGCAATTATTATTACAGTTTTAGACTACATATTTAAATTCTACAGTATTACCAGTACAGTATCATGTGTTTATCTAAAATAGTACACCTGGTAAATAATACTGATAGCTGAATCTTGGCGATACAATATATTTGTTTAATTCCATACTTAGTAGTACTGTAGTAGGCGTAGTCATTAAATTTACAAAATAATAGTATGATTTGCTTATGAGAAGAAGGGAATTTAGTTTCATCCATCTTTTTTAAAGAAGCTATACCAAATTATTTATGTGAAATTTGAAATGAATTCACATCAATCATATCAATTAATTTATTTCTTTCAAAGTTTAAAAGTAATGCAAATAATTTATATATGGGATTAGGTTATAAGAAATGAAAGAGACAAAAAAAACAACTGGAGTGTTCTTACTACTTGTGTTGTGAAATCCATGATGTACTAATTTACATATATACACACAGTAGCAATTAGAGCACTATTATATTTTAAACAACCTTACAGTATACTGTATTGGTTCCATCCTTAGCTCTCCTCTCAATGTGATTGTAAATTGTGGTATTGTTAAAGAATTTGGAGTTAATTAATTTTAAAGGCAATAAAAATGAGAATCTTAAAGAAGATGTAGACTATGTTTGCAGTGATTATAGAGTAAGAATGAATATGGTAGCTAGTAGAAATAAGCAATGTGTTACTTATTAAGGCCAATTTGCATAGACAAGTGGTAACGTAAGCGGAAAACTGCATAGATTGTCCCATGTAGAATCTGCATCCATCCTGCGCGGCGGAAACCACCTGTCTGCTTCACGTTTTGTGTAAGGAACGACATAGAATCTATAGTTATACCGTTACTACTCGTCTGTGTAAGTTGCCTTTATTGTATGCTTAAATTCATGATTAGTTACATACATGCTCTGCTGCTAGTCAGTTGGTATTGTATGCTATAAGTCAGTCTGAATGTATAGTACTGTGATTAGTGATTTCTGGGAATGCATTTAAGCAGTAAGGTCTTTTACTGTATTCATTAGAGAGCAGGTTGTGCGATTTTGTTACCATGTTCAGTAGAGTATGTGGGGTTGAAGGTGCTACGAATACTGCCATTTGTGTCGATAGAGGGCGACTGACGTCTTAAGGTCACTGAATAGTTAGAATGAAAATTAAAAGATGTCAAATATTCTTTTTAGTATCAATACATATCGATGTCATATGCTGATTATATGCGACATATTTTTAAGCAGTTAGTTTTGCAATTCTTAACTTGTGTTTTTGGAAACTGTGCAAAAAGAACGTTTTTTATAAAGTTGTACAAAGATGAAAATGTTCTCTGTTGCTATGAGCGACAAACAAATTCATGTTTTTTGCAATTGTCTACAGAAGTTACAATTAATTGATGTTCAAGAAGGAATTTGGTAAATAATGTTTAAAAAGCATTTTGGTAATTGCTATGGTGTTAGTTCTTACCACTTTTACAATGAAAATTGACTTGTACATTTTTTAATTAATTGTTATTAAATTTAAAATTTCATCAGTACTTTGAAAGAAAACTCACCAAAATATTTATCTTGCTAAAATAGTACAAATGTTTTAAAACGCTGTATACTATTAATGAAAAGTTGTACGAATGGACCAAGTTTTTAGATTATGTTGTCTCAATGTAAACACACAAACAATATAGTGGTTGTTACTGTCAGGTTACTATGAGGTTTATTTCTGCTAGTGGTTAAACTTGCATACTGTGCTATGTGACTAACATTATTTTACATTATCTGGATGATACATTATTATGTTATAAAATACATTACTGTACATTATATAATACATTATTATATGTTATATAATACATTATTGTATAATTTTAGCACATGTCAAAAACGATAGATTTCAGTAATAGTTGTAGACAAAAAACTGTAAAATGGTAGAAATCAATTGATTTAAAATTCATATCAAATGAGCTCTGAATCCCATCAAAATATTAAGTTTATCTGTATAACACATTGTGCAGATTTAAACCACCGAAATGTCATTTTATTTTTGTGAATGTTAATGTTTGTGAGATTACTCTTTATTATTCCATATTGTATTTATAATATGTATGTATTAATATTTTATCCAATGCCTATATAAATATATATATGCATGTAGAATAAAGTGCAATGCTAACGTGTTGTATCAATGAAAACAAACATTTTGTTTGATGTATTTGTATGTTGGTACAGTAACACAATTACTATTCTTATATAGTACAGGAATCTTGTTGAAAAATGGTCAAAATATGCACTTTTTAAAATTCAATTATGCAATTGCTATGCATATATTGCATTATCATCATCTGATGATGGAGTCATATAGTCACCACTGAAACTAACAAAATTAAATTGTATAAATTTGGGCTTATTTTGAACAAAATCCCTGTGCTATAGTACATTGGCCATCTGTTGACAAACTCCCTGTGCTATAGTACATTGGCCATCTGTTGACAAACTCCCTGTGCTATAGTACATTGGCCATCTGTTGACAAACTCCCTGTGCTATAGTACATTGGCCATCTGTTGACAAACTCCCTGTGCTATAGTACATTGGCCATCTGTTGACAAACTCCCTGTGCTATAGTACATTGGCCATCTGTTGACAAACTCCCTGTGCTATAGTACATTGGCCATCTGTTGACAAACTCCCTGTGCTATAGTACATTGGCCATCTGTTGACAAACTCCCTGTGCTATAGTACATTGGCCATCTGTTGACAAACTCCCTGTGCTATAGTACATTGGCCATCTGTTGACAAACTCCCTGTGCTATAGTACATTGGCCATCTGTTGACAAAATCCCTGTGCTATTAGTAGTACAGTATATGGATTTTTGTATAAATTTGACCATATTTTGACAAAATCCCTGTGCTTTAGTACAGGGATTTTGGTATAAATTTGGCCATCTTTTGAAAAAATCCCTGTGCTATAGTACATTGGCCACATTTTGACAATCCCTGTGCTATAGTACATTGGCCATATTTTGACAAAATCCCTGTGCTATAGTACATTGGCCACATTTTGACAATCCCTGTGCTATAGTACATTGGCCACAATTTAACAAAATCCCTGTGCTATAGTACAGGGATTTTGGTATAAATTTGGCCATCTTTTGACAAAATCCCTGTGCTTTAGTACATTGGCCACATTTTGACAGAATCCCTGTGCTATAGTACATTGGCCACATTTTGACAGAATCCCCTTGCTATAGTACATTGGCCACATTTTAACAAAATCCCTATGCTATAGTACAGGGATTTTGGTATAAATTTGGCCATCTTTTGACAAAATCCCTGTGCTTTAGTACGTTGGCCACATTTTGACAGAATCCCTGTGCTATAGTACATTTGCCAGATTTTGACAAAATCCCTGTGCTATAGTACATTGGCCAGATTTTAACAAAATCCCTGTGCTATAGTACATTGGCCACATTTTAACAAAATCCCTATGCTATAGTACATTGGCCAGATTTTAACAAAATCCCTGTGCTATAGTACATTGGCCACAGTTTGACAAAATCCTTTGGTGTTATGGTACACAGATTTCGGTATAAAATTTGCCATCTTTTGACAAAATCCCTGTGCTATAGTACAGAGATTTTGGTATAAATTTGGCCACATTTTGACAAAATCCCTGTGCTATAGTACATTGGCCACATTTTGACAGAATCCCTGTGCTATAGTACATTGGCCACATTTTGACAAAATCCCTGTGCTATAGTACATTGGCTATCTCTTGACAAAATCCTTGTGCTATAGTACAAAGATTTTGGTATAAATTTTGCCATCTTTTGACAAAATCCCTGTGCTATAGTACAGGGATTTTGATATAAATGTTGCCATCTTTTGAAAATCTTCCTGTGTGCTATAGTACAGGATTAGAATTTGTTTAACTTCCTTAATTTGTTGAGCTCGTTATTTAGTGATATCGTTGACACATCAGTAATTTGCAACAGAATCCTGTTTAGAAACAATAACCTATATTATTTCCACTTTCATATCATCATTTTATAACTGTCATCTTGGGGGAAATCCTTTTGATGATGACATAAAGGTTGTTAATAGGTTTCCCCTCAAAATGACACTAAATCAAACATCAGTATTCAAACAATATTCTTTCTTATTTGTTAATATTAGTACAAATGATTAGAATATAAATATTAGTAATCCCATGTTGCTTATTATAATTTAGTTTCTGTATTGTACATGCTTTTATTTCATAGTATTAAATATTGTGTAACTTAAGCATATATGGGCAGAATAAAGTCAATTCAATTAGTATAAGTATAGCCCATAGGAGTGATTAGAAATGTTACTGTACCTCACAATATACATGTAGGTGGTAGATCCATGGGTGGAACCACAACCGGCCTGGCCCCCTAATAGGAACATTATTAAAAGACTCATTTAAAGACTTCATTTTAGTTTGTATAGGCCCTATGTATACCCTATTTCAATATCCTACATACGCCACTGATGGTTTGAATATTAGTATGTAAAACAACATGCTGGATCACATACAAGAATGACCTAGTTAATAAGCAAGTACAGTTTCCTGTCTGAAAGTGATATTAGCATTCCAAATTTAAGCATCAAAATCAAAACAGAATGTAATTTGTCCCTTTTAACAGCTAGAATAAACTACACTACTCTTTATTAGTAATAATACAATAATAATATCAGTAGCACACACATGAAATTATAAAAAATATTACTTAATATGACAATCATTACAAAACAGTATTTATAAAAGTTTAGGCCTATACAATGTAGATACCAGTAGATTTAATTTAAAGCCCCCTTCCCTACGTTTTTTAGATCTAATTTAAGATCACAAACTATATTTAATGTAAAAATAATACTATATGGTCCTATTGCGATAACTTTTTTCGTCTTTAAACGGTTAAAAATGTGAAAAATAAGTCGATTCTAATAATTATAGCGGCCCGCTATAAATCCCAAAATGCATTGCGCGCGGATTGATATTTTTGTTTTTCACCTGTAATTCGCCCACTTTTCGATCGATCGTGAGGCCAAAACAAATAGAAGACTCCTAACTTTTCAGCGAAAATACGGGGTTTTCCCCAATTTGTATCAATGGAGTCTGGCAAAAATAGAAAGACAATTAATGCAGCAACTATACAACGTCAGGCTAGGTATATAGCTAGCGTACGATGTACGTTACCGATGTTTACCAGCTAGGCCTACAAAACTAAGGCTAGCTAGGCTAGGCCTAAGACCGTCCACGAGAGGTCGATCGCCGCGAGCTACTTAGGTAGTGCATTGTTTCTCACTTTTTATCATAATTTACCATAAAACGTACATTTAAGACAAGGAATGACATGGTTTAATGTTTTTAAAGTGATATATATGTATTATTTTCCAAAAAACGTCCAAAATTGCAGGGAAGGGGTCTTTAAATTTTATTTTTGGAAAATCATTATAAAAAATAGATACAAAGTGATAACATTACCTAACTGACATAACAACTAAATACATTTATAAAAATATTTTGCAGGATATCCTAATAAGCTTATTAACTTATTTCCGTTTGGGATCCTTTTATAATCTAAATTAAATTAATGGTAATCTAAAATTAAAAGTATTGCATCAACACATAAATATAAAAAATATAAAGATAGATACAAAACAATTTAATTAAAAATAACTATAATATGATGACTAGTTAATTAACCTTTTTCTTACTATAAAATTATAATTGTTCTCAATTTTATGAATGGATTGTAGGTTATTCCATGCCTTTATGCCTGTATAATAGAAAGTTTTAGATATTTGACTATCAGATTTAAGAACTGAAAAACCATTTACACTACTTCTAGTCATATATTGGTGGTTAGATGAACCTTTTCAGTCAAATAAGGTACTGATTTTAGTTGTGAAATTTTGCTTAGAGTGCAGATAGTGTAAATTTAGCCCATTCATATGGATCCACAGCCTACGTCAATGCAAACTTAAATCTAAATTTAATCATTGTTAAAGTATATAATAAATAAATCTGATTGTTTACTTAACATCAACAAAAAGACAATTTGACAGTTTCTCACGCTTTAACAAGTGAAAGAATGTTTCATATCTTTTTGTAAGTTTTTAAAATTAAATGAAACAAAAATTTCCCTGAAAATATAGTTTAAATGATGAAGGACATATATTTTGCTGGTAGCAATCTTCATTGACATCTTTCAAATTCTATTTTATTGCCATCGGCATATTATATTCTAGTACCGTAGTAAAAGACAGTGAAAACATGACGGTATGCTATGAACCTCTTAAAGGGTTGTAGTGAAAGTGTTTAGCCTGTCTACAGCATTATGAGCTCTCACTTGTTAAATACAGGGGCCCAGAGCAGGGGCGCAGAGCATGAGCAGTCCAATGCAACTACCCAATGTTGGAGAGCCACTTATTAGTGCTAAACCAGGGGCCTTTGTCTCCTGAGTTACGCCACTGCCTGTATAAGATTAATCACGTTATTTTTACACATGTTGAATGTCTTTAAATGCAGCATACATCTCTTATAATTGTCATCTTTTGAATTATTTATAAGTCTACTTTGAATGATCGTGCCTGAATGTCAGTAAAAAAAAATCCTTGGTGTGATTGTGTGCCAGCAACAGAAGCTTCACTAGAATAGCTCTTGAAGATTTCTTCCCTTTTCGTGGAAAAAATAACCCTCTTTAAAAATCTTGGCTAAATGGCTTGGGTACCGGTTATTAACTGTGTGAATAAATTAACCTCAATCAATTTTTATACAGTAAAAAAAAATTTTTTATTGGTTCAATAAAAATATGCTTTTGTTATAAATATTGACTTTATTTAAATGCATATGATTAACATAAACATAGGTCATTTGTAGATTGTTGAGTGCTCACTTAATTAGCGATTGTGTATATTAAAAAAAAAGGTTGTCTACACTTTCAAATATGATCATTAGAAAAAACCTAAATATTGTACGAGGCGTTATATAACTCAACAAGAATGAGTTACGGTTGATGTATTTTAATCAAGCAATAACCGTTTACGTTTCTGAATTTTAAATGAAACCGTCACTGTCCCGGTATTATAGCGGCTGGTAATCAAAATAAATTAAAGTGCATACATAGATATAAACGTTAATGTAGGTGAAGAAACCTTGAATCAATGAGACAGGCTTCCTAATCATGCATATCCCTCAATTATAATATTTGTTGGTTATTTGATATAAATATTTTGAATACAAAATTGATCCAGTTAAGCCTGGAAATTGAATGACAATAAAGGTATCTTCTTTAGCAATTGGTTTGTTGGTTTCTTTGGTTTGGAAAACAAAAACTATTTTCCATATGATAAAAGCATGCATATTAAATGAGGCAGATGGCAAAGTAATCATATTTTCACAATAGTTTGCAAAAATAGGGATGGACACAATATTATCATTTTGGCGCAGGAAATTGTAGTACTATAGTATGAAAGTTTTTTTTTGTTTTTTTTCTGTTGTTTATAGACATCGCCACACTAAGACAGAAATCTTAGTAACAAAACCTTATTTTATATTTTTAATAAAAGAAAAACAAATTTGTGAATATCAGAGTGAAATGTTTTTATTAACAAATTGCAAAGATTTGAGAATGTTATTTATAATTCTCGAGCTTTACATTGCTCCTTTTTTTCTTTTTTTTTTCTCTCTTTAAATATTGTTTGATAGTTGATCCATTTTGAGGTTAGCGGTCCCTACCAAATATGGTCAGTTGTATAATAGATACTATGAATAAACATAATAACGCTGAAGAAGAACCTGATGCAGATGGATTGATTAAATCCTATATCTTAAGTTGATTTTACAGACTTTATAATTTTTTGTTTTCTTTTATCCTATAAATGTAATCATATTTCGATAAACTTCAATTCTGAATGTTAGATGTACGTAATTATAATATTGTTGTTAGTATAATGTTGTTCTTTTATCATAGTACATAATTCCGTTATAAACCTACGCCTCCCTTATTGAAGTGAAAGGGATCTGCCCTGTACAGTAAACACAGTACAAAATACAAAGTAGTAGTAACAACATTCTCACTGTGTAATAATACTAATTGAGATATTCTCACTGTTCTTCTATGACAGCATGCAAGGAATTAAGCAGCTTTCAAAGAAAACTTTATACTTTTAAAAGTGAAATTAAGACATTTATGCAACCTTGTATTTCCTTTTAAAAATTCCAAAACATAATTCACAGCGACTCAAGAATGAGGATGCCTTGGAGCTCTGTTTTTAAGATATTAGATTTTCATTGTTTGTAGTTTAGTGGCGACATATCACGGCTTGACTCACCTGGGAAATGTACACCTTTGATTATGAAATAGTGAGTCCAAGACGAGATGATGATAGCTCGTTCCTGGTAGATCACTACGTGACATTGCTTTATTATGAAAATGATATTTAAATAGAATTCCATGCACATGTTGTTGACATGAATGATATGAAGCCTTCTAGGTAGATTTCTTTATCCAATAAAAGCCTTACTTAGTTAGTTATTCATCGTTTTGAAAATCTCTCTCCTTCTTTAATTCTACATGAATCAGAGCAACATTATTTGTTAAAAATAAACAAAAAAAGTTCTCTCAAATGAGGTGAGTGCACTCCCCCTAGGGTTCCGTGGATTCGCCCATGATAAATCTACATTCTAAATATTAATTAAGTCATCATCAAGAGGAATTGCTAATTCTTTGTTTCTTTAGTGACACTTAAATAATAATAATAATAATAAGATTTTTATAGCGCACATACCACTCCAGAGTGCTCAAGGCACTAGTTGATATAATAATAATAATTGTCTAATTAATTTCTATATTGTTAAAAGCAATCAGATTAAAAAAATTCATCTGTGTGGTTAAACCAGAGTCAGCCTACATAATGAAAATCGACATGATCTAATAAACACTGCACTGTACACAAGTTTAATCACATTTATTTTCATTAGTCTGTACTCAAAGCAGGTCATTTGCAGTAGATAACAAGGTCAAGTTCTTGACCGGCGGTTAAATTTTACAAGTCGCGCTCAATAATAGCATCGTAACGACAATATGCGGAACATTAATCCAGTCTTGAATTAATTACGCAACATTAAAGTCAAAGGTAATTACTGTCTTACATTTGTAAATTTAGATGCACGAAACCTCTAGATACTCGGCTATGTTGACAAACTATGTTTCATAAATGTCGTTAATGCATAACATATATATTGAATTATAAATGTGTACATGTATCAATGTTTAATCTTTTTCTCTTTTGTTTGTCACGAATTGTTAAAGTAGAACGATGACATAGGTAACGGTAAATGCTGAAAAGAATGGAGAGTCAGAAAAGTGTACTGTAAATGGCTGAGTATAGTTCCAGAAAGGTATACAATTTGGGGGAAATCCCGGGGGTAATCTAAGGGGTAATCTAGGGGGGTAATCTAGGGTGGAAATTACGGGGTGGGATGTACTAGGATTGCATTTATAAACAAACAATTTCAAAATTTAGCATTCAACTCTGTAGTGGGATTATACTCAAACATGTGAATTATGCTTATAGTATCAAACTTTATGATGTTAAAAGAAAAAAATATGATGAAATGAAGAAATACAAATTATAACCACCATAAGCAAAGTTGCTATATAAAATCCTCATCAGCTTTTGCTTTTATCACAACACATTAAATATCTTTTATTCCTTCAGGGAATTCAAATATCTGTAAAAAGATTCCACAAGGAATAAACCGGTATTTGGTGAAAGAACCAGTAAAAATGACTAACAAGATTTTAGTAGCATTAGTTACGAGAACAACTGTTGTTTGTGACGTTTCAATAGATGGAAATTGTTTTTCACTTGCTTGTTAAGAACGGCAAGAGAATTGCGTTTATTTACCAATGGATATTATATGCCTCAAAGCTAGAATGTATCAATCTCTTGCTAGAATTTGTTCAAACAATTATTTATACTTTTTCTCAACACGAATTAACTTGCTGTTGATAGTTAAATATTAATTAATTAAGCATACACTAACATTGTCACGATCTCCATGCATGCATTGCTTAATAATTTGTTACAAATTATCGATCTTTATCATGGTTTTATTGTTACCTAACAAGTAAAACTGATTGACACATAAATGATGATGTTTGGTTTACTTGAGTAGATGCTCAACAAATATTGTATGGCTGAAATTAATAAAATGTCATCATCTTCAATTTGACAGCAAATATGGTTAAACTACAGCCAGTAACTAACAAAAACTGACATAAAAATTTGAATATACTAAAGAATAATTACTATATGTCTATTTCCATTTTTTGACTAAAAATTAATTTACTATAGCAGTGAGACTAAAATCAATGAATATGGTGGTATTAACTTAAATAGGAAAGTTTTTTTAATTTAAAAATGTGTTCTTTGTGAATAGCTTGTGTAAACTAAATGTAGGATAAAATGGCTACAAATATGTTGCAAAACAGGTCTTACAATAATGTGACCTTAATAGCAAGATATTAAAAGTAAATAAAGTAAGTAAATTAATAGCTTTTCTCTGCACCCTAGGCTAACCTAACGCCCCCCCCCCCCCCCAAATATAAGAACATTGAGTCAAATCCTATTCTCAGTTTCTTGCCAGTAGAAAGGTCCAATAATAAAGTACTCCCTACAATATGAAAATTAGCTTGAATATCATAACAATGATTGGCAGATACAACATTTATGATTTATTAGACAAACTATAATTTTCTTCTGAATGCTAAAAATAGTAAAGGTGGATATTCTATACAATGTAAATTGGCTTACAATTGCATATCAAACCAGTAATTTATGTTGACACTTAACTAACTTTGGTTACCAATTTTATTTCAGCCATCAATCTGCCATCCTATTTCCTCTTTTCCGACAGCAAAAATATACCATATAGGAGTATATGCTTACATACAGTATGGTATACTTTTGGCAGCAGAAATGTCGCTCATAAAATATTACAGTAGGCCTAGTGTATTCAATATAAAGTACTTATATATATTTATCTGTGAATTGATTGTGGATTTATTAAGGTTTTGGCAATATGAAAGATGTGTCGACCAGGCAGAAAATTATACCATACAGTATACCCTCTTTTCAATACTTTATTTTGAATGTTCGAAAATAGATTAAAAAATGAGCATATGCACCAAACCACATTTCAATTCATTCGTTTCACAGCAATAACCCAGTAAATGCCATTCCAATCCACAAATAAAGTGGGTGTTTTAAAAGAATTTTGAGAATGTATTTGAAATTTGTCCCATTTCTGCTGCCAGAGAAATTGGGGTAAAGAGATATTGTAATGTTCATTATATTATAATATCTCTATGCTTTGCCTAAAAAACAGGCTTAAGCTCTCAGTGTCTACACTATTGAGTGGAGCTGTGGCTTGGTGGTTATGATGCTTGGCTACCAATCTAAGGGTCCTGGGTTCAAATCCTAATAATACTTTTTTGTAATGTTTGTTTTTATGGTAATACAATGCAAAAAGATAAAATTAAACTTAATCGAATAGGAAATAGAGCAATTAGACTAGTAGGAGAGCACTTACCTGATGTTGAATCCTTGTATAAAGAAAATGTGTTAAAAAAAGTAAAAAGTATCATTGATGATGAAACACATCCTCTTCACAAACAATTTGCTCTCATGAATTCTGGCATAAGACTACGTGCACTTAATACCAAAACAAAACGGTTTAGGTGCTCGTTTGTACCTAATGCTATACACTTATATAACTCCAGAGTACAAAGGTAAAATGTAACCGATAATTTTTATCTAATTTTAACAATTTTTAGCATCTTAACTTTTTGTGTGTGTTTTTGTAAATTGTATTTTATATTTTTGTATTTTGCCAGTTTTCAAATCACATTTCTGTTTTTTAAATGGACAATAAAGTATATATGACTATGACTATGACTATGACTATGTCACATGTCAGGGTTTTTTTCTCATGACAATTTACAACTCCACTCCCAAAGACTTAATAATAAGTCTTTGTTTATGTAGAGCATCTTGTGTATATGTTTGTCTTATATGTTCTAGTGCAGTATATGGAGAGCCATCTCGATAGTGCTTTGCACTCATGGCAATCCTCAGGGTGCTGCACCGCTGTATTGTCATGTATTGTTGTACCTGAAAATTGAATAAAAAAAAAAAAAAAAAAAAAAAAAAAAAAAATTATTTGACAAAAAAAAGTGATGTGCCCATGCCCATGGACATGATGATGTCATATCACTACCATATTTAAGCAAATCACTACCATATTTGGGTACATCACACTTTTTTGTCAAACTAGTTTGATAGTGTAGACAGAGCGTAAGCCCTAGATTAGGTGCTATTTTGAACTGTAATAACATTACAGTACTTTCAAAGTCATTACATTTGATTTAGGAGGGGTGGTATAGGTCCTGACAGGTGATGAAAGTGGTAGAAGGATGAATGGATACCTAACCACCCACTGGAAACATTCCAATCCCAGATGGTACTCATATCCTAGGAAAGAACAAGCAACCACCAGTTGGAATGCCATGGGAAAGGCATGCACATTGCTGCTTATTGCTGGTGATAAAATAAAAGTCTGGGTATTGGTACACTTGAAAAGCAACAGCTGTGGGTATCATTTCATTCAAAACATGTTATTCACATTCAAATTAAAGCAGTTAATTCAAAACATTTCATTCAAAATATTTCATTCACATCGCGTCATACACTGTAATACTGAAATGTTATGGTATTTTCTGAACTTGTACTTAACAAAGTTTTCTTCCCTGGTTTATATTCATATAAAAATTATTACCGGTAAATACTTTTTTTTAAAATAAGGCATAAATAAAACATTCAAAATACTTTTTATAGTAAAATAATAATACCAGCAAAATCTGAAGTTAAATAGAAGAAAAGAAATCATTCCTATTTTCATAAATTGTTTTTTAAAGTGCATTTCTGAAATGAATGATATTTCCGAGTCTATAAGCAATCATTCAAAGTGGTCCCTAGGCTGCCAAAAATTGATTAGATCTTGGACCCAAAGAGGAATAGCCGAGTAAATTATTACTGTAGAGTATTTTTTTGCAAGCTAATCAATGTGCACCTAGGGGGCTTTCTGAACCCAACACCTATATTGTAGATCAATTAAAAGACATTAGAAGAAGATTGACTTTAAATGAGGTTGATGGTGAAGTAGGTCTCAAGTTCAAATCCATAATGATAAAAGTACAACAATCTATAATAGCAACAATCAGTAGGCAAAGCAAACAGAAACAAATCGCTATATAGCTAATTGAAAATACTCTACCACATTGCTGTTTTTGTAGTTGAAGTAAAAATGTATTTCGGTTATGGCTCTCTATTCAGCTGGTATTCAATAGATTAGAGATACAAAAAACTAAATGTCCCGCTTCCCACATAATTCTAAATGGCCACAGCGGGCATGTACGTTGGGTTGTAAATTGGGATGTCTTTTTGGGTGTCTAAAAAACTCAGATAGATCTGAAATCTGAGTTTTCTAGATCTGAGTTTTCTAGACACCCTGTCCTTTTTTCTGAAAATAGGACATCAACTGTGGCACGATTATGTACAGGGTGGTATCTCTATGAACAAATAGAACCCTCAGCATAGTGCCTTCACACTGACTTTCTTTCATGATTTTCTCTTGCCATAATCCAGGATCAAGTACTGGCCATAACTTGAGGTGTTACTTTTGATTTTCATGTAGTGTTATGAAATACAAATTATGTCTACCTGCCAGCATTCAAGGAATGTCAAATAGTGAACAGGAGCCAACAAAACCACAGGAATTTTAGAAATTTTAAGGAATTCCATCAAAAGTTTACTTTCAACTTTAAAAAGTTTTGTTAACTTTTCCTAATCCCACTATACTTTTAGCTGAAGGTTATGTTCACACCAGATGACAGAGTTTATTTATTTATTTATTTATTTATTTCAACAATATTTTATGAGGGTGGTCCATCCAGCATCAGCTGATCATTAGGGACCCTCAAACAAACAGTAAATACAAAATAAACTATAAAAACACAAAAGATATAAAAAATAAATATATACTTATAGTTTTACTGAACGTTATTGATATTGAGGTCAAAATGGTAAAAAATAATTAAGACAGGGCAACACTTATTGTTGCAATAGAAGTTGTATTTTGTTATCATAAGAAACATTGGATACAATACATTGGATACAGTACAATGGTGAACGCTAAAAGTAGATTTTACAGTTTTCTGCTAAACTACGGTTCAGACACATCATATTAGCTAAATCTTTCGTCATGTGAACATGATGACCTCTCTAATCACATTCATATGTTATAGTTTATACTAAAAAAAAATATAATATAAATTAAATACCCACTTTAATAATTTTTTAATATAAATACCATGGAGTAATGATAACTACTGTAGTCCTAGTAACTTTCATTAACTTTTTAAAATTAATTTATAGATTTTTTTTACACAATCTATATTATATTGGGTAGTAGTATTAAGAATTACTTTTGTTGCTTAATCAGAAGTTTCGAGAAAGGTGTAGGATAGTGGCAAAAATTGCTTGCTAATCTTGTGCCTGTTTCCTTAAATAAATCATTATTTTTAAATGTCACAAAAATCAATTTATGACTACCAGGATGCTTAATGATTATTTAATACTGGTGTCTTTAAGTCTGGGCTAAATCGTAAAATCTCAAACACCATGTGATGTCATAATAAAATAAATAATTCTTCATTTTTTTCAATGACATTTAGTGATTGTACAATAATATCAAATTGTATTGAAAACTGCACAATTGTCACTACTCAATATTATGACAAATATTTGCGTTCTCCTTCAATGAACCTGTTAAAAATGATTGTAAGTATAGTGAAAGAATCCCCTCGTGTAAAGCTGTATATAATCGGCTTTCTTTTAAAAGCTGACTGGAATTGTCAAACTTCAACAGTTTCTATGCATGAATGATTTGCAATATAGTTCTTAATATAAACACTGAATTAAAATACCAAAGATGACCTTATTAGGCATATTTATTATTACAGATACACAAATTAGTTGATTAGTGTGTAAAAAAAAGGAATTCTATGGCATTTTAATTTTTAGCACAATTTGTTACCTTTAATGTACCAAATGTCTGAATGTAAAATTTACACAGACACTCTTTCCGACCGGAATGCAGAAAATCACGTTTTTGAATCACAAGTTTTTAGTTGAATGCATCAAGGGCGACACAAAGCAAGAAAACATATTTCCTAATAATTAACACATTGTAGTCACGGGTCTTCACAACATAAATTGATATTGCTTTCAATATTTGCCATTAGAGGGAGCTATACATGTTCTATGGCAATTAAGTACGGTATTTCCATAATCATTAAATTTTTGAACACATTTTTATTAAAAATGTAATAAAATTAATACAACATTCTACAATTATATCAGTCTCCAAATAAAACTAAGGCAAAAATATAAATTTGTTATTTCAGGGGAGGAAGGGATTTTTTCTTTCTTCAAAGCAGTATATTTTATTGATTGATTTATGCTACCATTTTGACACCGATTCTTTAAAACATGATGAAATGAATCATACTATCAAGTATCTAACAAGTTATAAATAAATGCTTTAACTATTTAAAAAAATGTTTTATTGACAATCACTTGACTTTTTATCCCAAAAGTGTCAACTAATTTCCCAATAGGATTAATATTTAACTTTCATGGTCACTGCAATATTACAATGAAAGAGCCAAATAAAGGGCATTCCTGTATTCCATGGACCTGCTCCATGATTCATCTAACTTGAATAGGCATACCTCAAAAGTGTAATCAACTTTTTACTTCTTTCTGATGTCTTTTAGGTCCTGTTTCTACTGCAAAAAAATAACTGGTATATAACTGAACCTTCTTGGGAGCAGAAACAGGACAAATTTCAATAGCAATTTTTTGTTGTTTTTCCTGATTTTTTTTGGTACCATTTAAAAATTTTGGAAAGCGGGACAATCTGGGGTAGGTCACCGATAATAACTTGTACTGTGTGGAATCTAGCAGAGGGTTTACTTATGAAACTTTTTTATTCCTGACCCCTACAGCAATAATAATGTCGCTAGATGCGACATTCATATGAAAATCTCTTTAGTTAAAATTATTTGAGATAATATATCATTATTTATTAACACTCTTTCTAATGACTTTAAAAAGGGCAACAAAAGGAGGACAATTATCTATCAATTAAAAACAAAATGTGTGGAAAATGACCGACTCTTGACCTCTTGAAAGTAGCCAGTGGATTAATTCACAATAAACAATGTGTTGTTATTGATCAGGCCGCTTGTCTAAAAGCACTTTGATGTAATTTATCACTGGTTCAGATATTTCATAAAGTGAAGTTAGTTAGTGTCAAAATCAATCAACATTCAAAGCTCAATTTTTAATTGGCATAATAAAATTATGCACACACATATTATAATAATAAATAATTAATTTTCAAGATTCACTTACAATTTTGTTTATAATAATATTGAAATTAAATACAAAAGGAGGGTGACATGTTCCATTTCAGTAGGCAATGTTTTCAGTACAATTAATAAAGAGTATGTTTTATAAAATGAGAACTTTACCTCCATATCTCCCATACTGCATCATACCGTATCAAATCAAGTTCTCTATTCATAAATTGTTACTGCTTTATTCACCATAAGGTTTAGTATTGATAATAAAAGGGGGTTTTACTCAAAATGAAAAAGCTTGTGAATTTCTCAAAGCAGAAAGTAAGAAATAAGTTAACAATTTTAAATTAATGTCAACGAAGATTCATACATTATAATTTAAAAAGGTTTGTAATTTTGGTACAAAATTTGAAATTATGAAAAATAAAAAAAACCTTTTACAGCCCTTCTTTAATTTATGTCTATTTATATACATGGTGCCTAGTAAACTTTTCATTCTTAAACTTTATAAATACTAAACTTTAAGTATACACTTACCCTAGTAAGTATACCAGGGAGTTGTAAAATAATATAATATTTTTTTACAACTCCCTGAGTATAGTACACTCACATTTACAATATCAAAATGTATGCGCTTTTCATCCATTTATATACAGTAGTAAGTCGGCTTATTTTTCAAAGTAAAATAAAATTCTTGAATTATGAATATTATCTATAAAAATACCTAATGGATATTTGAAATTTTAAAAGCTGAACTATATATAACTAACAAGTGGTTGGTTCATGAAATTGATATCTTTTTTAAAATATGTATAAACGATAAGATACACAATATAATACTTGTATTATTGTTAACAAACTGTTCTAATTCTAACTAAAATATTTATGAATTTCATATCAGTAGGCCTATTCAGATGGGGATTTCTACAACAGGGGATAATTGATATTAATAAATCAACATTATCTAGGCACATTGCCAGAATTAACAAAAGAGGACTTAATATTTGTGAAATCTTTAAAAGTGGATACAAAAATAGCTTTTAATTTATAAAAAAAACCATGAATCATACCAATTTAGGTTAACCTACTTTATATTAGAGGAGAAAAATAAATATACCGTATATATATTCAATTAAATTTGATTACTTCCACCAAAAACAGATACTGTAAAAACCCCTTTTTTACGTCCAGTCCTATTCAGGGCACACCCTTATTTAGTGGACACACCCTTATTAAGTGGGAACACATGAAACAAAAGATGAAATATTATATGCTTTAAAACTATATGTCCAACTCCTATTCACTGGAGACACCTATTAGGGAACATTTTGTTGAAGTTCTACGGTATAATGGTCCTAACATTCAAACTTTATGTGACAAAAAAATGTGATGTGCCCATATATGGACATGACGATGTCATATCACTACCATATTTGGGAATATCACTACCATATTTGGGCACATCACACTTATTTGTGTCAAACTAGTTTGATAGTGTGGACAGAGCTTTACAGAGAAGCTAGTGTAATTTATGCTAAAATTGAAAGGAATCAGAAGTGTTAAAATAAAGGCATTGAGTAACAACAGAAGCAGAGAATGAAAAGCAGAAGAATGTAATTCTCAAGAGTGTTACTGTACGGCAGCTGACACAAAAAAGGTGCGAGACAAAGTAGCGAGGGCGTTAAATTATCACTTCAATAAAAGGGCATGTGTGTTTGCCCATTAACTCATCAACGCATCATGTATACGTTGTTTATAGGTCGAGGTTAAATGCTATCTTGTTATGGGTGAAAATAATTAATGCGTTTTGGCTGTCATCTTCAAAGATAAAAAAAAACCGGAATATTGTGTACAAAATGTTGAATTAGTAAAATTACTTAAGAAACGTTGCAATGCATGACACTAATGTGGTAGAATGTCTGTGTGTCTTCCCTTACACATACCATATTCATTAATTACTATAAACCCTCCTTTAGGACACCCCTATTAAAAGGGGAAACTTTCTTGTTTTAATCTTGAATTAATGAGGCCGGGGATTTTTTTTTTTTTATTGCTGATCATTAGGGATCCTCAGAGAGAGGTGGTTCACAAGACAAACATATACACAAGATTCGCTACATAACAAAGTCTTATTACAAGTCTTTGAGAGTGGAGTTGTTATTTTGTCCTTGGAATAAATCCTGACTTGTGATGGGACTTCAACCCAGGACCCTTGGTAGCCAAGCATCATAACCACTAAGCCACAACTTCACTCCATACTGCCAATACTGTACTACATCCAAACTCTATTAAAGGGACTCTATCCTGAAGGTGTCACTTTGACTTAAATAAGTGATCAAGCAAATTAAAAACAAAAATCCATCAGTTTGACACCTCCTGTATATTAAGAAAAACGAGCAAAGGTTTAATTCCAGCCAAAAAATGTTTGTGAATTTTACTGCAATTCCCAATCAATTAATCCAGCAGTTGCACATAGCAACTGTTACAAGGCATTAACTGCTGTAATATGATATCTTACTTTATAATAAGCAAAAATATAAGTAAGGAAGGTAAGTAAACATAATGAATTATTAAATGGACAATGACGCAAGAAAATTGATGTGTGTATTTCAGGGTGTCTTTAAGCTGTTTATAACGGACATAGGATATGGAAGTATGAAATTAAACACCCATCAAATGACATCACACAAATCCTAGTCATTCTAGTTCATTAAGCTATATATTGAGATGGATTAAGATTAGTAAGATGAGTTTAAGATAAGATTAAAGTACTTGGCACGGGACTTGGCAAAATGCAGAAAGCAACAGAGGACAATATTATATATTCTCTTCTCAGAATCTGTTTTCAATATAATAATTTGCAATGATGCGATATGATATTTCTGAAAGTCAAATGAACAGGCATGATAAACTTTAAAATTGTGGACAGTACGGCGCCCACAAAACTTACATACAAAACAAGCACTTGTAATGTTCTAATGGGTTTGGTATAATTATTTGCTTGAATGTCTAAATATTCATTTATTCTACACCGCTTCATTCATTCATCAGTGGAAAATTACTTCCATTTATTGTCATTTGCATATACAATATACATTATGTTATATAACAAAAACAATTACAGTGTTACACTCTCGTACAACGGTATATACATGTATTAAAAATAGCATAGTTATATTCAGCTGAAGGTAAATAAAAATATAATTATTAAATAAAAAAAATGCCATGATAAATAGAGGTTGACATTTGTCTCATTCATTAAAAAAAAGAGGTTGAAAGGAGGAAATTCACAAAACTGGATAAAGTATGGCAAAAATAATATTTCATAAAATTATTACTTGAATATTATTATGAGGTTACATATTATATAGCTCACATATTTTATATTTGCAGGCGTAATAAAAATATGTTAAGCTGTTTGGGTTATGCTGGCCACTGTAATTATAATAATCTTAGATTTTGCTTTGGTTTAAATTAACAACATAAACACCAACAAACGAAGCTACTTAAATAGCGTAAACATCACAAATGCAATTGACAGTGTTCACAGATAAATCATTAATATTGCTGTACACCGCTAGAAGTAGACAAGCGTGAGGATAATGCGATCGTGATTGATCAAGTACTAATGCCGAACGACAATTTGTTTTGGTTCTGATTTTATCACAAAGTTGAACTCCTTAAATAAATAAATATTAATTGGGCACAGAATCTTTCACATTATTGTGAAAAACATGTTTTATTATTATTATTTTATTAAGTGAAAATATTAAACTTTATAAACACAGTATACTCCTGATGATGATCAAATAAAGATCGTTGAATCTTGGCTTGCCTCTCGTTATTTGGAGTCAGTTTTATTTCACAGTATATTATTGTATTCTAAATGTAAGTGCAGTATTTAGTAGTAGTAGGCCACACCCCTACTGGGCCACACCCCTACTGGGGCCACTTTTTATTTTATTTCACATACATCCAACAGTGATATGGCCAATTACAGGATGAGAGTATATATATGATGATTTTTGACAGTGGCTGTGTGTGAACTAGTACACCGGGGAAACCCCCCACTCGTCTTGAAAGATATACTAGGTTCTTTAAAGTGCACATGAGCGAGATGTGTACACTGGACCTACGGTTTATAGTCCTTATCCCACCAGAACCATGGAGCGAGTGAGCCTCGAATCCTTGCCAATGTTAATATGGTAACGTATTACGGTTCCACTTTCTTAACCGCTCGGCCACTCACTCTTTCTATTCATCCCCATTTCATATTTTATATTACCAGTAATCATTTCAGCATGGACTGAGTGTTGCAATGAGTGGTAAAAGAGGTCGTAGGGACCACTGTCGCCATCAAAAATACAACACCTCCAACAGATACAACAACAAAATAGCTTTCAAAGCATATGGTTTATTCCATAATGTGTTTTCTCTGTAGTGACATTACAAATTATGTGTATGAAAAACATTCTGTAACAATCATCAAAATATACATTTTTATAACAATTTCAGTTAAACTGATTTGAAGATAGGTCAACAGATTTTGAATAACTTATTTGAGTAAATTAACTTCATTAACCAACATTAATTCACACAATTATTAAACAACTGTTTATACATTATTACAAATTATATTCTCAACAGATTTTGTTTTGCTGTATCAGTGCGTTGTATTATATTTAAAAAAAAATTAAATATTACAAATAAACTATTTACAAAAAGCACCATTTAATCTGTTAAACAAGATATTATTTATGAAACTTAAATGACATATTGCCTATAAAAATAATTAATAAAACATTTATTGCTTTTACTATAAAATATTTATTTTGTTTATTTTGAGTTGAGAATGTATTTGATCCTTGTATGCTAAAAAAATTAATAAATATTTGTGTTATTGCAATTAACAATAGAGTTAATTTATAAAACCTGTACTATCTGTTCTTTGTAACATTAAAGTTTATTTTTGAACAGCTATACAGTGGCCAAGTCTCTGCCCTGTTGCCTAGTTGACGCTCTAGTAAATAAATAGCATCTCTATGGTTGCTACTCATTTTATATAAAGTATAATATGATTATTTGGAATTTGGAATTACAAATACACAGGATACTTCTAAGAGGCAAAAAAAATTGATTACACAATTTTCAAGCCATAGCAAATTGAAACTCTCACTTATACATTTTTGTTATTTTTCTTAATAATGAATGAAAAAAGCTTGTTTACAATTTAAAGATTTAGTATAAACTAGAACGGTTCAAACTGCTTCATGTCTTAAAATATTTTCATTTGCCACAGTTGATATTAAGATCTTGCACAAGTACTATCAGTCACTATTAAGCACATCTTAAAGGACTTAGCTGTTACAAGTACGCAATATCAAACATGTTCAACAAACACTCTATTCTGTCCATTTTTCAGAGATTACGCTTTGTAAATACAAATTTACAAAATACAAAATTTAAAGGAAGAATCTAATAATTCAATGTTGTTAAAAATATTTTGAAAGATGCAAACCGATAGTTATTGATACATAAACATTTTAATTTTATATTACTACTGTATATGTAATATGTAATTACTACAGTATATGTTATATGTAATGATGCTTGCTGATTTGTGCCAAGAAGTATGATCACGTCACACCATTGTTCAAAGAGTTAAATTGGCTACCCATGGAGTCACATGTTAAATTTAAGATCCTGCTGCTGGTGTTCCGATGCCTAAATAGTTGCGCTCCAAAATATCTCTCAGAATTGTTGACAGTCAAGAAGGAAAAGCGAGAACTAAGATCTAGTCATCAGGTGCTACTGGACATTCCAAGGAGCAAACATAGTTGGGGAGATCAGACTTTCAGTGTTGCTGGACCTAGGCTCTGGAACCACCTACCCTTGAACATTAAACACACATCATTATTGAGTCACTTTAAGTCACTACTCAAAACTCACCTTTTCTGATTTTTTCTACAGCGCCATGAGCAATGAATGTTGGAATGGCGCTATATAAATCGAACAATTGATTGATTGATTGAATGATGGTGATTAATCCATTGATCTAAACTGGTCATTAGGGACCTTACTTCATACTTAAAGGTTTCTTTCTATGGTACCTTGTGATTTGTTGATCATGATGGATTTCATCATGATCATGGTAGTGTGAACAATGATAACATTGATTATCAAAGTTTTACAAAATAAATGACATGGGAATTGACACTAAGATTAGGTGCCTGTTATTCTTTTGAATTATTAGTAAATGTAATTTGGAAAGAAAAAATCTGTGTTTACATTCATATTTAAATTAAATGTGATTGTTATGATGTCATTGCTATTTTCAAAATGGGAAAATAATGATTTAATTCAAATTAATGAATGTCTATCATATCATATTTTGAGACATCTTATAATTTAAGTTAATTTCTATTTTTTTAATTTCCACAATATAACAACATATAATATACATAATGATAAACAAGTTAATATAGATATCAATGAAAACAAGTACTTAGGGGAAAGAGTGAGTCAAAAAACACTTTAGGTTCGACCCACCCAAAGATATAACATAAGGGGATGCTTTCCTCCTGTGAAAACAAACAAGGGACAATATGTTTAAAGACTAAGGTCCCAGACGGTGTCCCCTTAGCAGAGGTCTACAGAAATCACAAATTCAGGATTTGTCTTGTTTTATTTGGGACGTAAATAACAATATTACCGTACTTATATTGGGAAACATTTTAAATGAAATTCTATGACTCAGTATGTTGGTTCCGCTGATAATAATAATGTGAACATTAGGGAACATTAGTGGGCGAACATTTGGCACTAAGCTGAGAATGCTTGACTCACGAACCAAATCAAATAAAAGCAAATGATCCAATTGGGAACAATAAATGATGCGATTATAGACAATAGTCTATTAACAACATTAAATTAATTGTTCTGTAGTTTATATGTCTGTAAAATAAATGACATGAAAATTAAAATGTTCTTTAAAAATGTTAAAATTAATCCTTTTTATAGAAAGAACAATAAAACAATTAATATTTTGGTGACATTGTTAGTTTTTCAAATGTGAAATAGAATTCTAAAGTTAATCATATTATTTAAAAGCAAAATGTAATAATAATTTTAAATGATATCTTTACAAAACTGAAACATTGTGTTTGGGTTACTTTTAATTGTGGCATATGTGGCATATTTATAATCAAATATAAAACAAATATTTTTTATTTGAAAATAAAATGAAATGGTAACAAATGTACAACCAAAAAGTCAGTGGAAAATTGGTAAGGCGTAGTATGTAGCCTAGATACATCTGAAAACTTGCTGATAATGCGTTACAAAATGATGACAATTTCTAAAAATTTACAAAAATGTTATTTTAGAAAAGAAACTTGCTATTCTATGAAAATCCTTTGATTTGTTTTTATTGCTAGCGAAGACTACAGTGCAGATGAAAGACAAGATGTTTAGAAAGTTGAACATTTCAGAAAGCAGTAAATATTAAAGAGAGTTTATAAAGAAGGTCGTACGGGAGGTCGTACAGAAATAAGTGATATTTCTACATGGTAAGGTCTACAAACAACCTTGCTATATCAATATACACATTGGCTGATGTAAAGTCACAGATAATATATCTACATCTTTGATTACAAGCTGAGAGGCAGGTTTAGGGATGTCACAGCAATAGGTAATTTGGAATACAATTACTGTGTATACATGATCAGAGAACATTATATTATGATATGACATTATCAACAGTTTTGGGCTGAGGGGCATGGTATTATGTGAACATATACCGTAGCAACATTGGATAATCATAACGTTAGTCACATTGGTTATATGACATTATAATGTTTAGGCTGATGGGCACGTTTAAGTGTATATGAAACGGACTATGAAACATCAGCACCATTAGTTCAAACATTTCAGTATTTTTGGATAGGACATAAGATTTAACTTTCAACGTCCTTATAATCACATGTTTCTTCATATATCTATTTTGATGTTCAATTTGTTGTTAATGACCTATAGCAGTCAATTTATTTTGATTTTTAAAAAGTAATTTTAACCAATTTATAAATATTTTTAAAATTAAAACGCAATTCAGCATTTTTGCTGCCATGTTTTAATCTTTTTGTTTTGTTAATAAATACTAATGGAAAAAAAACACAAGTTGGACCACACCCTTTTCAAATGTAGAGAGCACGAACTAGTGCTACCCTGGATACACTCATGATTTTTTTTTAAATGTCTACACAATTTTAGGTAGGTGTTTAAATTAAATCTTAACTGAAAATAAATCCAAAACATTAATCTAAACTTTAGAATTTGTTAAAAACATGTTGTTTACTTCAATTGACAGTTAAAAAAACAACTTTAGGTCTTATTACCGGTATGAATGTACAGGAAAGTGTAAAAAAACAAGCAGAATAACTCTAGAGGGCAACATTCATCTAAGTGTGACATGGAATTGAATTGCTGTTGCTTGAACCAGTTACAACATTTTTTTCTTCAGTTTTCTATCATGAATGACTTACAAAGGGATTTCAGAATATTTTGGAGGACACAGACCATTAGCGCCACTACTAGAATAAACAGTTAATGTACACACTGACCATTAGTGGACAACCAGGAAATTGAAAATTTTTCTCAGCCGGGATGGGAGAACAACAATTTGCCTTCTTGCTATTGAATATACATTCCATGAAAGTTGTTCTCCAACTTAGGTTATGTTCAGATCTATGGAGTTATGCTTTCGTATCGCAAGCAATGTCATGTTAAATTACAGTAGCGTCGTAACAGCAACGTGTTAAGATTCGCCTACCTAACGTTTTCGTTTCAAACTGAATTTTTACCGATTTGGGTGAACATCTGGTATGCAGGAGTAAATTTGATTGGTTGAAGGACAAAATCATTGATGCATGATTTTTGTATCGTAAGCGCCGTTCACTAATCTTGTACCTTGAGCTGTTGTAACAAATGAAAGATCAGTGTCGCAAGAGGTGGTTTTCACTAATCTTTTTCTGGTTCAGACCTATAGAGTTGTACGACGTGTACGATATGAAAGCATAAATCTGCAAGTCTGAACAGGCCCTTAATAAAGTACAGATCTGTAATAATGTACTTGACGTGATTCTGTAGACATGTCACCATATTTTGATGGTTAAGATCAAACAAATTGTACTTCCAATTATAGTACATGTAAGCTGAATATAAGTTATATGCGTGCTCAAAACAAACACTTGTGAGTAACTTCAGTCTGAAATTATTATTGATTAAATGTTTGAAAGAATAAATTCAACAATATTATTTGAAAGTGTAATATAAAGTCTTTCCCTTCTTTTTTTAGGTTTTTACATTTTCACCTATTCTTCCTCATTTCAACAAAATCCACAACCATGGACGGATTCATCTTGTTTACTGCGCACTCAAGCATGTCGTCTCGTGCTGTGCCACATTGTTTTTCGTCACAAATGTTTGGCATATTGTTGATTATTGAAACCAACAAAACAATCATACAACATAAGTTTACCTGATGAGAATGATCTTCATCTGACATCATCATCAGTACTGTGTCACCTGCAATAAGAAATATAATTAGTTTTAATATTTAAATGAAGACTATGAGGAGATCTTCTTTTAGAAAAAGCTGTAAGATGGAATTGTTGCTATACTTCAGCTTATATGTCAAAGGGTCTAAAAGCTGTAAGATGGAATTGTTGCTATACTTCAGCTTATATGTCAAAGGGTCTAAAAGCTGTAAGATGGAATTGTTGCTATACTTCAGCTTATATGTCAAAGGGTCTAAAAGCTGTAAGATGGAATTGTTGCTATACTTCAGCTTATATGTCAAAGGGTCTAAAAGCTGTAAGATGGAATTGTTGCTATACTTCAGCTTATATGTCAAAGGGTCTAAAAGCTGTAAGATGGAATTGTTGCTATACTTCAGCTTATATGTCAAAGGGTCTAAATGCTGTAAGATGGAATTGTTGCTATACTTCAGCTTATATGTCAAAGGGTCTAAAAGCTGTAAGATGGAATTGTTGCTATACTTCAGCTTATATGTCAAAGGGTCTAAATGCTGACTTTTTGTAGACTGTCTGTGGACCTAGGCTGGTTTTGCAGAAAGTTTGATATTGTGAATTATTTTGAATGTTATCTTTTTGTAAATGTGAGTGTACTAATGTAAATTACCATTATCTTTGCATTATTTCTATTATATTGTTAATGTTTGGAAATCAATGCTTTAGCACTGAAAGTGTCATTCAGTATAAAGACAGAATAAATAAATACCTATATTAGTCATTTAAACAACATACTGTAACATTTGCTATATGCTCAATATTTTATCTCTTTCTTTTTTTTTCTTTTCATGTATTATACATATATGTATTGTCGGGGCCCTCATGAGACAAGCTATTGCTTCTAGTGCAGGCCCCAGTTATTATTGTTATAACTGAATAAATATGTATGAATGAATGCTATTTAACAAGAATTTGGAATTATTTAATCATCATGTCTTGGGCGAGTTTCCGTTTCAAAGAGTTTGTACTAGGAGAGTTGACTGTACAATAAAGCTCTGTCCACACTATCAAACTAGTTTGACAAAAAAAGTGTGATGTGCCCAAATATGGTAGTGATATGGCCAAATATGGTATGACATCATCATGTCCCTATATGGGCACATCACATTTTTTTTGTCACATAAAGTTTGTTAGTGTAGACAAGACTTAATACAGTAAATAGATTCATAAACTAGTAATAAACAAAAACCAATATAGATATAAAACCTTTCATATATCAGTCTCCATATATTGCCGTTCTGGAATCGTTGAGTCCTCTTCCGAATCATATTCCTCAATCGAAATCAGTTTAGGTTTATGCGGTATCTCATCCAAATCATCGTCCCTGACAACAAAGAACCCACCGCCATTTTCACCCCTCGAGAACACGCTTCGGTTGTAAAATGGATCATCGCCATCTTGATAAATGTCAGAGTTTCTAGTTTCATCTTCATCATCTTCAAAATCCTCATCGTCTTGAGATGAGTGGTCCAGACATTTTGGGCCGGTTAATGAGATCATGATAGCACCAATTGGAGCAGTGATTAAGATAACCAAAACAGCTAATGTAAGAATCTGACCAAAATATACAAAAGATTATAAGATTACAAATAAGACATAAAATGCAGAATTATTTGTATCTGAATTACAGACAGACAGTCAGAAGAAGAATTCTGTAATAAAGCTATGGATGCAACAATACATCAGGTATGTCATTAGTTTAGTAACTGATTATTTCATATTTTTTCTTCTTTATTGTAACATTAAGAATGACTAAAGCTCTGTCTACACTATCAAACTAGTTCGACAAAAAAACTGTGATGTACCCAAATATGGTAGTGATATACCCAAATATGATAGTGATATGACATCATATATGGGCACATCATGTTTTTCTTTTCACATACAGTTTGAAAATGTAAACAGAGCTTAACATTAAGAGTGACTAAACATATCAGCCAACCATTGGTCAATTAAAACATTGTCAACTTTTCTATGACACTTAAAAAAAAAAAATGAGAGTCAAGCTCTATCAGATTCTTGAAAATGTGTTGTTCCATCATATGGAGTTATCCTTGTTTTATTTTATTCTCAACAGCTTTACTTTGTTTGTTTACTTTATTGTTGGGTCTAAAGCAAATGCTTATATGCCCTTCTGAATGTTCCTTCCCAAAGGATCCTAGATGGTTACAGGATAACGTGCTCTCTTCGTACAAATTACCTGTTTTGCCATTTCTTGTTCCTGCTCCGGCCGGTTTCTATTGGTTGTTTCTATGAGAGCTGTTGATCCAATAGCAGCCTAGAATAAAAACAAAAGAGACAGAATATTATCATTACCCGTATCTTACTAACTTGCTTGTTTGTAATTGTCCATAAGTTTGGAATTGTAAACATAATTGTTTGTATTATTCTTCTTTTTAATTTACACATATTGCCAAATAAGGATAGATATATTGCCAAATAAGGATAGATATATGTAATTGAGTAAGGCGTGTGGATGTTGAACTACTGATTGCCCTGTGCTGAGGCTGCGTCATGGGAGTATGTTTCCATTTGATCCAAAAAATGACCAGGGTAATAATGTGAAGCGTTTAGTGGCTTTGTGCGCTGATCATCGATGAAGCGCAATATAAGAATGACATTACACAAGATGCTCTACACAAACAGGTCTAACTACTAAGTTGTTTTAGAAAACATTAATATATTTTGTTATTGAATTACAAATTTTTAGAAAACAATAACAATTATATTGAAAAGGTCTTAAAACTAATACTGTGTTGTAAACAAGAACACTGTGACCTAGACCTATTGATCTACTCCTAAGGAAATGCAGGTATGTAGAATAGGAAGTAGAATCCACCAAGGGTTTGACAGAAAAAGGATGCTTACGTTACAAACTGTTGTTTTTATTAAGTTAAGTCAATTTCTGCAGAACAAAATGTTATTACAATAGATATAGACTTAATTCAAGTCAGATTTAGGTCCAATTTGTAAGAAAGTTTAAATTGTCACCTATTTTATTACTGTGTAACTAATGTCTTGAAATTCGTTTGACATCATAAACACAATAAATTACAATTTAAGCCCGGTATTTGATAAACTCAATTCAAGGCTTAGAATGTGGGGCTGTATCGCATATGCATATCATGCGTTTCATACCCGTTTCATTTGATTTGACTGAGGTGAACTTAACTGTAGTAAAGGCACTCCAAGTTAACGCCATATTAAATAAGAATTTTTAATTTATAATAATTTTGATTAATTAATAGTAAATCTGAACTTTCCGTTCATAAATAATAAATAAAATAAATAAAACTGAAACAAAATACTAAAATATTGTACCTGTACTGTAGCTTTTGGTAACCAAGCGAGGGCAGTAAACATTTTTTCCTTTCTGCTCAAATTGCCACATGAAGCTGACAGATAGGTGGCAGCCATCCTCACAACAGATCCAATAAGAATGATCGCAATCCCTAATCCTATCAAAGACAAAATAATATTCATTGCTGTTAATATCCATAGTTAGAATTTATAATGATTATTAATAATGCACAATATATTTATATGGTAATAATCAGAAACTGGAGAAAAATACAAATGAGTTAGAACCATCTTAATAAAGCTCTGTCCACACTACCAAACTAGCTTGACAAAAAAGGTATAAAGTGCAATTAAATATGGTAGTGATATACCGTAAAACCTCGAAAAGAAGCCCATGGGCTTCTTCTTTTTTTAGTGCTCTTGGGTGGGCTTCTTTTCGAGAGTACTTTTGCAAACTGTAGAGGGGGGCTTCTTTTCGAAATGAATGCTGTACATTTTGTGAATTTCTACTACATACAATGATATGACTTTTGAGACATTTTTTCAACCATGAAATTATGTTTAATATACCAATTTAAAAACAATATAAAAAGCAAAAAAACAGTCCTATGATTCACCGTCAAATAAAACAAGAAAAGTCTAGCCAGAAATGCAATCAAGGTATGTTCATTGAATGGTGCAGATGTTGGACATGTTCCTGAATGTTTGGCTCAGATAATAGCTCCGTTGATGAAAGATAGGACAGTAGTGCAGCTTAAAGCCAAGATAACTGGAATGGAACGAACGGCCCCAGAAGAAAAAATGGGTACATGGAGGTATGGAAATTCCCTGCCGATTTTACATATTTGCCAACGAAGCAGACAAGAAAAAGATACAAGATGTGATAAAGCACCATTTGGACGACAATAAACTGTAAAATAAATGTATGATAAACACGATCATACATATTAATTATTATCATCAGTCTGCATCACAAGTATCTGGCATTAAATTATCCTACTACAGTAACTCTTAATCACGTGTTTGTATTGTTTATTTCTGTTCCTTTGACGTTCAGTTAATAAACCTACATTCTTAATACAGTATAGTAGTCTATCTCGAAAAGAAGCCCATACTATCTTGGAAAGAAGCCCAGGGGGCTTCATTTCGAGATGGGCTTCTTTTCGAGAGTACTTTTGCAAACGGTAGAGGGGGGCTTCTTTTCGAGATGGGCTTCTTTTCGAGGTTTAAGCGCATGGGCTTCTTTTCGAGGTTTTACGGTACTCAAAATATGGTAGTGATATGACACCATCATGTCCATATGGGCACATCACATTTTTTTGGTCACATAATTTTCAGGAAGGTATCTACACACACATCTTTACTTTACTCTAACCTCAAACTGGCATATAATCTGATTGGTTGTATTAGATGGCCCCTCTTTATGTTGGCTAATTGTTTGAGCTGGATAACATAGTCAAGTATCTATCGGTTATTAATTAATTTGTAATATAAGATAAATAATAATAGATCTATATTTTTGTATTGTCATCGCATAAATGCATTTTGTTGGGGACTCCTTTGGAAACAAGCCTTTGGGGTTATCCCCTGCTTTCCATGCCTTTGTTTGTATCATTCCATGTATTTATTTTCATTCATATTTTATGCTGTTTCATAAATTGTACTGTACATGGAAAGCAATAAATATTCCTTCTTACTATTACTCACTAAAGACATTATTTGGTGATTATTTTAATAAGTTAAAAATGAAGATTTTGCGGATGATATAAGATTGTGTTTGTTACAATGTTGATCCAAATACCATGTTTATTATTCCAAAGAAGATTGGATACTAATTACACAATACTCACACAGTTGAATACCATCGGCTTATTGTTGTTATGAATAGTAACTATTTTGATAATATTGTTGCATTCATTGAATCATGCACTTGTCAATTGGCAATGGTATGCCACAATAATACTAATCCTACAATCAAATCTTTGAATTTACTTATGAAAGTGTGCAAGTATTCTTTTATATTGTTAAAGCGTATTGAGCTATGAAAAGACAAATAATATCAAATATTTTGAAGCAGATATTTCGAATTCTATAAAATTATAGGGTGTGCAAATGATTTTAGTTAGACTACCTTTCCTAAAATATTTCCTTGAATATTGTAATCATACGCAAACTTTTCTGAAAGACCTAAGTGTCTAATCTCTCTCTCATCTCCATAGAGCACATTTTTTGTGCCATTTATTTTATTCCTGTTGTGAACCAGCCTGTGTGTGAGCCTGTGTTAGCTTTGTCTACACCATCTTTACACCAACTTTATTTGACAACTAAATATTGTATGAAATTAAAAAATATGTTTGTCCTTTTTACCTTTGCCACAGTGCACTGAAATATAGTAATAAATTCATGATCTTTTTTATAACATGATGAGTGATGAAATTACAAAATTTAACATATCAATGAATCAACTATAGAAAAAAATGACTTGTGCAATTAAGGGTTTTATGATGGTATTTGCAAACTAAGCCAGTGTTTTGGACGCAATGACAGGTGTGTGATCCCAATAGGGATGCTTCTTAGAAATGTTAACTAGTTTAAATGTCCTAAAAAATTCATTCATCGTCTACAGTCACTTAAATGTTTTAAAGCAGTTATCGATCTATATAGGAGGTTAATATAATCTACATTATATTCAGTTGAATTAATCAATATTATCAATATTTTTAAATTTAATAAAAAAAGGGTTAATTTACAAGAAGAATTCTATTGAATATGGCTATTGATTTTTCATCTTTTCTAGTAGAATTATCATTAACAGGAGAAGTCTAAAGCTCAAAATAAAATAAAAAACCATCAATAAAGATATCTTTTAGTTCAGAGTAAAATGACTTGGAATATTGGACTAAATCTCTGTCTATACTATCAAACTTTATGTGACAACAAAATGTGATGTGCCTATATAAGGACATGATGATGTCATATCACTACCATATTTGGCTAATAATCATATCTGGGCACACCACACTTTTTTTGTCAAACTAGTTTGATAATGTAGACAGAGCTTTAAACATACACTATCAAAGCCTCATTGGTTTAATGTGAAGATAGTGTCACCAACAACCAACTGACGAGTTGAAACTTCTGTTGAAAAGACCCTTTCTTTTCAATTCAATTTCATTATCTACCATCCCGGGCAAATATCCACATAAACAGACAATGCAATGTAAATACATAAGAGAAAACAGATTTCCTCATATCTCCATTTACAAATCATTTCTGCATTTATAATAGAATATTAAAAACCTAATAATGATACTGATAATATCAGTGATATGAATTGTAAACAAAACTGTAATAATAACAGTTTATTCTTATTATACTGTACATAGTGTATATAAACAAGCTGTCAACGCGCTATACATAGATAGAATGTTTGTAGCATGATGTGCAGATATTACGCAAAAGGTATCACATAAAACTTCCAACTGAAATAAATAATACCTTTGGAGGATTAACAATATATAGCATATATATATTTAGCAAGAGCAGCAGTTGAACTACTGACCTATGCATACCAGATAAATGCAGTAATGATTACATAGAACTTGGATGTTATTTCCATGGAAGTAAAGTACTAAGTTGAGAATAAGCCGAATATTTATAGGCAGCCATTAGGGCTATAATAGTAAAAAATTTAAACAAAAAACAATTAAAAAAAAACAAAGAACACTAACAAACTAAAAAACTACAAAGGAAGATACAAATTATGAAACTTGTCATTTGATTTGCAAAACGTTTGTCTTTTGCTTATTTTTAGTTGTTTAACTTGACTATTATGAGAATATGTCTTAGTTCTTTGTTTTTCTATATTTCTTTGTTTTCCTTTGTAGTTTTTCTAGTTTGTTTGTTGATTTTTGAAAACGTTCGTTGTTTTTTGACATTTTTCTTTGTTTCAATTTTTTACTATTATGGCCCTAATGGCCGCCCATATATATTGGGGTTGGCCTGGCCAGGAATTTACAGTACAACTCAATGATACCTTGCTATGCTGACTAGTAGATGATAGTACGAACCAGCGTGTATATTCAGTACATACCAACATGCACTTAAGCTAGGGCATACCACCTTATATATCATATAAAGGTCATAGAATTGGTAGATAGAAAGAAATTATGTTAACATTTTTTAAGTATTTAACCAAACAGTGAACTTTAAAAAGATGATTGATTGATTACATTGCATAAATAGTTGTGTGTGTCACTGAGCATGTGAAACGGCTTTAAGATAACTCCCGAGAGGTAAGGCTAACACAAGATCAGCTGTCTGTGTGTAATAGGTGGATAGGTCTGTTCATGGCTGTATCAAATGTTATACCACCATGGTCTGTTAAGCATGTTTGAACCACAGACTTCCTAAGTCTACTAATGATTGCAAGAGCTTCCTGAAACTTCAAATCATCCTCCCACCTTCTTTTAAAGCCTTGTCTACACCATCAAACTTTATGTGACAAAAAAAATGTGACAATATGGACATGATGTCATATCACTACCATATTTGGGCACATCACACTTTTTGTGCCAAACTACTAGTTTGATAGTGTAGTGTGTTTGAGTATAAGATGAAATTCTTCTGATTACTCTTGGTATTAATAAAAACATCCCAATATTAAATGTGTACATTTATTATTTAGGTTTTACTACTACTAGACCATTGCTTGTTAACTTAATCTCTGTCTACACTATCAAAATAGTTTGACAAAAAAAGTTTGATGTGCCCAAATATGGTAGTGATATGTTCAAATATGGTAGTGATATGACATCAGCATGTCCATTTATGGGCACATTTTTTGTCTGTAAACAGAACTTAACTCTCATGTATGGACTATGCATACGTTTGTTTAATACATCTTCAACAAAATAACTTTATTATTTATACAACTTTCTTTTAGTAGTATATAAATCAAAATGCAGATATATAATTACTATTCAATAAACATAGTGTTTCCGTAAATTATGAGGTGTTGTGACAAATATGCTGAATGAATATTATAATCAATAACAGAATACTATACCTACCTACAGTAGAAGGTTGAAGTTCACTAACGGCAACCTCCGCACCAATCAAACCAAATAAAAGAGGTTCGAAGAATAACCAAAATACAGAAACTACATTTCCAACAGGAATCTTAGAAAAAAAACCAGTAAAAATATTATGAAATGTTAGTCTTGACTTTTTGTATACCGTTAATTTTTTTCATGAAAGATATTTTGATTTGCGAAAATAAAATGATTACATACAATAAGATCTGATTAATAATTAACCATATAACAATGCGTATTCATAAAAATGTGTTCTTTGCGTTTTAAGTGATCTTGACTTTGTGTGACAAAGACGGTAAATTATCAAGTATCCTGTGTTTGTTATTGACGTTTCTACTAACATTTTATTACCCATACATTGGTAGCCTTGCTAATGGCTAGCAAAATCTAGGTAGCTTAAAAGATAGATTTATACGAATCAAAATCCAATCAACATTCATGTAAAAAAAAAAACACATTTTATTTCTTAAATGTCATTCAAATATACAACATTCACAGGACAAAATTAAAACGTATTATTATTAAATGTCACTCCAATACATAGTTGTCACATGACCAGTGAACGTTTTCATTTGAAAAGTTTGATAAATAAAAATTTGATAATTAAGACACATCCAGTAGATTTCTGTTATTGAATTTAAATTTATGGAAAGTTATTTTATAAATCCTTTTGCTATGGCCAAATTGTTATAATAACAAAATTATTTAATCTATTATTTTAATATAACATTCGTTATTCTATTCAATCTTTTATTTCAGAATCTCTGGTGATATAAAAAGATTCTTAAACTTTGTGTCTCTGACGGACAGACTGCATGGAGCACGCTTTCTGATTTTAAGTTCTTCTTTCAAGGGAGCCATAAAGATTAGAACGTTGAAGAAGTAAATATTTGTCTAATGAGGTATAATCCTTTTGTTTGATTCAAGTCCTGATGCATTTTACTAATGGATAATTGTTTCAATGAATGAGAAGCAATTCTATGTTTCAAATACTTATATTGTTTTAAGTTTAGGTTTGCATCGCGATATCAATATGTAGATATCAAGTTTGTGACACACCACGTATATATTGTTCTGAAAAAAACTTTCTCGACGTTCTGATCAATATACTTTGATCGTCATTCTTACTTGTGAGGACGATCAAAGTATGTTGATCGAAATTTTCATGACTATATATACATGGTGTACACAAACTTCTATCAAACATCTAAATTTCAAATACTTGCACAAAATTTAAAAAAAAAACATTTCTTTTTGCCAAATTGTTTTGTTATTTTCTGCTATATTAAGTATATTCAATAAAATAATGGATTAGAACTAGTATTAGAAGTAAAAAAGTCTTCCACCTTTTTTAAAACATTTTTAATATTTCATAGTTTTTGGCATTATTTTTAAAAAAAAAACCTTTGCGAACTAGAATCTAAGTTTAACCACAGTTACATTATTCATTTAGCGACTACAAACTTTACCTTTTCTTTCTTCCAACCGAGGCCAGCTACAAACGGAAGTATTAGGCAAGCAAGAGCTCCAGCACCGGAAAATCCCGCCGATTTAAGACCAAGAAGAGCAAGTACGCTGGATGACATGATCAAAACACTCCTTAATCCTACAACAGCTGACTATAACAAAATAAAGCAATATTATATAAAGACTAAATAAATATTGTGGCAGAGATAAGATCACTGTGTTTGTCAAGAAGCTTTTGACAACATGCTCCAGTTATCTACAGCAAACAGCAGCTAGCATTCTTTACAGTACTGTGTTCTACAAACTAATATATAGCGATAACATTTACACACCCAAAGGAATATTAATATGTCTGAAAAAAAGAGTATTAATACACAAGATGAGAGGTGGGTTAACTAGGTCTCATATTAACTTAGTCCCATGTTAATTCAGCCCTGTACCAACTCAGTCCCATGTAACTCGGTCACATGTTATTTTAGCCCTGTATCAACTCGGTCCCATGTTAACTCAGTCCCATATCAACTTGGTACCATGTCAATGCAGTTCCATTTAAACTCAGTCCCATATCAACTCGGTCTCATATCAACACAATCCCATGTTAACTCAGTTCCATGTCAAATCAGACCTGCAGTGTTCCAACAAATCAAAATTGCTTAGATGTGTCACATTAGGCGCTTTATAAATCCTGGATATTATTAATGTTATTATTATTATTATAATGTTATTATTAATGTTATTACTTTAGAAATAGTATTTGGCATTTTTTTACTTTACTTTACTACTATGCATTTTGTGGCTTATTTTGTTCAAATCACAGTAACTTTTTATAATAATTTGAATTATAGATTAAGTCGGTTATAGCATTAAATAGCAACAAATATTAATATTGCTGTGTATTGGTTAATGTAGCTTGACATCTATAAAGTAAGCAAGTAATTTGTATAGTAGTCAAAAGAGGCAGAAATCTATTTCTGAGGCAGAAATCTATTTCTTACTCAGAAATAGAAATAAGGTTGACACGAAAAAACAATGTTTATTGTTCATTCAGTTCCCGACCTATATTCCATAAAGCATTCATAACCGGTTAAAATCGCCAATACTAAATTTAAGAAATAATAAAATTTGACATTTTGACCTTCATGACATTTCAATAGTGGTTAATAAAGGCTGATGATTTGTTAGGCTCTTAACTGTAATGTACAGATGTTTAAAATAACATGAACATGTTGTTGTTGACAACATGATTGAGAAGGTGATTGGCCTGCCCTTAACCTTGCATGACACCGCAATGTTAATGTTCACTATTTAATGTAATTTTCTTCAGTTGTAGAGTGTATTAATGGACATTCTATAGATCAACACAAATCTAGAATTCTTTACCAAATCATATAAAATCAGTACTTGGTATGACACGACTCTCGCAATTTTTTTTTCCCAACAGAATAGAAAAAAGAATAGGATAGGAAGAATCTTTCTTTTATTGTATTGTAGAGCTCAAACTTTCATAATTGCTATAAATTTGATGAACATTTCAAAAGAAGTTAAAAATATGTTGGTTGTAATTTTTTTTAAAGTATAACTGTATGTTATATTTTAGATAAAAGACAGCAAAATGTGCCTGCTTGCTAGTTGTGTTGCTTGTATTTTGCTAGTTACATATTTTAGCAGCAACAAAATAGAGTAGGCGTTTTTTTTAATTCACAATAACAAAATGTCATAATTATACAGTTACTATTTCTTTCAGAAAGGACTTCATGTACTGTACTGTACAGTAGGCTGTACAGAAAGTCTAAATATTTTGTGTTATTCCTTTTTTAAAATAGCAGTGTTTTAAATTTTTATTTTTTTTTCTCTGAAAATAATGAACATACAATAGAATAGGTATTGTCGGGGTATGTTTGTATCTTTACTGCATACTACAGAGGTTGTAATACCCTCAGTGTTAGCTAAGAGACGCATCACTATCGATTTAATACACAGATTTAGTCTTAACATGAAATTATTAATACCATTATGCGACTGAATAGGTAATCGTATATGATTGCTAGAGTAGGTATCCAACAGCACCAAGGACAAATATATATATTTTATTAATGTTCTCATAAGTGTACATTGAGGTGTTACGATTGGGAGCAGTTTATCTAATAAAAAATTAAATGTCATGAAGTGTCAGTAATTAAAATGGATCAGGTGTTTTAATTAACAAGTGATTTGTTACAGAGAGACTGAATCACTCTACAAAAAGAGATTAATCTAGAACAGTTTGCTGCCCACCTTTTACTTTCTCTGCTTTAGGTCTATTTGTATTATCTCATCTAAACCTCTGTCTACACTATCAAACATTATGTGACAAAAAAATGTGATGTGCCCAATGGACATGATGATCTCATATCACTACCATATTTGGGAATATCACACTATTTAGTTTGATAGTGTAGACAGAGCTTTACTGCTGAATGATTTCAATCACCTTCAAGCGCCTTGAGCACTTTGTGGATATGTGCGCTTTATAAATCTTATTATCTTATCTTATCTCATCCCATCTAACTTTTAAATATTAACAGTCCCTCTTTCACACATACTGTAACTATACACACCCTGTACTATGCATATTGTTAGTATTAAGTTATTGAATTACCTGATTCTTGTTGGGCAAAAACCAAAGTATCATGCCAACAACTAAACCGACACCACTCCCGAGAACAACTTCTAACGGGCCTCTGAGAATCGTAAACGCCATGTTTGATGACGAAAATACTGTTGCTAAAAGAACACCAAAAACACTGATAGCAAACACATTGTCTATGCTAGCTGATGCAATGATTAGGGTAGGAATGCCTTTGACTAGTCCGAACCCACGCTCTTGAAGGATTAGTAAAGACGGTACGACGACAGCTGGTGAAACGGCAGCAAGCACAAATCTGTCATAAATAAACGCATTGATTTAAAACAAATTTATTACAGTATACACACAAAACTTTTAAAGAAATATGTATTGATTTTTAAATATGCATAAACATAATTACTGTATGTTTAAAAAAGTGAATAAACTTGACAAACTTTAAAACTAATATCTAAACTAATATAATTGAACGAGAAATCAAAACAAAGTGAAAATATGGGATTTGAGGCGAACCGACTAAGCTTAGCAATAAAATGAGAACAACAAAATTAGCTTGCAATTTCTTTATTCCTACTTCTATAAAATAAAAAGTGTTTTAAATAGTTTACTCACCCTAACATGAACGCCCACAACCATGGAAAACCCAAAAGCAGAACTGCTGCTATGGCAATAGAACAAGCCTCGAACAATGTTGGCAAAAACGCTAGTCTCAGACAAGCGTACTTCAGGCGTTGTAAAGCTTTCGCATCTACTCCAAGACCAGCTCGAACAAGAATAACTGCTAAGGCTATGTTACGCAATACTTCAGACCATGCAGGTGTGATATCGTTTGCAACATCTATATACGGTACATTTGCTAACAATAGACCCACAATCAGCATACCTGCAATCACAGAGAAATATTCATTTTTATAAAAAAAAAGGATTTTAATAAATCTAAAAAATTGATTGGCTATTATCAGTTTGTCAATCTTGTATAGTGCTTTAAATGCTTAAAGCGTTAAAGCGCTTCTCATTATTACCCCAGCCATTGGATAACACATACCGTATGGATAGCTCGCACAATTAGATCAAGACACAACTTCACGCTGATTACTAGCTGCATTATGGGAGTATGTTTCCATACGTGTTTGATCCACTGGGATAATAATGATTGGGTAATAATGTTCAGCGCTTAGAGGTTTCACAACATTAGCCGCTATATAAATCCAGGATATTATTATTATTATTATTAATTATACAGCCTTAGTAGTAATCAGCGTATTATATTGTTTCACTCTACAAACAGATATCCATTTACACTTGGGTGGAGAGAAGCATAAAGACAACGTAAAGATGTAAAAAACAAAAACATGAAAAATAAAGATTGATTAAATCAGACTTTGAATAGGTTATTTTGTAGTTTTATTAAGTGAATCATTTCCGTAGGAAAAAAAACGGAAAAAATAATGTTTTCACTTATAAAATAACATGATAAATGGTTAAATTCAACCAAAAATCCACTGGCTGCCAGCCAATTTGACCATTTTTTGCTAATAAATTCCAATTTTTTTCAGGTAAATACATTTTCTTTCAATCCAATTTTTGGTCGAAGTCAATAAATGTGAAAATAAAATAGCATATTAAAAAAAATTATTATTCAGGGCGACAATACATCTTTAAGTAAAGTGTATTGCCTATTAGGACACAAATAAGCAATGCGACAAACGAAGTCCAATGCCTATTTTAAAACTATGTCACATGCCCTTGCACATTTTTAAACTAGTTACTCTGTTGTAACAGCTATAACATACATAAATAAAAAAACTAACATACAATGGAAAGGCAGAAGCAACAGAAAACAGCAGCTGTCAATAAATTCAATAAGTAGGTTATAAAACGTCATCTGGCAAAAAAAGTTGCTTAAAATGTTGTATATTAACCTTAATATTATTACAATGTTTGTTAGTGGAGACTTCTTTAAAATATCATTTATTAAAAATTCTTAACAATACATAATACAAAATAGTGCTCAGTTTAGAAATCTTATATCAATTGTTGTTGTAATTATATTAAAGCTTGGTTGGTTCCCACTAGAGACGCAACATAATGCACAGACGCAACTTAAGAAAATGCCCTTCCCATAATTGTGTTTTCCCCCGCCTGCATTAAATCAAACCAGCTATTGTAAACCAGCATTGTTGCGTCGTCGGTTCCCACTTGCGATTATGCAAGCACTTTGCGTCAATACGTTGCTGCGTCCAAGTGAGAACCACGCTTAAGTACGTAAGCATCAATGCATCATGACTTACCTAAAAGTGGAGGCATTTTGATAAATGAAATGAGAATTCCACCAATTTTACAACAAACAAGAAGAACATAGAGTGAAAATAAGTTGCCACCTGGAAGTGCATCCTCTCCTGTTATTGACCAAACAGCGGCCCAAATGACACCAAGAACAAACACATAAGTTAATGTCTTAGCCAAGGTTCCGTGTGGTGGACACATAAGGGCGTATTTACAGCGATCTGTTCGTGATGGTTCTTCAGGTAGTGGATTGAGTCGCGTAATCCACGGACTGAACGCGATGATGCAGGAGTCCGAGAACCTTGTGCAACACGTATCCGCAGCCGACGCCATGTGACCACCTAAATTCTCGTCGGTTTTATATTTTTTTAACTTTCCATTTTTGTCAGATAGTATTTGTGTATCTGAGAAAGATACTTTCTTGTGTTCATTCATTGTTATTGATTTATTCCGGATTCTGAAAAACAAAATAAGAGCAATTTTATTTTGAATAATATATTATAATTTATATCATAAAATAATTATTTAATTAATTAATAAATTAATCTGGAACGTTTACAAATGATAATTAAATTTTTTGTAAACACAAATAATATAACATAACTTTAAACCTAAAAACAATTCAAAATATTGTAACATTTCAAATCTAAAGCTCTGTCCACACTATCAAACTTGAAACAAAAAAGTGTGATGTGCCCTAATATGGTAGTGATATGACATCATCATGTCCATATGGGCACATCACATTAAACGTTGATAGTGAAGACAGAGCTTAACATATTATGCATTATTTCATTTTCAAACAAAAATTTTATATATTTCCTGCACCAGACATTGAAGGCTGCAGATATTAAAACTGATATTGTTAACCACACATAATAAGATATGCTTTGCTTTTCACTACTAGTTTAGAAGTAGCATCAGCAAATCTCCTTGGGCACACCTCTGTTTAAACTTCCTAGATGTGGCCCATTACATTGCACAGTAAATTAGATCTTTTTAGTTATAATAATTTGTACTTATTAAAATTCATAGGCAATTTTGCCTTAATGATTCTTAATATGAAGCTGCCTACTTTGTATACTAGCTTTAATAATATTCTGCATGCACAGAATGCAGAAATTAATCAAGGCCATCGAAAGTAAAGCAGTCTGGCTTTTTAACATGCAACTAACGCTGTTCAGTGACATCATCATTCATTTTACGCTTTATTGGCTTTGTCTCCCCATTCAATTATCAATAAAATAATTACTTTTTTTTTACTTTTTTATATTCCAAAAGTTATACAAAATTGTATTTTCTTTTTGTAATGATGACATGTTCACAGGTCTCAATTTCAAAAGTAATTATACAAACTTCAAAATTATAAATTCTATTTTACAATTTATTTTTTAATTATTTTTTGCCTTTGCAGCAGATTGCAAAAGGTTAACATAAAAAGGTTTTTATAAATTAGCAATAAAAAATGTTGAAACATTGATAACATGGGGTCCATGCAATGCAAGAAGAAAATTTTTTTTTTTTTGCTTTTATAATATTTTTAAATGTGTTCAGCTTGTACATTTATTTCAGCAGGCTGGTTGTTTTGAGTTCCTCACATAAAAAAATTTAATGAAAACTTTAATTTTTGTCTATGAATGTGTTCCTCTATCACGACAGAAGAAGGTGCAACAAAATAACTACTGTGGTGTTCAAAAGATGATTATAAATAAAGAGTAATTTTAATTAAGGCCTATATTTACCTAAAAGCAAAAAAAATTTAAGGTTTTGTTATGATACAGGTACACCAAGATAAACAAAATAGTTTAAGTAATAATATAGTATGTAATCACAATACAAAGAATCTCTTCCACTTAAATAGTCAACAACAACAGCAATAAAATGCTCACACGCGAGCCGCTAGGTTCTGAATTGACAAACTACCACCAGCCACCTGTCTGCTCTCCTCCTCCGCCGAACGTCAAGACAATTGGAATTCACCGGGCCTAGCTTAAACATAATGAAGGTGTATAAAATCAACTTACGTTACACGTAAAATATTCAAAATGCTTTTTAACCAAGAACTTTCAATAATCCTACAATCCTATCCAAACATTTTAACCGTGATCATTGTACCATCATCCCAACACAAACAAATGGGAAAGAGTCAAAAAGACAAATCTCTGCAGATTGTTTGTTGCTGGTGAAAAAAAGAGGGCGACAAACTGATATTCCCGACCTATCAAAGATACGGTTTTTTAATTTTTTTAAAGTATAACTAGAGTTATTGTTTTTTTAGTAAATAAATCCTGTACACAACTTCCATGAATAATAACAAAAATCATAGTTAGAAAAACATACATATACATACTGTACCTTCTTCTGAATTCTTAACGAGAGATGATATCTTGATAGTTATTATTCACTTTCTGAACAAATTTGATAAAACGTTGCAACATGTTATTGTAGTTTTTTAGACAAAACTACGAAGTGTGAATTGTTTTATTTTTTCCAGATATTTCTATATATAATATTTATAAATAATTTAATATTAAATGAATGACACAAAAAACAAACAATATCAAATAGAGTACATTTATTAAAATTACTTTGGTGCACTCCTTGCCACCCCCTCCCCACCCACCTTATAATACATCATTTATTCATTACTAACATCATGGTCAACTATTATGGTCAATGTAAACTGTCTTCATCCAGACTGTTAGTCCACTCAAGTAAGTCATCCGCATCTTTATCCTCCCACGGTTCGCCAATTTCACTTGCTGCCACTGATGGAGGAGGAACTACAAAAATACAATTTTTCAAATATTGATAAAATAATAATCAATAATTATTCTTTATTAGAAATCAGTTTTATTATCTTCCATCATAGATCTAAATTTTTTTAATTGCAATAAAAAAGATAGGACATAGGTAACTTCAATGTTTAGTATTTGTGTAACCTTTAATCATATCCAGTAATCATAGTGGCAGTTATTAAAAATAGAGACTTGACATCCAATAGCTACAATAACACTTTGTGTTGTTCCAAAATAAACACAACCTGACTCTACAAAACGAGCATGTTTGTCAACGCCCTCTGTAGTCGAGTGACATCACTTATATGGTTACAATTTTTCTTTTTGTTTATGGGTCTTGCGTGACAAGAAATCTCTTCTTGCAAGATCCTCTATTAATGGTATTTTTTGTATTTTCTCATTATAAATTATCATTCTTTTTTATTGTATTGTTATACCATTGATAGAAACTAATAAATGTTGAATTATATATTATAATTGCATGAAAGTTAAGCGTTATCAAACTTAATAAATGTTTAGAATGCAAGCGCAACACAAGTAATCAGAATAATCACCTCCCAGTTGCGTCCTAGTGGTAACTAAGTTTTATCAACAATTAATACAAAGAAAATTCATTAACCTGCTTTTTTTGGAAGATAGATTTTCTTCATTTTATTAATTGTTTCCAGCCTATGTTGATGACTAGTTTCTTCCTTTGTTGGTTGTGGTCCAAACTTTCCATACATTATAGAATTGTGTCTAATAAAACAGGACATTAAAATATACATCTTGAATGAACGGTATTGTACATTTTTTATAATTATATGTTAATCATAGATTAATTTCCAATTTATTACAGTTAAATCCAAATCTCTACAAAAAACCAAAAGGCAAAAAAAGAAATTTTGGAAGGTTTGTCAATGTGCTTATAAAAACATGTAATATGTTGGGAGATCAAAATATGTTATAACTTCAAATTCAAGGTATGTTGAATTTGTGCTGTTAAGCTCGTTTAAAATCACTTTATATGTTACAACATCGATATTATCATCTAGATTCCCAATTGCAACCCAAAACTAAATTGTTAAAACCTACTCTTCAAGTTGCTTCTTCATATGTTCATGTAACTCTTCTAATGGTAGGCCAAAGTGGGCAGTTTGCAACTTGCGATTCTCTTTTATTGATTCTAGAACTGAAAATTAAGCACAAATGATTAAATATTAAACATTCCAATATATGCAACAGAGCTTTTGTTGTATCTGATAGCTTGAGGCATCCATCTGAGAATTCTGTTTGAATAAAGCCCAAAACATTTGTCCAATACTTAGCTCCGTGGTGCAACGATACATTGTAGTAGTAATATTATGATCATGTTGGTAGTACCTGCTGCTTCCTTAGCCTTCAATATAAACCTAACCATCAGCACTTGGTGGTCTTAAGGTATGAACACCAGGCTAGTGATCTGGAGACTTTTTCTAAATCACACTACATTATTATTATATCATGCATTGGTAAATCTTAAGGCTTTATGTGACAAAAAATATGATGTGCCCATATATGGACATGATGATGTCATATCCCTACTATATTTGGGCATATCACTACCATATTTGGGCACATCACACTTTTTTGTCACATAAAGTTTGATAGTGTAGACAGAGCTTAATACAGTGCATTGGTGTCAAATATTTGTAAAACGTACATGGGTTTTTTATGTCTGACGATGACTTAGAGGTTGCAATACCACTCCATGTTGTATGGTAGTCATCAAAAGATAGACGACCTGGATGATGACCTCTAGTAGCATGTGACAGGTCAATCTCATCTGGCTGTTCTTCATCTTGTTTATCTGTCTGTTTTTCATGTGGATCAAGTCCAGCTAAATGAAAAC